>NC_089746.1:41689011-41709011 GCF_040412425.1 Macrobrachium rosenbergii
TTCAGAATTCTGTACTTTTCTTATGGATTTTCATAACTACCTTCCGATATCTATTCTATAACTGCTCTTTGTTATAAAGTTTTAAATTGCACTAGAATATTTAAAAATAAAAAATTCTCTAATTTCCAAAACTACTACTAATTATCTATTTTATAAATCCTCTCTGTTAAAACGTTTTAAGACACGAAAATTGCACGAGAATATTTAAAAAGTGAAAATTCTTTAGATTTTAAGAACTACTTTTCGTTATCTGTTCTATAACTCCTTTCCTTTATAACGTTTTAAAACACAAAAAATTACACGAGAATATCTAAAAAGTAAAAGTTCTTTAGATTTTCATAACTACTTTTCGTTATCTATTCTAAAACTCCTCTCTCTCAAAACATTTTACAATACGAAAACTGCACGAGAATATTTTGAAAGTAAAAATTCTTTAGAATTTCACAGATACTTTTCGTTATCAATTATGCAACCCCTTCCTGTTAAAACACAAAAATAGCACGAATAAAAAAAAAGGGGACCTTTAATAACGTTCGTTTTCTTCCAGAAACTAGACAAAAAAATAAAAAGCTGAGTACCGAAAAAGAAAACCTTTCTCATTACAATGTAATTCCACCTTAACAAGTCTCATTTTTCCCAGAAAAAGATTTCATTTCCCCGCCGTGTGGTTTATTGCCGGACATCACGTTCTCTCTATGTAAATTTTTGGGAGCTCAGCGCCCGGACCGGCTACGTACCAGATTGCTTGTGATTTTAACGGCACTCCAAGATGTCTTCCGGCCCTTGGAGAAGACATGCGAGGGGGAATGAGAACGGTGTAAAGTGGAATATGCTCCGTTTTACCTTTCTCTGTTCTTGGGATTCCGTCATTTTCTCCCTGGGGATGAAATGGAAAATGAATCCCAATTTTGAATGAATACCTTTGGTATTTATTTCTCTTGTTGCTGTTTGTTTTAAAAACATCTTTATTCCCACTGTATATTATTATTATTATTATTTATTATTATTATTATTATTATTATTATTATTATTATTATTATTATTATTATTATTCAAAAGATGAACCATACCCATGTGGGACAAGCCCGCAACAGGGGGGCCACTGACTTGTCAAGCTACCAAAGAATATGGTGGTCATTAGAAAGAAGTGAGGGGAGGTAAAGGGTAATACAGAAAGGAGAGATCTCACTTATTAAAAAAGGAAAAATAAATTTTAAATTAATAAACAGATAAAAATGTAAGAAAATTATTAAAACACAAGGCAATTGTATTAGTGCAGTAATGTATTGCAGCTTCGCTTGAACTTCTGAGGTTCCAATTGCACGACATCCTCAAGGAGACTGTTCCACAGTCCAACGGTGCGAGGAATAAAGGAACGCTATCCTAACACTCAGGATTCCATCTAAGTTGGCTACAAATAGAATGTGGAATAGTTTGCTAGTGCAACTGTGGAATGGAATAGAGTTTAGGCCCAAGGCCAAGCACTGGGACCTATGAGGTCATTCAGCGCTGGAAAGGAAAATGACAGCAGGAAAGTTTGAAAGGTGTAACAGGAGAAAAACCTCGCAGTTACCTGTGAAGTAATTGTTAGGAGAGGGTGGATAGCAAGATGGAAGAAAGATAATATAAATGGAGGTACAGTAAAAGGACAGTGCAGTTGTGGAATCTTCTGAGCTCCAAATGTTTAAGAGAGGAGCAAATCCATTCCAGCTTTCTATTGTAGACATCTGAATTTCAGGTGTACCGGTTTTATTTTCCATTCGTTCACATTTACTCAATTATCACCTTTTCTTATAACTTCTTTGCCTCTCTGCAGGCTGATTTCCCTTTGGAACCCTCTTGGGTTTATAGCCTTGGCTTTGTCCATAAGGGTTTTCAGCTGAAGGTTTAAAGAAAGAAACTCTCTCTCTCTCTCTCTCTCTCTATATAATATCTCTCTCTCTATGTCTCTATCTATCTATATATATAGGTATATATGTATATATATATATATATATATATATATATATATATATATATATATATATATATATATATATATATATATATATATATATATATATATATATATATTTATATACATACACATAAATATATATATTTATATATATATATATACATATATATATAAATACATAAATATAAATACAGTATATATATATATATATATATATATATATATATATATATATATATATATATATATATATATATATATATATATATATATATATATATATATTTAAAATACGTTCCTATATACAAAATCACAATATTATAAAAACCAATAAATAAATTTCCTGTAACCTTGCCATATATTATATCTGATTATCATTCGTTAAATGGAGAATGTCCTGCTGATAAAACCTTTGCAGCTACAGAAATTTGCATTTTCAACAAATTCTTATGAAATAATAGACCGAAATTTCTATATCCTATCCGTATATCACCCGATCCTTAAAAATGAGCAGACTAGAAAATACAAATAAAAGTAAAAAAAAAAAAAATAATAATAATAATAATAAATGCGCCAATATTCTGATCAGGCAAAATCCGTCATGCCATTATTGTATAATAACCGATCTCTGAAGCTCAAATTCATCCAGTCTTACACGGGTTTAAGAGAAACGGTGTATCGGGTTGCAGCTGGCGATAGGATTTCTGTGGAAAGCGACTGAGACGGGGATCACCCTCACGAACGCCAAAAAGGATTAATGCTGGTTTGGTCACATCTTTTCAATGAGTCTTGGCAATCAGAAATATTCTTCGTGAATGAATATATTGCCTACTCCTAGTATATGTATGTATGTATGTATGTATGTATGTATGTATGTATGTATGTATGTATGTATGTATGTATGTATGTATGTATGTATGTATATACATATATACATTTATAAGTATATATATATATACATACACATATATGTATGTATATATACTTATTTATCTACTTATTTATGTATATTCTTGTATTATATATATTTTATATATATAAATTCATATATTGATATATATATATATATATATATATATATATATATATATATATATATATATAAAATATATGTATATATGTAAATAAACAAACATGTAATCCAGAGGGCACGGGCATACATGTCAGACTAACTTAAAAAATATTCCGAAGCAGCACCAGAAGACATGGCATTCCAGCCTCAATTTAAATGCCGTTGCACTCTAAAGGCGACTCGGGAGCCTACGAATTTTTTCTTTGTAAAAAATACTGTTGCATTGTCCCTCTCAAAGTCCTCTAAATCCCTTAAATTGGTTGTGAGCGAGCGTAAAAAGAGAGAGAGAAAAGAAAAAAAAACGCTATCCTGGCAAGTATTACCTTTTCTTCTTTCCACCATATTCACCATTTTTAAAATATTAAAGACACATATATAAATATTTATGTACATTCATATATATATATATATATATATATATATATATATATATATATATATATATATATATTTTATATATATATTTAATCCTGGAGTCAATCCATAATAATAGTCATCAATAAGGGGAAGAGGACACACACAGATGTACAAGCTGTCTTATTCCAACGTTTCGTAAATGTCCATTTAATTACATCATCAGGGCTGTTAAAATGAAACAAAATTCCTCATAAAGTTGTAAAAACTAAAAATTAAGAATTTAAAAAGGTGCAAATTATTCTTACGAAATTTAAGAAATATATACAACATTAAAATTAAAGGAATGAACAAAATTTAAATTCTTAATTTTTAGTTTTTACAATTTTACAAGGAATTTTGTTTCATTTTAACAGCCCTGATGACGTAATTAAATGGACTATTACGAAACGTTGGAATAAGACAGCTTGTACATATTATGTGTCCCTTCAGCCCTAGGAGAGATGGTAATCAGCTCAGTGGTCTGGTTAAACTAAGGTATACTTAACTTATTGATGATTATTAATATTGACTGACTCCTGACTCCTTACAGCAAGCTATATATATATATATATATATATATATATATATATATATATATATATATATATATATATATATATATATATATATATATATATATATATATATATATATTGGTTTCTCAGGTCTCTATACAGATGTACACAAATACAGTAATATACGTATCATATACATAGCAAAATCACTGGATTACAGGTTACTAAATACATTTGCTACTTACGATGTAACGTATATATCTTATACCTTCATTTGATATTCACAATGTTCATCTAATTTACACAAAGCTTTAGAAATAGCCTTTCATTAAGCAACAGGTTCAAGTAATTTTCCTTTTCCTTTGCAACTGAGTACCTAAACTAAGTTTCTCCGGAGCATCGTTTTATCGAAAGCTTCTGAAGAAGGTAAGATTTTTAAATGACTGTATTCTGTTCAGTTCATTAGAACTGAATCTTCATTATAAGTAACAGAATTAAAGAATTTGCATACTGGTCTTTATTTTGAAAATGATAAAAGTGAATTTAAATTAAAACACTTTTCTTCAGCAGGAAAAATTTCTAATTTAAATTCTATGTTATTATCCGAATTCCATTTTAAGAATCATAATTTTATCAATACAGGATAAAGACTGCCAAGAGTTAATGATCTCGAGCGTATTTTGCGCCAAGACAAGTTGGCAATTAAGCGAAATCTATTGCTCGTTAATGGAAGCTGTGCGTGGAAGTTGGGAATTTTCAGGAGATAAATTAAAGATAATGGGGCGATTCCTTTTTCATCTTTGCTCTTGAAAAAGGAATTCGATTTCCAGTCAGCACAAAGGTTCGTATAGTGTGGGTCGTTTCCTTCACAACAGAATGCCAGGCAGTTTATAAGTGAGCACTGAATTATTTCATGTCAAAGGAAATTCACCTCCGTTCGTATGTATGTATGTATGTATGTATGTATGTATGTATGTATGTATGTATGTAAGTATGTATGTATGTATGTATATATATATATATATATATATATATATATATTATATAAATCTACACTTTACGAGATACATGTTCATTCTTGCGTGTGCTTAAATCTACGCGTGGACGCCCGTATCAATTTGAACAAATCAACTCGAAAAAGAAAACGCGTACGGTTGTTATTAAAAGTCTACCCAATTTGGCAACAATGCACTTCCGCACCAGCGACCCCATTCCGTAAAGGAAGATTTTTTAAAAAGTTTGCGTCGAAACTACGAAATATTCGAACGTCAAGGCATGGGTCTACAAACCATGCGCTGGCTTATTTCCATAAGAGCACTCCATTCATGCGAGATGATGTTTTTAGCATTCATGGATTCATGGGAATTCCGAGTCCGTGTTAGAATCGCGTTACGTGACGAATTCAAACTAAACAGGTCTTGTCAGTATTCGTGCGAGTGTGACGTAACTCAGTTCTCAAAGGACAGGTTTTGCGTCAATGCTCTTTGCAGACAGACCTTATCTACTACCGTTTGAATAGTGGCCCTCCCTTCCTCTCTCTCTTTCTCTCTCTCTCTCTCTCTCTTTTCCACTAGATATACCATATACGAATAGCTGACCTTTAAGTTAAGTATACCTTAGTTTTACCAGACCACTGAGCTGATTAACAGCTCTCCTAGGGCTGGCCCGAAGGATTAGACTTATTTTACGTGGCTAAGAACCAATTGGTTACTTAGCAACGGGACCTACAGCTTATTGTGGAATCCGAACCACATTATAGCGAGAAATTAATTTCTATCACCAGAAATAAATTTCTCTATCTCTTCATCAACCGGCCGGGGAATCGAACTCCGGCTCAGCGAGGATATTGGTTAGTGATAAAATGTTTCCATATAGCATGACAGATATGATTTCAACTAATGGGCCAATATGACTATGTACTATATACATGCGTAAATTACATACAGCTTTCGGGATGTTATGTGCCAACGTCACTTTCATTTGACTACTAAACAAGTCTAGTAAAGAGTATAGCCTTAAATATGATCAACCCCTCGTGAGAAATACTTTAGGAAAATGTTCAAGTTGCCCTTTATTATGAGGATGTGAATTTTATTGGTCTGTCTCTATAGAAAATTATCCTATTTAATTTCCTAAACCAGTTTACCTTCAAGAACAAATAATTTATAATTTCCCAGACTGAAATTTCGCAACGGGCTACTAATCAAAAAAGAAGAATCTGGTAAAATCTCACGATGAAATTCCAAAACTTGAAATTAGGACCATCACATAATAAATCTTATATCTAAATATTGACTTACATTCTACAGAGATGGGTGCATCAGTCTGCCACAGAAAGTACCCTGATATTCGTCTGTTTACTTAGCCAATCTCTTAAGGTCTGAAAGCTTTCGGCTGGGCGAGTCTTATAAAAAATGGATCAATGAATATCTCGATAAATAATCAAACAGAAAATAAGAATTGAGAGTCATAAAGCAAAGTCCTATTTAGTAAGCAAGAACGCCTAATTACGGTATAATGACTTGAAAGCTTTTCATATTGTTGTGAAGTCTTAGACTAATTATTACAAGCCTTCAACAATAGACAGATTTTTCCCTTCAGCAAAATAATGAAAAATTCTGAAACGCACTCCATGGTCTACGTCTCTTAATTATTTACATGTTTAGAGAGAGAGAGAGAGAGAGAGAGAGAGAGAGAGAGAGAGAGAGAGAGAGAGAGAGAGAGAGAGAGAGAGCGTGCTATCCTCATCTCACGGAGTACTGATAAAATGAAATCACATTCAGAAATTGGCTATTAACAGATAAAAGGATTCACTAGCAGGAGTTCAAAAATTACTAGAAAATTTTCTTTCATATATATAAATGAGATATACAGTATATATATAGATATATAAATGATATATATATATATATATATATATATATATATATATATATATATATATATATAATTTGTGTGTTTGCGCGCGAGCGTATGCGTTTTTGTCTGTGCGTGCTTTTGTGTAAGGTTATAGATAAATCTAACAAATAATAAATTAATATAGTATATTTCATTTCATCTTAAGTTATTTCAAGCAATGACCACAATGTTTATATGCATAGAATCGCGTATCGCTTATGCAAGTCGTATAAATCAGGAAAAATAGCGCCTTGCATTATTCTCAGATGTTGCTCGTACAACGAACAAAGTTATCCGCTCCTAGTCCCATGACTCTGAACGAACGCAAAATACGTGGAACGAAACAGTCTCCGAATATTCGTCCTTTTTGATGCAGGAGGTTTCTTTTTAGTTCGTTTGTTTATCCCACGTTGGAATTAGCATATAAACAGTTTTTCAGCAAAGAGAAATCTTGGAAATCAACTCTATAGTTACCGATCATTTCTGCGTAAAACATGTCGAGGACTGATATTGTTGTGTGTTGCAGTAGTACTCACAACGTCAAGCCACCACAGCAAGAACAACAATACTACAACAACTGCTACTATTACAACAACAACAATTATAATAACAACCATTTAAGCATCGTTATCTTCAGTATCATCAGCGGGATGCTGTGAAGTAGGATCCTTTTGAGGGGTCTAATTCAAGGTTGTATTTCCTCGTAATGAAATTTCCTCTTAGCATGGAAGAACATTTACTAAGAAAGGAAAACGTGGCGCTACTGCGGGAATGTCCCAGCCAAAGAGCCTTCGTCCTTCTGTAGTTTCTGAAGTTTCCGAAAGACCTGGTGAGCACATTTCTTGAAATCCTCCTCCATCAGGCTTCCCTCAGGCTTCCCCCCCTCTCTCTCATTTCCCAAAGGCAATTACGGCAGCAGCTAATAAGACAAGCTTTTGTAAGACAAGCTTCCGAAGTATCAAGGTTCTATTTCGGGAACATCTTCGCAGAACGGGATTGGAATGATATCTCGGCTTGCCTCTGGTAAACCCCCTCCCCCCCTCTCCCCAAGGTGCTCCATTCTTCCCTCTTCCCTCTGCCCCCTCCCCCAACACCCTCTCACCTTAAACCGACGTCTCTTCCCTTCCTCCCACTTTGTATTTATAGGAATATGAAACTAATGCACTATCATGAATATGAACAAAATAGGATCGGATCTTTCAGCAAGAATAATGACATAAGATTGTCAGCAGAATTAGTACACACATTTTCGTAAGTGATACTAGACTGATTGCGCCTGAAAAAGTTATTATACGAAGAGGCTAGTTGACAGAGAGAGAGAGAGAGAGAGAGAGAGAGAGAGAGAGAGAGAGAGAGAGAGAGAGAGAGAGAGAGAAACCTTCTCTCTTATAGCTCTCCTATGGAAATCTCCTGGCGCTGGAAAAAAAAAGGACTGAAGGAAATGCAACTGTTATTGAGCATTGAGAGAGAGAGAGAGAGAGAGAGAGAGAGAGAGAGAGAGAGAGAGAGAGAGAGAGAGAGAGAGAGAAACCTTCCCTCATACTTCTCTTATATGGAAATCTGGCGCTGAAAAAAAAAAAAGGATTGAACGAAATGTAACTGCTCTCGAGCATTGAGAGAGAGAGAGAGAGAGAGAGAGAGAGAGAGAGAGAGAGAGAGAGAGAGAGAGAGAGAGAGAGCCTTCTTTAATACTTCTCTCATATGGAAATCTGGCGCTGCAAAAAAAAAAAAAAAAGCACTGAACGAAATGCAACATTTCTCAAGCATTGTTCTTCTGTCTCCAATTTCCTTTTTTTTTTTTCTTTTTTTATTTCCAGCGGAAATCTGCATAGAGACCCAGCTGTAAATGCTGCCTCTAAACGAGAGATTTCTTAGAATCGCGGTCTACGTACAGTACAACAGCCTACCATTGCTCTGCTGTCTAGGAATCTGGAATTTTAACATTTCGAATAAATCGAGGTTGGAAGTCTATGGGAATATCAGTAAGTTCTTGACTATAATAATATCAACGGCTTTGATAAAACGACTGTTCAGGGGAAGGAAAGTTCTGATTTCGCTCTTACCTAGTAGTTGTTACTACTATTAGCATTATTCTTACGAAAGTAACGTTTAAGAGTGAAAAAGAACGTATTTACAACGTGATGTTAAGATTAATTCGATATGGTGAGATGTTGCCTTGATTTGCATTTGTTAAACTGAACTAATTCACGCCGATAAGCTCAAAAACGCTCGAGCTCTTGAGATACTGATGTACACACACACACACACCAAAACATGTGCTCAAGTACAAGTTACTACATACTCCCTCCCTCCCACACAAACATATGGTCAGGCACACACAATCACCTGTATTCCTGTCTACACAAACTTACATATATATATATATATATATATATATATATATATATATATATATATATATATATATATATATATATATATATATATACACACACACACAGTATATATATATATATATATAAATATATACACACATGCATATATACTATATATATATATATATATATATATATATATATATATATATATATATATATATATATACATATCTCTCTCTCTCTATACTGTATGTATATACCGGATGTTTCGAAATTAGAGGGCCCCCCCTCCACAGAACAAATGGAAAGTTATGAAGTTTTCTGCTATAGCCTCCCTCCCAGTACATTATTTTAAGTTTCCATTAAGCTCTTTTTCATTTTACATTTCTTCTATTTTCAGAATGAGTGACGGAGTTAGATACAGTCATGGCTAACGATTTGGAGGAAATCAGATGGATTGACCGAATCCGGGCTATAACCTTCAGAGAGGCCAGGGATGCTGGCGCATCCTTCATTTCACGTTCCTGGATAGCTAAATACATTAAAAGAGATGAATCCTTTGTTAAAAGAAACTGGAATAAAAATCCATATGACTGTCATTTCGAAAAGAGTGAGAATCTTGGAAGGCCTGAAGTCCTTTCTCAGGAGTCAAAAGACATCATAGCTGAGGCAGTGGGTAGACCAAGAAAGTCTTTACGTAAATTGGCGCCTGAACTAGAAACAAAAAGAGGAAAGAAGAGAAGTTATAGTGCTGTATATCGTGAGTTGAAAAAATCTGGTATCAAGCCATTTCATGTTATCAGCAGGCCCAACAGCACTCAGCAACACAGAGAAGACCGTGCATGGTTTTGTGGTTCATTTCTTGAAGATTGGGATGAAGCTAACTTTCTCCATGTTGCTGCATCAGATGAATTCTTCATTTACACAGTCAGGAAACCAAATCATAAAAATGACATCACTTGGGCTGCAAAGTTGGAAGACATCAGCGATGATGTGTGCTATCGCCAAGTTGTGAAATTTCCTGAATATTTGGGAATTTTTCTCTGTTTCACAACCAAACAGTTAATGTGGATCATCAAAGAAAAAGGACAGTCATGGAATGGCAAATACTTCAGAGAAACTGTGCTTTCTGGTGGAGTATTTCCTTTCCTCAAAGATTCTGATAATGTGTTATCTGTTGAAGAAGTCACATTTTTGCATGATAAGGCACCATGTTTCAAGGCTCTTCAGACACAGGAGCTGCTTCGAAACAGTGGTATCGATTTCTTCTCGTCAAGTGGATTTCCAGGTAGCTTCCCTGACCTTAATGTGTGTGAAAACATTGGTAGTATCTTAAACGATCGTGTTGAAGCACGCACAGTGAACTATGATGGTATACCAAGCCTCGACGACCTGCGAAGAGAGGTGACCGAAGTGCTCAGGGAAATGGAGTTTGAGTCTCAGCTTTTTTGCAATTTACTGAAATCATACCCCTCAAGAATGCAGGCTGTGGTACAGGCAGATGGAGTCCACATAAAATATTAAATACTCAGAGAGAAACTTAAATAAATACCTGTTCTGAATATCTTTTGTTTTTGTCCATATCAATTTTAATTTATGTTGTAGAGTGGGAGGGGGTTCTAATTTCAAAAACACCTGGTGTATGTATATATATATATATATATATATATATATATATATATATATATATATATATATATATACACATAGATGTGTATATATTATACACTCCTTTGTCTATGAAACCCACATTTGCGTAGCTGTTTATAAATTCACAAACTTTCTCTGTTCATACAAAGTCAGACTTTATGTGAAAACATCAAAAGAAAATAAGTATCATATAATTAATTTTTAAGAAATTTTAAATGACACTGATAAATAAATCTTGCTTTCTTTTCAATGTACACAAATTCCAATAATTTCAAAAAGTGCATAAGAAATCAAAGTACAGTTATAATCATTCACATTTATTGGCTGGGGAATATTATCCAATCAAAATTGATTATAATTACCTGGACGTGGATATCCAAATTTAGATTTAATTACAAACTCCAATATTTGAAATGGGGGAATACCGACGCTCTTTGAGTCTATTAATCACTGAATCTGCCATTTTCATTTCGAGTTTATATTGGGTAACGACCGTGATTTATTTTGGCATTCATGATGGTAGTAAAGTTTCTTGACTTTTAAAGTATATGTATGTATGTATGTATGTATATATATATATATATATATATATATATATATATATATATATATATATATATTATATAATGTATAAATATACGTACCTTTCTCTCTCTCTCTCTCATATATATATATATATATATATATATATATATATATATATATATATATATATATATATATATATATATATATATATATGTTATATGTACACACAAATACGTTTATATATACATATATTATATATATACACATATATAATTCCAAATTCATATGATGGCAATAATTAATTCCCTTAAACTAATAGCTTAATTCCGTGTCGAGATTCCAGACATGACCCTCCTGAGGGAAGGTATCCAGCTGCGAGCATTCCAGCCGTTCCAGGAATTGCTCTGGATACAGTCACTGACGACCACTCATTCTGTTCCGCTGGCTGTAGGACTGTTGCTGTTTTATTTTTTTTTTTTATTTTATTTTATCCTCTTATTTTATTTTTACTTTACTTAATTAATATAGTATTGTACACTATATTAATTATTTTATTTTCAACTTCATTTTAATTTTTATCTATTATTTCATTTTATTGTATTGTATCTTATTTTTTAGATTGCATTGTCTTGTAATCTATATTAACTATTTTATTTAAATTTTATTTTTATTTTGTTATCATTCTATTTTATTCTATTCTAATTTTTTTTTTATAGTGTATATTAACTACCTGATGTTCAATTCTATTATTACTTTTACTGTTTATTATTTTACTTTATTCTATTATATCTTATATGATCGTTTTATATTGCATTGTATTGTATACTTTATTAATCATTTTATTTTTAATTCTATTTTTATTTTAATTTATAGAAACGGTTGTTGACAATATCGACATATGTTTCACTGCTGGTCCTGTTACAATGGCTCTAATCTACAGGTTCTCTCTCTCTCTCTCTTCAGAAACATTGTCAAATATCCTCTTTTATAAGCACGTTCGTATGATGTTATATAAACACACTCGAACAAATGTGGACGTGTGTATCAACTAAAATAGCAAACGTAACCTCACGCACTGAACTTGAAAAAGGGAAATATTAAAGTTATTTGCAAGAGCATTCTCTCTCCGAAGCAAAGGACTTCCCGTACTGGAGGCAAATCACGTAATTGGCCAGTTTGCATGCCATTACTGACAAGGTAAATTCGTCGTGAGGGTATGTTACTGAAGTAGGCAAATCTATTTTGGGTTCGTGGTTGAAGCAAATATGGACACCATGTTTTGATTAACCAAGAATTGTCTTATTTAAAAAAAAAACAGAGAGAGAGAGAGAGAGAGAGAGAATTTTTTTAGAGCAATCCCAAACGAGGATAATTTAAGGGACAATGAATGTCTAAGAAATACTAAGCGAAAAAAACCTAGAGGAAAAAATAAAGGATTAATTTGAGGGGATATATATGTATCACACTCTCTCTCTCTCTCTCTCTGCATTTTTTTAAACACATATATACACATATATATAAGTATTTAATAAAACTAACACTTTTTACATATTTCTTAAACATTCAATGTTCCTCTAAATTAACCTTCTCTGGGATAGCTCTAAGGAAGGTGTCAGCGGTCACTATCCTTCAAATCTCTCTCCTCTCTCTCTCTCTCTCTCTCTCTCTCTCTCTCTCTCTCTCTCTCTCTCTCTCTCTCAACCACCGGGAGTTCAGAGAAGTTGACGTTAATGAAGACGAAAGATAGTTTCCTAGATCAAAGTGACAGCAGGAATTCTAATATCTCCATTTTACGTCACTTAGCTGACCTATTTAGTTGAAGATAGATAGATGGATAGATAGATAGAAAGATAGCTAGATAGATAGAGAGATAGACAGAGTGATAGAGAGATAGATACAGATAGATAGTAGCATTATCTCATCATTAAGCGAATCGATGTATTTTGTACAATTGAGTCCGATATTAAGAACAAACATTGCATATGGAGAGAGAGAGAGAGAGAGAGAGAGAGAGAGAGAGAGAGAGAGAGAGAGAAATAGCTGGCTGCTACCAACGTAAACGAGTAAAAGCAAAATAATACTCAAACTTTGAATATCAGTTGAGCAAAAACGAAAGTGGATTGATGTTTGTCAACCTTTGGGCAAACCACAGATTATTTTCTCACATTCCTCGACAATGTATGGCATGAAAACATTCGCTTAAACGCTGACGTTCCGTTGAATAATGCACGAAATTACCCTTTTAGGTGACTGGACTATTTAGCAATTCTGCATTCAAATTCGAGATGAGCAACCCAGTAGATCACTTTGGTGTGATTTTTATAGACATTTAGTTCTACTTTCCAGTAAACGTCTTTTCTGAAACCTAGCACAGGGTAAATGATTACGGGCCTGTTAGCAGCACTATGGTTCAGTTTTAAAATATTCAGTTTTATATGGAAGATTTTTAGGCATTCATTTTTATGGGGAAGCATTTTAATCATTTATTTTTATATGGAACCTTTGTAACTGGCTGATTGGCTGAATCAGAATTGCATCTAGGTTTTCTTAGGAGTCACTCCTCTTACATTGCGTAATACCTTTTATTCCTTTTACATTTGATTTCTTCTTGCCTTAATACTATATTTATTTGAATGTTCCCTTGCAGAATCTAGTCCTTCCCTTCTGACAAGGAGAGAGAGGGATTTGCCTAAATGTCTTCTTCCCTTGAAAACGATTTTTTTCTATATATCCTTACCTTAAAGCTGTATTTCTTTTATATCCTCTGGTTTTTATTCAGTTTTTATTTTATGTCTTACGAATCCGTTCTTATGTTGTTGTTGCCTAAAATAAAATTATTGGAGCTGGTCTTCCGTTCTTTGACTGCTTGGGAGTTGCTAAAAAAATTGATATGCTCATTTCCTTTTCATACCACCAACAAAATATATTTATATAACAGGAAATATAAAAAATAAAGGAGCATTTACAACGAATATACGGTATTCTAAAATACTAAAATGTTTCATTCACAGGAGGTGTGACTATTCTCTAGATTTTTAATCACTTTGGATAGACTCCATAAAATATCAGCCACGGCCTAATTTTCCGTTCCTCATTATCTAAATGGAATCAACGCGCCATGCCCTAAAACCGAGAAATTCATTTCCGCGATGGCTGCTTGGAAGGCAACTACAAAATACTGGTATCTAGTAGGAGTCTCTCTCTCTCTCTCTCTCTCTCTCTCTCTCTCTCTCTCTCTCTCTCTCTCTCTCTCTCTCTCTCTCTCTCCGTTATGTCATTGCATTATTAGTTTTTACTTATATCTATGAATATCTTCGTAAAACCATTTACATGCTTTTGAAACTACTGCCATCAGTTGTTCTTCATGGTAAAACCCTTGGCAAGTACTGTAACATAAGAATTTAAGTGACATATGATGCATATAATCTTACCCTTAACCCCAACCACCGGAAAAAAAATCTCTTTACTGTCTCGTTTTATCAAAAGAAAAAGTTTCGATATAGACAAGCTTGATAATCGTATGCTGAGCAAAAGGTCATTCCTCTTACAAGTATTGATTGAATTAATGTTACAATCTAGCGTTTAGGTACAGTGGTCATCGAAGGTAAAAACACATTATTTAATAAGGCAAGGAATGATTTTTTTTTCGCAACGAACGTTGCATTGTTTGTTTTATCTAACCCTTCATTCTAAGGATTAAAGTGGTGCAGGAAGAAATGTACTGATAAAATGTAAAACATTTTTGAAAAATGACCCAATGTCCCCATTTACTATCATTTTAAACGAGGATTTAAACTAAACAATATTTAAACTAAAGAATTTACTTTACTGTTTAGTAAATCTAATGTTGCCAATAAGCCTTAAAGGCACCAATAATTACAATTTCTATAGATGTGAAATGCTAAGATACTCGTCCCAGTAGGCATTCAGCAATACCAATGCCTTTTGTTGCCGATATCTTCTTGTACTGATTAAACCTTAATTCACATCGACGTTATACTTGAGATCACTAGAATTTGTGATGTATAACTGCAGAGATGCCGCAAGGGAAAACGAATAAGCGGGTATAAATCTAAACCCAGTGTTTAATTTTTCGGTTGGTACACCTCCATTTCAATATTACATCTGGCCAGGTCATTTGTAAACAATTTATCATTTTGGTAGGTTCACAACATACTACAACCTTGTGGGAGGAGAAATGACCTTTGCTTGCTATAACCAGTAACATCAAGAACCATTTGGCAACACTGATCTTGGCATTTGACTGGAATTCTTCTCCAATCGAAACCAAGTAGCGATGTCGCATTGCATCGACTTATTTCTTGTCTCCTTTCGTATTCAACTTATTTCTTGACTCCTTTCGAATTTAACTCATTTCTTGTCTCCTTTCGTATTCAACTTATTTCTGGTCTCCTTTCGAATTTAACTTATTTCTTGTCTCCTTTCGAATTTAACTTATTTCTTGTCTCCCTTCGTATTCAACTTATTTCTTGTCTCCTTTCGAATTTAACTTATTTCTTGTCTCCTTTCATATTCAACTTATTTCTTGTCTCCTTTCGTATTCAACTTATTTCTTGTCTCCTTTCGAATTTAACTTATTTCTTGTCTCCTTTCGTATTCAACTTATTTCTTGTCTCCTTTCGTATTCAACTTATTTCTTATCTCCTTTCGAATTCAACTTATATCTTGTCTCCTTTCAAACTCGGAGATCGAAAGAACTCACATCACGGGTATCACTGATCTTAAAGAGAAATGGTTTCAGTTGGTGAAAGGTCATGACCACTAGAGAAACAGAAATGAAATCACATTTTCAAATTCTGAAATGAACAGGAATCGCAATGCATATAAATGAGATTTTTATGAAAAATAAGGTTCATAATACTCATGATAGCATCTGACGTAGGTTTAACAAGAGCTGACATTATCTTAGCACCGCCTGCTAACGTTTTTGCTACATTTACCAACATTCATTTTCAGTTATTTAAGTTATTTTAGCTAAATGTATTGACATTCATTTTCGGTTATTGTTTTAAATTTATTTTACGCTTTCCGTATCGTGAGTATCCTGTTATCGGCAATATCCGGATAAATTCTGTTGGCAGTAACTGCGCAACACCAGTTCTTACTCACCCATGCTCTATTGGATTCTCGTCAGGTTCAGCGCATTAATGCGATATTCAAAATAGGCATTTCAGAATAATTGTCATTAGCAAGTGAAGCTGACCGCGGTTACGTTAACAAGAATACATTTCGGATTGGGGAATTTCGAAACATTCCATTTCCTTACCTTTTGCTCGATAGTAGGAATCATTATAGGATTTATTTTGGAGTATCTGAGAGGTAATATACAAGAAATTTTGCGTATCACAATTTTGTTGGTAACAATATATTAAACAGATAAATGAAATGGAATATAATCAGCGCTGAATGGGAAACTCAAGAGTAAAACGTTTTGAAAGGTTTCACAGGAGGAAAACCTCGCATTTGCACTGCGAAACAATTGTTAAGGGAGGGTGGAAAGTATAATGGTGGAAAGTAAGATGAAAGAAAGAGAATATGAACGGAGGTACAGTAAAAGGAATGAAAGGGGTTGCAGCTACGGGCCGAAGAGACTCTGCAAAGAACTTAAATGCCTACTGCGCACCGCGTGAGGTGCACTGATGGCACTAGCCCCCTATATGGTTAAACAGATGAGTGCAAGAATAATTAGGTTTTGTTGTATTGGCGCCATTCATGTAAACCTTGACAGTAACATAACGTATTCATAAGCCTAACACGAGCCTTTGAACCTTGGAATAAAGATATACAGTCTGTACCTCTCTGTCTAAGTCTGTCTCTAACAATATACAGGCTGTGTCTATCTGCCCACGTCTGTCTGTAAACATTTAAGCAGATACAAATATTTAAGTGATCTTATATATCAGCAGATGTAAAAAATACAGTCCTCTTTCACTATATATACTATCAATCACCCTCCCTTTATAAAACGGTGTTTTTCCGGTGCACAAGATATCGTACAAGATTTTCTGTCGTGATAAACATCAAAGTCTTTTAAAATATTCTGTGATTATTAGATTCTTCTGTAAGAAAACGTTTATGAACGTTTATAAATGGACCTAATATGCTAATATATATATATATATATATATATATATATATATATATATATATATATATATATATATATATATACATATGTGTATGTATATATAATATATGTGTGTGTGTGTGTGTGTATAACATCCCAACCAAGATACTTTGATACTGACAAAATCAATTCGTCCAAAGCGTAATTTAGATATAAAACTGTTTCTAAAACAATAAAGGAAAACCCAGGAAATGATCAAAACAAAGACAGAGGTTGAACAACTAAATGCAAAGACGAGGTAATAAGCGCTGAAAAATGTCAAAAGCCACTTTGCGTCACAAGAGAATTATTTGCATAGATCGTGTGTGATGCCCTGCAATAAACCACAGGCAAAGACAGGAAATCTTCTCCAAGGAAATTAAACTAAAAGAGAGAGAGAGAGAGAGAGAGAGAGAGAGAGAGAGAGAGAGAGAGAGAGAGAGAGAGAGAGAGAGAGGGGTCCGGGATTGGTTATTCTCCGTTTTTTGGTGACAAGAAAAGGTTTTTTTTTTTAGGATCTGTAATTAATTCACCAGGTGCCAATAGATTTTTTTCTATTGACAGCTCTTCTTTCTGTATCTCCCATCACCTTCTGTCACTTCTTTCCAATAAACAATAGAATATTTTTTGGAAGCTTAAATTTCAAGTCAGTGTCCCCTGCGGTGGGCGTGTTCCATATGAATAGGGTTCACTTCTGAATAATAATAATAATAATAATAATAATAATAATAATAATAATAATAATAATAATAATAATAATAATAATATTAATAATAACATGAATGAAACACATCAGTAAATCCCTGTTCATTACCAGGTTTTTTTAAAATAGATTTTCAGGCGTTTGAGCCAAGTAAATTTCGTGAAACAAAATTAAAACCTCCATTTTCGCTCGCGACTGTTTATATACTAAAGTCCATACCTACTACAGATAACGCAATTTGTTATCGTAAATTAATGTGAAATGCACGTCATAATCCGCTGCTAATAAGGTGATCTATTTGAACATTTTAGGTGAATTTAAATGAATTAATATTTTCAGCTTAGTTGCTAAACTGTCATTGTCTGACAGTCACACAGCTACACAGAGTGAGGCCGAAATACATCAGATGTAGAGTATTCCCCTCTTTTTCCTTTGATTTATATGAACATTTTTCGTCCCCATATATGTATATGCATGTATATAAATGATATATTATATATATATATATATATATATATATATATATATATATATATATATATATACATACACATATATATATTATTTACTTATCTATATACAGACAAACAGATAGATAGATACATAGATATAGATATTTACAAACACACACCATATACTGTGATATATATATATACATATATATATATATATATATATATATATATATATATATATATATATATAATATATATATATATATATATATATATATATATATATATATATATATATATATATATAATATATATATATATATCATATATATATATATATATATATATATATATATATATATATATATATATACTAACTAAAGCCACATACAGAGAGAGAGAGAGAGAGAGAGAGAGAGAGAGAGAGAGAGAGAGAGAGAGAGAGATTCCTATCACCACCTGGCACCAAGAGAATTACAGAGAGAATACGCATAGGCACCTATCAAAATTCCACGAAAATGAGACCTCAATGAAATACCAGTTACGTCAGAAACAACCTTTCCACCAGAAAGGGCTAAATTCCTCGCTGAATGGAGAGAGAGTAACTCGCCCACATGGAAATATATTCGTTACTCTGGTATATGGAGGAGATGAAAAATGGCTGACGTGGTTTTTCAGTTTGTGACAGAGAATTGTGAAAAAACTGCATTTGACCGGGGAAATTAATTTTACCTTGTGAACGTAAACATGACGGCATATCAATAATAACATCAAATTTGTAGTCAATATATAATAAATATTGAACCAATAACAGAAATGGATTTTTCATCAAAAGGCCTTGAGAATCACAGAAGCCCCATAGTGCATGCAAGGCAGCGGTGAGTGGCGCAGTGTTTCTAAGATAAGTCGATGTACTTCTGATGTGGCCCTATTTGATACTTTTCTTCAATTTTCACTAAAAACCGTTTTGTTGGCTGCTATATAAATAGGTATGTATGTGTGCATATATGTATTTATGTACGTATTATGTATGTATGTATGTATGTATGTATATATAAATATATATTATATATATTATATATATATACATATATATATATATATATATATATATATATATAATATATATATATATATATATATATATATATACATATATATGTACATATAATCCGTCTATAATATATAATATATATATACATATATATGTACATATAATCCGTCTATCTATTTATCTATCTATAAGGTCATTCAGCACGGAAACGGAAATTGAGAGTAAAAAGGTTTGAAAGGCGTAACCGGAGGAAAACCTCGTTCTTGCACCATGAAAGGGCGGAAAGAAAGATAGAAGAAAAAGAAT
>NC_089746.1:41714011-41769011 GCF_040412425.1 Macrobrachium rosenbergii
CAAAATTTTGGACCCCTAGAATTTACGTAATCTCCCACTTCTTTATGTTTCTCCTTGTTTCCCCTGTATCCATCGGCCTGGGCAAGATAAAGGTACAGGTTTCCCATTCAACTTGCCATTTCATTTAATAAAAAAAAAAGCAGAAGGTAAAATAAAATATTCTGTGGTGTTATCACTTCTCTCTTTAAACAGTTTTCAACCAGCTGCGCAGTCACCTCTTAAGCCTGACGGGGTGTACTAAGCGGTAAGGCCATCTATTCTTGCTTGGCTAAACAAGACTCTCAAGAAAATGGCCTTTTTACAGCGGAAGAAAGAAAAAGTAACAGTGATCCAAAATAGAGATTTTTATAGCTACTTTATAGGTATGTGTGTAAAAACTCAAGGACTGTTTAAAATGATTTTAACTTGTGCCGCTAAAGTTTATAAGAAATTAACCTGGAGGCTTCAGGCTACCAATAACAACATTTCAGTGTACGGTGTGGCTGTATAATTTCATTATCCGTATCTATGACCTCAGCAATGCTGTCTTTCTCTTCAGACTCTCAAATTTCCCTTGCAATATGTCGAGATCACTAATATAAAGATGATATTTCAATACATTTATATGTAAATGGAAAGAAACCTGGATAATTTTCCCTTATTCCTGAGAAGCTTGCCTAAAGAGAAAAACAAGTAAACTTGGTTCAAGCCCTAAATAAAAAAGATAGTCTCTGCAGATAATATGCCACTGATTTCAATAGGAAATACGTTTTCAAGTAACTGACACATAGCTTATTATTCACAATACCAAATCTTTATTCATAATAGATTACTTGTCACAAGAACTTCATACTGATTAAAACCTATGCCGCCCATTTATCTATGGTCGTTTCAGTTAGCTGGACTTACAGACACCCTTATTTTTCACTTTCTTCTAGCCATGAACATCACGTGAAAAGAAAGTCATTTTCGTGAGGTCGTTAGGCATGGGGGGGGGGATGCCCCTAACCGACGTCAGAGTTTACGACTGATAAAGGCTGGGCCTAATTGGAAATTTGGGTGGGGTGGGGGGATATGAGTCATGAATCTGAGGCTGGGAGAAAAGAAATGAGATTATCAGATACGAGTTCGTATAAAACAACTTTATTATTATTATTATTATTATTATTATTATTATTATTATTATTATTATTATTCAGAAGATGAACCCTATTCATATGGAACAGCACACCACAAAGGTCCACTGACTGAAATCCAATCTTCCAAAGAATATTATGGTGTTCATTAGTAAGAAGAAACAGAAGGTAACAGGAAATACAGAAAGAAGAGAACAATTACTAAAAAAGAACAGATAAATTAAGAAATAAATAAATAAATTAATAAAAATGTAAGTAAATTAATAAAATACAAGGAGGCTCCAGTTGCACAACATCCTCAGGGAGACTGTTCCACAGTCTGAAGGTGTGAGGAAATGATGGGTATAGTTACAGTTTCGCTGGCTAGATTCTGATTACAGTGTTTTCGAAATTTATGCTGTGGGTGAGGAAAGTTATTCTCTCTCTCTCTCGTGCTTTCCCCTCTCCAATGTTTATTTGATCTTTCTTTTCTTGCGAAACTTTTTAACCATTTCTGACAGAGTAGTCACGGTATGATTTAGAAATAACGTTGTTTATTATTTATTTCCAGATAAAAGTACTGTCGTTTATAGGAGGTGTTTTGTCCGAAAATCTAAATTGTGCATTTTTTTCCTACTCATAATCGCTGGATTCAACAGATGCCAGAAAAATTAGCATAGATATTAGCACGAGGTAATAGGTCTGTCATAAAAATTTCAAAATATACATAGTCACAGGACTAGATTATTTCATCTTGATTGGATGAGACTATAAAGCAAGGGATCTCTCTCTCTCTCTCTCTCTCTCTCTCTCTCTCTCTCTCTCTCTCTCTCTCTCTCTCTCTCTCTCTCTCTCTCTCTCTCTCCATTAATCATGCAAGTATAAGAAAACTATGTCATACTCAAAGCGTGGAAAGGGTAGTCATTTAAGAGCATAAAAAAATTTCAAACAAATTAATTTAAATACATAATTGTTTCAATCCTGACACATTTCTAAAGGCGAACTTTTATGACACTTCGAGGCCAAAATGATCAGTGATTTTAAAAATAAATGTACTTTCTTAATTCACTTCCATGAAAAAAAGCAGAACAAAGCTGCGAATTGCCATGATCATACTTTTTCCAAGTGAGATATGAAAACGATTTTGTAATAATGTCGACATGAACTTTAGATTAAGAACAAGATACTGATGAGCAAGTAAAGTTCATGAAAATGAGGCGCTGTGGCTTGTCTGTCAGTGGCAATGATGACCAATAATCTTGGGGGTGCAATTCGAGAGGTTAATTTCCTCACTTAATTCTACCCAAATCTTTCCAGTATACGTAGCGAAGGTGTTGAAGAATAGGGAGAATAACAGACAAAATGTCGATGAACTTAAACCGGAACAAAAATTAAACTAAATGAAAGATTCACAAAAAGACTAAAAAATATCGGAGAAAAACTATCCAATATCAATAAACTTGAAACAAAAGAAAAACTAAACTAAATGGAAGAACCACAAAAATGGACTAAAAAAATCCTGAGAGAAACCTCTATCCGATATCAATAAACTTATAACGAAATCAAAATGAAACCAAATGGAAGAATCACAAAAAATGACAAAAACAATCCTAACAGAAAATTTTTATCTAATGAAATCACAACAAAATACAAATGACACCAAATGGAAGAATCACGTAAAAAGACTAAAAAAACACTGAGGGAAAACTAACCAATATTAATGAATTAGAACGGAATCAAACTAAAAGGAAGAACCACAAAAGAGGACTTGAAAATACTGATGAAAAACTCTATCCAATACAATTAACTTAAAAGAAAGAAAATTAAACTAACGTGAAGAATCACAACAAAGGATAAAAAAGACTAAAAATCCTGAGTAAAAAAGGACAAAAAATATTACAAATACTGGAAGAAAACAAAAAAGGACTAAAAATACTAAAAATACTGAAAAAAACTAAAAATACTGAAACTACCGAGAAAAAACTCTACCCAATGAAATCGCGGCGCCAAGTTTAAATTTAAAAGCCATTCGACCCGACGTCTCATTACCGGCTGAAGTCGTCCCATGGATCATTAGTGCTCCCTCTTATCCAGGTCGTGTTGCCAAAGACGTCGAATTTCGGCGGAATTTGAATTCCGGAGGGGAACGGTATTAAGTCTGGGGGGCTGAAGCCCCATTTTCGCACGCGCCGTGAAGGATATAACAATTCACTCTCGCTTTCATATCTTCAATTTTGCTCATTATTTCGATTTCTCTGTCTCGTTATGTATTGTGTTTCTTAAGGTAAAGGTTCGTGCATATTCTCCCAAAGCAAAAATGTGAGTTACAATTGAGAGGGAAATATTTGCTTTTTCATTTTAACATCAAAGTTATTTGACTTGTAAATATGATATTAAGGTAATAGTTATATGTTACTATTATTATTATCATTATATTATTCAAAAGACGAACTCTATTCATATGGAACAAGCCCACCACAAGAGGCCACTGACTTGAAACTCAAGCTTTCAAAGAATACTGTATATGGTGTCCATTTGAAAGACGTAACAGATGGTAATAGGAAATAAAGAAAGAAGAGATCAGTTATTACATTATGTTTACTTGTCCCGTCAAAAATTATGTCAATATTTAAGAGAATTTGCAAAAGCGACCATATTGTATAAAAAAATATATATAAAAATAGTTAAACTTGGAAGGCACTGTCCGTAGATTATCTGCGTTACGCACAAAATATCAATACTTGGATACAATTTTGTGTTTCAAATGAAGCATAATTTCGGAACTCATTCCAGACAGAGGGAAAACAAGACATGAACAAGAGGATAAAAGCAAACATTAATTCCGATATAACTTTTAACATCGAAACTAGTAGCAACTTCACTAGATGATAACAAAATCAGTATCGACCTGTGAAGCTTGAAAAAACCACAAATTGGAGGAAAAATATATTCAGAAGCACATCTATGCAGTTTCGGAGCGTCATGCTCCATCTTCAGTGTGGAGACACTAAAGCCCAATGTCTCCACACTGAAGAAGGAGCATGCATTTTAATACATTTTTGTCTATTTATCTATTATTTTTTTTTAATAAGTGAGAGCTCTTCTCTCTGCATTTCCCTTTACCTTCTCTTACTTCCTAATGAGCACCATATTCTTTGGAAGCTTAAATTTCAAGTCAATGGCCCCTGTTGGCTTGTTACATATGGATAGGTTTCATCTTCTGAATAATATAATAATAATACGCTCCGAAAATTTATGTGCTTCTTTTAAACTTCCCTGGATATTACAAACAACACACAAATCGTTGCACAAAATGGGGCCAAGCCACACCGATCTAATAAAGAAACCCTTGAAGTGTATAAAAGTAAAAAAAAAATACTCCAACAAAAGCCTGTGAATTTCCTCAAATCTAATTATAATCTTCGACTCCCGGACGTGGAATTTGGACGGGTGGAATCTGCTGCGCCATCGCTCGGGGTCTGGTAAGAGGAGATGGAAAAGAAAAAGAGTGTACCAAGAAGGTTGCTCTTTCAAATGGGCTTTTTTTTTTTCTTTCTTTCTTTCTTTCGTACGCAAAACGTGATGAATTCGAAAGTAGAGAGAGAGAGAGAGAGAGAGAGAGAGAGAGAGAGAGAGAGAGAGAGCACACCGAGGCACGTGCATGTGGACCTTGGTTCTCAAAAGCACACACAAGTGCTCCGGCGTGCACGTACCAGAGAGACATTTCATTTCAACCCAGCATGTATTAATTCAGATTTTGCATTCATATTAAAGCAAACTGGCAACCACGCACACACACACACACAAACACAAACACGCGGCAAAGGATACCCAAATTTTGATCTAACATCATCCATCTAAAATTGTCTTTAGCTATTAGAAACAATACAATATCAAAACGAAGCAATGTCACATTTTAACCCAGTAGCCTTGATAATTTCCAAAACAAGTTACATGCAACAATCGTTCAGCACGAACTACAAAATTAATAATCTCCTTGTAGGTTACGACCAACGTCAAATTTTCGGGATGTCTGGCTACTTTGAATGGCTCCTATTGCTTTAAGAAGGTTTCATTGCACACAAGTGACCTTCAGAAACAAAAAATCAGTAGTACCAGCGTAATTTCGCAGGTCTCGACACTTATCACTTCGATTATCAAATAGTATCGTCTTCCTTGTACTTTGCCACCTAATCCCTAGTGCATGAAAGTTCTTACGGTCCAATAGTTGCACTGGTCCCGCTGGTCTGACTATATCGAAATGGCCCTCCAAGTTGGACCTTAGGTTTTGAAGTTCATGATAATTTATTCTCTGTCTGTCTGTCTGTCTGTCTGTCTGTCTGTCTGTCTGTCTGTCTGTCTGTCTGTCTGTCTGTCTGTCTGTCTGTCTGTCTGTCTCACACACACACACACACACACATTATTTCTAAACTTCCTTTTTTCTTGTGGGGGAGGGTGGCTAAGCGGGTCCTGATAGAGATTTCTCTCTCTCTCTCTCAAGCACGCACACACACACACACACACACATCCTCGACAATATCTTTTACTTGTGATTAGTTCTCCGAAGTTACAATCTACTTCTTTGCAGTTTATCACTCATGAATTCAAGACTGAAATATAAGTAAAATAAGCACAAAAGCACAAACATAATCAAATCTTTACGAAATTTACCAAACCTTCTACTTCCCCTTTTTAGCAAACATCGGCATTCTTATCACTGACGTTGTAAAGCGTCATTCTCGCGTACCATAGTGATCCCAATTCCAGCTTCAAATGGCCATAACCCCGACACTAACGGCTACGTATCACAAACCATTACAGTACTGGAATGGATTGGAATATAAACTTTAGGTCAAAGGCCAAGAGTTGGGATCTATGTTGTCATTCAACGCTGAAAGGGAAATTGAGAGTAAAAAGGTTTGAAAGATGTAACAGGAGGAAGACCTCGCAGCTGCACTGTGAAACTATTGTTAGGAGAGGGTAGGTGTAAGTAAGATGGAAGAAATACAATATGAACAGAAGTACAGTAAAGGGAATGAAAAACAAAACCTTCACAGCCACACTGAGGGACCTCCATTATGTATATATATGTGTGTGTATATATATATATATATATATATATATATATATATATATATATATATATATATATATATATATATACATATAATATAGGTCACTCAGAGTAGCTGTTGAAGGTTTTGTTATTCAACAACAGTTTCTGAGGATTATGTAAGATATAGATTATATATATATATAGAATATAGATATATATAGAATATATATATATATATATATATATATATATAAGCCTCAGAGGAAATTGTTCAACACTGAAAATAAAAACGTGAAGGCTCAGTGCTCCAGGAAAAGTAAGACTCAAAGTTATCTACACGAAAATTAGATTGTAAGAAAATTGGTAGAGCCGGGAAGAAAAGTATATTAGGTTTGAGGAAATTGCCTCTGAATAGACGTTACTTTTTCTATTTTTAGCTGAAGAGGCAGCTTAGTCATTTAGGTGAATTATTTTGGAGGTTGTAGTGCATACTGACTTCTAGTGGACGTTGGCTAAAATAAACATTTCCAGAAAGAATGCAAGTATACACATACTGTAGATACTGTGAATATATATATATACATACATATATATTATATAGTATATATATTATATATATATATATATATATATATATATATATATATATATATATATATATATATATATATATATATATATATATATATATATATATATATATGCATATACACGTAAAACTAAGACCTTACTAAATTGAAACTTCAAGTTAAAAATTCAATTCAAAATTCAACAAGAATGGACGAATTTTCTGTGTTTAATTTTTAGGTGAATTTTCAGACGCTGAGTCTCATCCAATTTAAAATTCGTTTGCCCAGAGAAAAGGAGCCAAGAGAGTTCGCCCGGAGAATCCGCGTAACAGATTCACAACTGGAGATAATGCCTTCTCTCTCTCTCTCTCTCTCTCTCTCTCTCTCTCTCTCTCTCTCTCTCTCTTCCAGCAAATGAAGGCTAACGGGTTCCTCTGCGCCTTCGGGCAACTCGCCTCCAAAATAGGCTGACTAGGGTACGTTTTTTTTTTAGTATTCTGTAAAAGAAAACTATTGAGATGGCTTTGTCTGTCCGTCCGCACTTTTTCTGTCCGCCCTCAGATCTTAAAAACTACTGAGGCTAGAGGACTGCAAATTGTTATGTTGATCATCCACCCTCCAATCATCATACATACCAAATTGCGGCCCTCTAGCCTCAGTAGCTTTTAGTTTATTTACGGTTCAAGTTCGCCATGATCGTGCGTCTGGCAACGATATAGGACAGGCCACCACCGGACCGTGGTTAAAGTCTGATGGGCCGCGGCTCTACAGCATTATACCGAGACCAACGAAGATAGATCTTTTTTCGGTGGCCTTGATTATAGGCTGTACAGAAAACTCGATTGCGGCGAAGAAACTTCGACGCATTTCTTACTTGTTTATAGTTTATTTTCATTCTTATTCCGAGTCAGTATCTAGGATTCATGAGTGCCTTAAATGTGACGTTTTCTTGTATTAATTTGGTACGTGAGGACTGAAAGAATTTAAAAAGAATGTGATAATGGGGTTTAGTCAAGACGATGTATTCATAGTTTTTCACAACAATATTGTAATGACAACAACAACACATACTCGAAAGAACTGGTTTTCCTCATTCACAGATTTTGTACAATAAGATGTAGATGAAACACCTGTTTTTTGTAATTTGCTGTGTAGTTGCATTACCATGCAAATGTAATAAAAGGCTTTTTATTTTATCTCCGGAATAAAAACAAAGTATAATTAAGGTGGAAAAGTTATTTCTCTGCTTTAATCGCAATGGCAGCTATAACGTAATTCAAATAAGAGGGTTTTCTCTTTTTCCCCAATGACAAAACGCACCAAGGAAGTTGGACATTTATACGAGTATTATTATTATTATTATTATTATTATTATTATTATTATTATTATTATTATATGAACTCTATTCATATGGAACAAGCCCACCACAAAAGGGTCACGGACTTGAAATACAAGCTTCCAAAGAGTAATAGAATGTTTATTAAAAAGAAGTAATAACAGGAGGTAATGAAAAATCACGAAGAAAAGGAGATAACTTATTAAAAAATTAGAAAATAATTTAACAAATCAATAAATAGATAAATAAAAATGCAAGTAAACTATTAAAATACAAGGAGAATTGTCTTAGTAATGCACAACAAAAACAACCACTGTCTCTCCTCACGTTCGCGTGTCCATTGTTTGCGCAGCGTCAAAAATCCGGAACTAATTTCGTTCGCATATATTATTATCTCAGTTTTATGGTTCGTTACCATCTCGTTACCATCTCATTATGCATGCAACTCTTCTCGGCCTGGCTGGCCCCGAGAGGACCAGCTGTTTGCAATCACGGTTCGGATGAAGGGGGAGGCGCTGGATGTCGCTGAACCCTCGTTTTATTGGGCTCTAGTTTTCGTTGACACTGATATTCAACATCAACATCCACATCCTTGAACTTCAAAAGTTTAAGCGAAGATGCAACGCAATACTACCCTAATACTATTCTCCTTGCATTTTAATACATTTTTTTATCTATTTATTAATTTGTTATTTTTTTTTTTTTTTTTAAGAAGCGAGATCTTTTCTTTCTGTATTGGCCTTTACCTCCTCTTACTTCTTCCGAATGAACACCTTATTCTCTGGAGGCTTGGATTTCAAGTCAATACGAGTCAGATATTTATCTCTGTTCCACACGTGATTATGTGTTGATTACGTCAGTCATATTCACTACGAAGGGATAATTCGAATGAAATGTTGTCAGTTGGGTCACTGCTGGGTCGGGAAGTTGGGTAAAACTTGCAGGTATGCTTGGCAGTAAGCCTGCCCAGGTAAAAGCGTTAGGTACAATAGTACTTAGGTTCCAACTTCTTTCATGAACTGTGTGGTGCAGTTGGCAGTGCTCTTGCCATTCAATTAAAGACCTGGGTTCGATCCCGATGTGAGTTTGAAATTTATTACAAATTGCAGAATGTTTGTCTTTAGATAACAGAGTTTTTCTTGCTATACTAGATTTATATTAATTATTTTATTTACGATTTTATTATACGACTCATTTTAAACTCATTATTGAGTCTCGATTTTCTAAAGCTAGTCAAGATTTAACGACAGTCAACATACTTTCTTAATTCCTTTGGATATTTTGCACTGGATGTCTTTATGTTCTGAGGAAGAAAGTTCATTGCTGCATACACATACATACATACATACATACATAATAAAACACGCTCGCATATTTTATATACACATCATATATAAAGTTACTTACGTATGTGTTTCTATACATTACAAAAAATTATTCGTATCGTATGCACCTACTAATATATGTATTTACGTGTCCAGTACTTCATTATCAACAGTTATCGGCGTCCATATTCTCCATGAATTTACAAAAAAGGTATACGAGTATTCTCTATGGATCGACACACTCGCGTATTGTATGTACACATCATATATGCAATTATTTAAGTGAATATTTCTATAAAACACAAAATATTGTTCGTATTGTGTGCACCTCACTGTCAATAGTATCCGTGTCCATATTCTCCATGAATTCACATAAAAAAAGCTATATTCTCTATGACTAAGAAAAATATTCAGTCACATTCTAAAAATGATGCCATGACGATGTTATTGTCTGTAAAGGCATCGTGAATCTTCCACAAATAACAGCAAAAACTCCTCATGTCTTCCAATCTCGATTGAGGAAGTCATTCGTCTCCGTCACTGTTTGAGGGGAAGAAATAATCTTGGAACCTTTCCATTCTCTCTCTCTCTCTCTCTCTCTCTCTCTCTCTCTCTCTCTCTCTCTCTCTCTCTCTCTATAAACTATTCTACAATTGGATATTCAATCATACTTGTTACCACCATCCCGCTATGTACTTTATATGCCTATTTTTTGTAAGATGCACTATTTAATACAAGTATTTAAAAATTTTCACTTAATCATTTCCTTATACATCAAGAACAAAACTGTTTTATTTCGGACTTCGGCTCCAAAAAGATAAACAAACAAGCAAATAGTTTTGAAAGATTAGTTGGTTATTTCTGGCAACAAATTCATGCCAGTTTGTGTCATCTGGAAATCTCTAATTTCTTTCTAGACGGACCCAAAGCTTCAGCACCTCACGGAAATAAGGCTCTCTTTGTCTAGCACTCCTAATCTCTTAAATCTTGCTCATATTCTCTCTCTCTCTCTCCACTGACTCTTAAGCCCTCAAATCAAAGTTGTTTTAGACTTAATGAAGTCTCGTGGACCTTAAATATTCAGTTATGTAGACTTTTCGTAGTGATATTTGATTACATTCCGGGTTTTGGCGCTCCACTTTGTTATTGCTAGACGTGGCATCCTGTACTTTTAAGAATTTCTTTATATATACTTTTACAGTCTATTGACTTACATTTTGATATGTTATTAACATTATTTTTTTTCTTGGTTGCCTTCTACTCACATTCTGCATGTTGCCTTCATGCATGGTTGGGATAGACTCTTCGTCTACTGTACATAATTTGCAAGGGACAAGATTTTTACACAACATTCTGAGGACAACCTTCAGGGTCACTTCCATACTTCGCTTTTTCTAGGATGGAGCTAAACAAAAATGAGAACATTTTTAACATCAGCTGGACTCGTTCAGTCAAGAGTAAAGTAAATAACACTGCTTGTATTGCAATGAACACTTTTTTAACTCCACAAAATGAACCTTTTTTTAACCTAACAAAAATGAGGACATACTCATCAGAGTTTATAAAGCTAGACTCGTTTCACTGATAACAAAGTAAATAAAGTTTATATTGCAAAGAAGCTTTTTTTAACTTGGAATGTCAGTTAATAAAAAATTCATGACTGTCCGGTCGTGTCGTCAATCACGGCTATATAGTTTTCCACTCGAATTCCTCCCAAAAGAAAGTAAAACGTTTAATTTATTCCATCAATCAATTACAAAAAGATCCCTGAAAGAAAAAATAAAGTCCTTCCAATAAGAAAGTAAACCTTGACACGACAATATTATTCTATTCCACCAATCAACTATATATAGAAAGTCCCAGAAAGAAGAAAAAAGTCCGTCCAATAAGAAAGTAAAACTTGAAACGACCATATTATTCTGTTCCACCAATCAACTATAAAAAGTCCCAGAAAGAAAAAAAAAGTCCGTACTATAAGAAAGTGAAACTTGATACGACCATATTATTCTATTCCACCAGTCAACTATAAAAAGTCCCAGAAAAAAAAAAAAAAAGGCCGTCCTATAAGACAGTAAAGCTTGACACGACCATATCACTTTATTCCACCGAACAACTATATAAAAGGTCTCCCCCACCCAAAAAAAAAAAAAAGCACATTCGCCCTATGAAACTGGTCCCGCCAAAATCGCCTGTCTCGGGCAGCTTAAAACTGCCAATCTGAGAGAATGGAGTTATAAGCAAGCGAGGAAACCTTCGGCCATCAGCACACAGGTCCACGTGGCAAGGAAGTCATAAAAGTGTCATAAAAGGCTGCTGAGCCTTTGGGCCATCAGCTGCGATAGTCGTCGTCTTCGTCTTCTTCGTCTTCGTCGTCCTTTGGGGGACGACCATGAATCTTTCATTATCAATGAAAGATGTCGAGAGGAGGGGGAGGAGAAAGGTAACAGCTTTTATTGGATGTTTCATGGTGGAAGGACCCGTGTGTGTGTGTGTGTGTGTGTGTGTGTGTGTGTGTGTGTGTGTGTGTGTGTGTGTGTTGTTGTTGTTGTTGTTGTTGTTGTTGTTGTTGTTGTTGTTGTTGTGTCAAGGACAGACGTGCCATGGTTACTGAAGTTTCGTATAAACGGCACATATATATGAAACTGAGTTAGAACGAGGGTAATGACCTTTTATACAGTCCATTTCTCAGGGACTGTTTAAACATTGTCGTGTCGTGTCTGAAAAGGTTCTGGATGACGTAAAAACAGCTTGGTTTCAAACCCCCGTCTTCGAATGTGATGATTTGATTTGTACACTCAAGTCTGCGTCCTGTACTGGAGCTTCGTGGACTCTGGAAATTCAAGTGCTTCCGAGCATTGTTTTATATATTTTTTAAAGATTACTTTCTTCAGAATTTTCTCTTTTGGTATACGGGTATTATACTAACAATTCTGTAGACGTCAATGGAAGCGAAATTTGGGTTATGAACCTTAACTGAACTAAAGATATAGTTAAGTTTTGGCTAAAACAAATTTTGATATCATAATAATAATGTTACTATTGTTATTATTCTTCTACTTCTTTGTCTTTTCCTTTTCGTTTCTTCTTCTTATTGTTATTATTAAAGCGAAATGTGGGTGTTTGATCCAAGTTTAAACCGAACATATGGCTAATGTTGGCCAAAAAAATTTTGTTAATATAATAATAATAATAATAATAATAATAATAATAATAATAATAATATTATTATTAGTACTACTATTAACATAATTATTATTATTATTATTATTATTATTATTATTATTATTATTATTATTATTACTAATGTGAAAATATACCAATAGGCGAACAAGGCAGAGAACAAATAAAATAAAATTTCAGGAAATATTTCCCAACTGAACAACCAGCAAATACATGCACACAGTAACAACAACATGAGCCGGAAAACCAAGATGCAAGTAAATACATGAAACCAGCTCCGTAACTCCCTTACAGATTCTAGTTTCCCAATAAACGAAATCTATCAAGTTCTTCCCAGTCGCCTCTCTCGTTGGGGAAAGTAATCCCTCTGTCCCAATAACGTCATAAAACCAGAAGAAAAAACTCAAGAGGAACTCTAATGGAATACTGAATCTTTTAGTATATTTCTGTCTCTGGGGAATTGAACGTAATTGCTGATCAGATGTTTTCTTTTTTCTGGTCAATCTATTTCCTCATGTATTTCCTCTCTGGTGGAAAGAGATTTGGGGAGATTGATAAGAAATTATGGATGTAAATATATATATTCTAACATATAAAAGTGAATGTTTGTATGGAGTATGTTTGTTTGCATATTTGTGCGCTATAGAAATCCGAACTGCTTGACCAATCTACACAAAACTTGTCATGTGGTCATCAATTGACCATAATTAGATAATAGGGTAGGTTTCAAACCCGTACCCCTGCCCCCTTCCCTTTCCCCTTCCCTTTGTAACTTATATGGTGAATACACTCTACGGGTTTATCATAACTCATTTCATGTACTCGTGACCAGAGATATATATATATAAATTATATTATTGAAAATGCTTTTCTATCTCCACAGTAATACCTGGATAAAAGGGACAGTCACCCAGTAATACCTAGTTAAAGGGGACAGACAGCACAGTAATACCTGGATAAAATGGACAGTCACCGCAGTAATACCTGGATAAAAGGGACAGACAGTACAGTAATGCCTGGTTAAAGGGGACAAACAGCATAGTAATACCTGGATAAAATGGACCGAGTACAGTAATAACTGGTTAAAGGAGACAAACAGCATAGCAATACCTGGAGAAGATGGACAGTCATCACAGTAATACCTGGACAGTAATACCCAGTTAAAGGGGACAGAGCACAGTATTACCTCGTTAAAGGGGACAGACAGCACAGTAATACCTGGATAAAAGGGACAGACAGAACAGAAATACCTGGATAAAAGGGACTGACAGACCAGATACCTGGATAAAGGGGGCAGTCATCACAGTAATTTCTGGATAAAATGGACAGTCACCACAGTAATACCTGGTTAACGGGACAGACAGTACAGTAATACCTGGTTGAAGGGGACAGACAGCATAGTAATACCTGGATAAAAAGGACCAAGTACAGTAATAACTGGTTAAAGGAGACAAACAGCATAGCAATACCTGGATAAAACGGACAGTCACCACAGTAATACCTGGACAGTAATACCTAGCTAAAGGGGACAGACAGCACAGTAATACCTGGATAAAAGGACAGACAGAACAGAAATACCTGGATAAAAGGGAATGACAGAACAGATACCTGGATAAAAGGGACAGTCACCACATTAATTTCTGGATAAAATGGACAGTCATCACAGTAATACCTGGATAAAAGAGACAGTCAGAACAGTAATACCTAGATAATAGGGACAGACAGCACAGTAATACTTGGATAAAAGGGACAGACAGCACAGTAATACCTGGATAAAAGGGACAGACAGCACAGTAATACCTGGATAAAAGGGACAGACAGCACAGTAATGCCTGGCTAAAAGGGAGTCACCACAGTAATAACTGTCAGTTCACCCACAACTGTTCGAAGGGTGAACGTTCGCATGAAAAAAGTAGAACTGTCAGTCGGACCATCAACACAAACCCCTCCCCTCTCCCTTCTCCCTTTCCTAAGCCTTCTCCCTCCCCCTGCCAATCCCCTTTCCCTTTTCCATCTCCCTACACGTAGACTGCCATTCAGTTTTCCCAGGCAGCGCCGGGTTGGTCAGTTAGTATATATTATATAATATATATAAATATATATATATATATATATATATATATATATATATATATATATATATATATATATTTATATATTTATATATGTATATATACAGTATATACAATATAAACAAATGAATGAATATAAAAATATATATATATATATATATATATATATATATATATACATATATAATCTGTATATTTGTATATATATAAATATATATGTATTAATAAAAATTTATTTAGATATGTGTGTGTGCGTGTTTTCTCAGGCAAATGTGCTACTTATTCTCAAAACCAAATAACAACCCTTAAGAGGACAGCTAATGAAGATAAACGACCAAATAGATCTTCACGAACGGAAATGCATTCACGGACCTGTTTAACCAGAGGAATTAGCCATACACTGGTTAATATATCAGTGGAATATTTGCAGAAAAATGTAAATTAGATGAAGAACCTGAAATCTGCCTAACTTCGAGTAGGCTCATTCTGTATCTGCTGTAAAGCAAACGCTTCTATAAGAGTTTGATCTCTAAGCAAAACTGTCTTGTATTTTCCAGTCTTACTATGCTGTAACATAACTGGTATGTTATTTATTTATCTGTGAAATGTTTGCTTTATATTGGTTACTGGTAATATTATGAACGTAGTTTACAAGCTGTGCATCTTTTTGGCTGAACATTAATAAGAATTGTATCTACCTGAGCATCTATTTGTTTCTGCTTGTAGGGTTGAAGGTTTGGTTCCTATTTTGAAAAAAAAAAAAAAAAAAAAAAAAAACAAGAGAAACGCTGCCGTGATAATATGTATCTCCCTTGATTGCTATACAAAAACACATATATATATATATATATATATATATATATATATATATATATATATATATATATATATATATATATATATATAATGTATATAGATTTCTACGAGTGTTTACATATGTTTATAAAAATTTAGAAATCCAGCAACACTAATGATCTAACTTTTACTAGGAAGCCACAGTGACTGACTATGTTTAATCTTTCAAAATACAATGTTATGAATTTTAATACTTTAAGGAAGACGTTATTTTAATGTCTATGATAGGAGATGTATAAAATGATGTTATTAACGATAACGTAAAGTATACCGGAAAACAATAATTGTGTATACCCACAACTTACCTTATATTCTGAGGTGTTCTGCTCTATAGATCCCAAGAAAAACCTGTAAATAAATATGAAAAAGGAAAATTACATGATTTTTCCAAGTAGGCTTCCACATGATTTGCTACTGATTAAAAAAGAAAAAGAAACTTAGTTTATGCAATAGTTGAGGATGATTGAGTGGCAGCTGAACTCTCTCTCTCTCTCTCTCTCTCTCTCTCTCTCTCTCTCTCTCTCTCTCTCTCTCTCTCTCTCTCTCTCTCTCTCTCTCTCTCTCTCTATATATATATATATATATATATATATATATATATATATATATATATATATATATATATATATATATATATATATATATATATATATATATATATATATATATATATATATATATATATATATATACATACATACTCAACCCCTTGTAACATATTACACACATTCTTCCCCTCGTTAATCTTCCCTTTTGCTATAGGAGTCCCCTATTTTGGTAGAAATAACGCGACTTCTGCAATGTTTTGTATAATAACATATGCATTAGAATAAACACATTTGCTTTTGCAACAAACATTTATGTCAAAATCCCAACTTTGTTCTCGTGAAGGAAGCAAATTCCCATACTAATCTAAGCCCCATAATAATGCAGTTAGAGGCCCAGAAACTTTATTCATTATGTCTTGCTTTGAGTTACAACTTGGAGCCGAATGCTGAGACCCTCCTCCAAAACAGGTAACTTAGACGTGCAGAGAGAGAGAGAGAGAGAGAGAGAGAGAGAGAGAGAGAGAGAGAGAGAGAGAGAGAGAGAGAGAGAGAGAGAGAGAGAGGCGGAGGAATACAATGCCTAGCTGTTGCTCTTAGATGAATTCATGGATTCATTTCTTGGTTTGTTATGGTTTAGCCCAAGTTTACTCCCTTCGTTTTTCTGCCATTTTTTAAGGAAAACATTAAATCAGAATATTATTTACATTAACAAAATGTAATAAAATTCACCCATATATATATATATATATATATATATATATATATATATATATATATATATATATATATATATATATATATATATATTTATAAGTATATATATAAAGTATAAAAATATTTATAAATACAATAAATATATATACATATATATATATATATATATATATATATATATATATATATATATATAGTTATACTGATATGTTTATTTGCCTATTTCTTATATATATATATATATATATATATATATATATATATATATATATATATATATATATATATATATATATATAGACAAATAAACATATCGATATATATATATATATATATATATATATAAGAAATAGACAAATAAACATATGTGTATATAATATATATATATATATATATATATATATATATATATATATATATATATATATATATATATAATGTGTGTATTGGTGTACCTACATAGGACTAGATCCTTAGTCAGATGTGATCTAATTCATTCCTCCCCACCCTCCTCCAACTCTCCCCTCCCCTCGCATTTCCTTCGATAACATCATTCTTGCCATTTACCTTATGGACTGTTAAGTCATTCCGGAGGCCCAAATTCCGCCTCAGTGGCCCATAACCGCGGCAATAACGGCTGTGTATCACATACTGTTGCAACGTTTGCTTTGTAGAAGCCATTCCCCCCAAAACAAATGGGCTCCAGGGCAGACGGGGCCGTTTGCCCGGCCTATTAAGAACAACTATGGAAGGAGAACGACCTCCGGAATAAGAGGAAATTTCTTGCAGTTCTTCTGTTAAGTAATCTGTGAATAGTTACAAAAAAATGTCTAAGTCAACGACCAATTCTTATCGAATTTACTTATTTTTTAATGAGTGATCTCTGCTTTCTGTATTTCTCATTACCCTCAGTTACTTCTTTATATAATGAACTCCATATTCTTTAGAAGCTTGAATTCCAGTTAATGGTCCCTTCGGTGGGCCTGTTCCACATGAATAGGGTTCCCCTACTGAATAATAATAATAATAATAATAATAATAATAATAATAATAATAATAATAATAATTCAAGATGCAGAAAAGTATATTTTACATATTTTTATACCTGCACAGGTTTTTATGTCACATGCGTTACCTTTTGTTTTTTAAAGACATAAAAGTCCGATATGTTAAATGTCAAAAACGAGTCACACAGAGAGAGAGAGAGAGAGAGAGAGAGAGAGAGAGAGAGAGAGAGAGAGAGAGAGAGAGAGAGAATTCTCAGGGCTAACTGAACATACACACAAACGTTTATATTTACAGAAGCTTATTGAATTCCAGTTATTTTACGTGACAGAAGAGTGATAATTTACTTCATCTTTTCAGATTTCTCGCCTGTAGGCATATAAATCAATCTCTACGCTTACTGCTGATTTGTATAATCCTCCTTTTCTAAACAAGATGTTCCCTTGATCAGATCAAACCCCACCCCCCCACAAAACACCCCACGTACACACACGCACACACTCCTAACCAGGCACCTTCAACGACAGGTCTTAAAATCTGATACGGTGCTCGTTGAAAAACATGTATTTCATATGGTTTAATATTCCCCACAGCGTTTAAAGACCCTTCAGTTAATGCAGACAGTCTATTGTGCTGTTCTTGTGGAAGTTATACCGAGCCAACTTCGGTAAAGTTACATCCGATTTACGAGACTTTTAAAAGAAAGTGGTAAGGGTATTATAACTTTAAGGTCATTAGCACTTAGGGTCGAAGGTAAGAGGTTAGGACAATGGTGTTTAACATAATGTGTTGAAGTCAAAGACAAAGCTCTCTCACATAAACGGAGGGGGCTCAAGGCAGGAGGTGGTGCTGGTGTGTATAGCAGATAGAGAGAGTGAGTTTACATTCATGCTTGAATAACGGCTTTCATGTTTGCGCTTACGGATGAATATACAACGTATACAACGAGAGACAAGAGAGAGAGAGAGAGAGAGAGAGAGAGAGAGAGAGAGAGAGAGAGAGAGAGAGAGAGAGAGAGCGCAGATGATAATTGTTCAAATGATGTGCCATCTGAAAACAGCATTCTGACTCTGAATAACTCCGTCAGTTTTGAACAGAATCCTCTGATTCCAAAATAGAGAACCCCAGTGCAACGAGAAATTTTCAGAAGCACCACGTACTATATCCTACGGCCCAGCACTAGCAACCGAAAGCTCAAAAGTACCCCCTCTGAAGTAGTTCTTTCACACCCTAACCCATATGAATAAATTAGAAAAAAAATACAATAATGTTTACCAAACCATTAAGTGCATTGTTTTCATTTTGTCGATATATATCGCCTTGGGCCTTAGTCCATCTGCAACGAGAGATTTCTATATGTTCCAATAATTGATAACGGCCCGTAGGGAAATAGTGCTGTCAGTGTACCTCACGTGGTACACTGTAGGTGTATTGTAAGTATTACTTAAGGTTCTTTGCAGCGTCCCTTCGGCCCCTACCTGCAATCCCTTTCATTCCTTTTACTGTAACGCCGTTCATATTCTCTTTCTTCCATCTTGGTGATTCATATTGCAACTGAGAGGTTTTTCTCTTATTACCCCTTTTAAACCTTTTTACTCTCAATTACCCTTTCAGCGCTGAATGACCTCATGGGTCCCAGCGTCTGGCCTTTGGTCTAATTTTTATATTCCATTTCCAATAATTAATAGGGAATATATTAATGGCATGAGTTTGTGCTTTTAAAAGACCACAAGAGTTAAGTGTCGAGTTATCCAAACTACTCATTATTTCTAGACGGAAAAAACTTGTTAACTACTGCATTATTGCCGAACACCAAAGCCGACCAGGAAAATAATACTCCTGTTTGTTCCCCACTCGATCGATTTCCGATGGAGGAAAGACGTTTTGGCCGGAGAAGCATCTGATCAGCATTTGGCTGCAATTCACGTGGGACGGACCCGGGCCAAAACATTCGATATTCCATTAAAAGTTCGCCTCCGGATTTTTTTTTTTTAACTCTTTTTCGTTTTATGATGTACGAGGACATAGGGATTTTAAAGTCCTTTCAACTTCAAAATCGGATGCAGGAAGTTTAATAGATTCTTCTATTGGTTAAAGTCAATTCTAATTTTATTAGAGGAATTTGAGCGTGAAGTATTTTCAACAATGCAAATTCCTTTGTAATATTAGTAAGATTTTCTTACAAAAATAACAATGAAAAGGTAATATTCACCATATCTTAACCCACCAATTGACGTGAAATATCCAGACTGAATTTCCAAAGTTCGAAATTCGGTTTTGCTAATATTAGTAATGGTAACTGATCTTGAACACCGAGAAATTTATCATTATTTATTATTATCAATCTACTTATCTTTATCACCATTATCACGCTAATCATTTAATATTTTCATCAACAGAGACACGTTTCAACAAAATCGTAATTATATATACCATAGCTTCCATCTTATCGCTCTTGGGCCAAATCTTTTCAGACCCTTTTACTAAACTCAATTTCGTGTAATGGAGGATGATGATGATGATGATGATGATTATTCGCTAATATCTCATAACCGCAAGAGCCACTAAAATGACGACGAAATCCACAATGACGTTAGTGTAAATATATATATATATATATATATATATATATATATATATATATATATATATATATATATATATATATATATATATATATATATATATATATATATATATGAATATAATATATATATAAAGCAAAAGCTCACGAGAACCTGCTTCATTCTCCTTCTCTCTTGAGAATTTCTTCATTATTATTATTATTATTATTATTATTACTTATAAAACCAACTCCTTTAGCAACAAATTTCTCTCTCTTGTTCCCCCTTTCTAACGATTTTCAATAGAGATTCGAGACAGGTTGGCCACAAAAGCGTCCGATCAGCATATTTGTCAGTGACTCACGCAGGGCAAGGCTTTCAATATTCCATTTAAATTTCCCTCAAATTTTCTCTCTGTATCTCTTCATTTTTCATACGATCATAGAGAATTTGTAGTGTGAAACTCTATGAATATGTCTCAGAATATTCCCTCTATATACTTTAATTTTTCTAGAATTCTATTTAATCTTTATAGAATTCTATACCTCTCAATATTCTCGCTATCTATACCTTAATTTTTATAGAATTCTATACAATCTATAGTGATACACTATGAATACGTGTCTGAATTTTTTCTCTTCAAATTTTATAGTGATAAAATCTATAAAAAAATCTCTGAATATTCTCTCTACATACCTTAATTTATATAGAATTCTACAGGATTTAAAGGGATAAACCCTATGTCTCTGAATTTTCTCTCTATCTCTCTTGATTTTTAGAGAGTTGTATAGAACTCGTAGTGATAAACTCTGTGAATATGTCTCTGAATATTCACTCTATAAACCTTAATTTTCATAGAATCTATAATATTTGTATTGATGAATTCTATGATATATCTATGAATATTCTCCTTATATACCTTAATTTTCATAGAATCTATAGAATTTGTATTGATAATCTATATGAACTTATCTCTCAATATTCTCTCTATATACCTTAATTTTCATAGAATCTATAGAATTTGTATTGATAATCTATATACTCGTATATGAACTTATCTCTGAATATTCTCTTAATTTTCATAGAATCTATAGAATTTTTATTGATATACTCTACGAACATATCTCTGAATATTCTCTCTATATACCTTAATTTTCATAGAATCTGTAGAATTTGCATTGATAAACTCTACGAACATATCTCTGAATATTCTCTCTTTATACCTTAATTTTCATAGAATCTACAGAATTTGCATTGATAAACTCTATGAACATATCTCTAAATATTCTTTCTATATACCTTAATTTTTTTATAGAATTCTATAAATATATAGTATTAAACTCTATGAACGTATCTCTGAATATTCGTTTTATATACCTGAATTTTTATAGAATTCCACAGGATTCATAGCGATAGATATCTGAATATGCTTCTGAATTTTCTCTCTGTATCTCTTAATTTTCATAAAATTCTAAGAATCTATACTGATCAATTCTTAGAATTTAAGCAGGGTAGAAAATAAAGACTGTACGAAAACACCGATCGTTTATATAATCTGCAACAGATCTTAAGTAAAAAATGCGCCGAAGTTTTCTGTAGAGCCGCTACAGCGTATAATCAAGGCCACCGAAAATAGATCTGTCTTTAGGTGGTCTCGGTATAATGCTGTATGAGCCACCACTGACCGGTGGTGACTTATCGTATATCGTTGCCAGAAGCAGGATTATGGCTAGCTTTAACCTTAAATAAAATAAAAACTGCTGAGGCTAGAGGGTTGCAATTTGGTAGGTTTGATGATAGGAGGGTAGATGATCAACATACCAATTTGCAGTCCTCTAGTCTTAGTAGTTTTTAAGGTCTGAGGGCGGACAGAAAAAAGTGCGGACGGACGGACAAAGCCGGCACAATAGTTATTCTTTTACAGAAAACTAAAAAGGGATAGGATGCGAACGAAAGTGGGACAAAACTAGGCCCATGACATCATGGAGCGTTAAAGAGGTTAAATTCTAAACGCAATGCCCAACAAACTCTTTAATGCAGTAATGCGTAGGAATAAGTCAAAGTGAAGTTGTGTATGCACTATATTTCACACCGAAACAAACAGTGAGAAACATTACCATAATTCCCGAACACAATTAACACTTTTAAAATCGACTATAATTTTTCGACTTACCTTAAAACTAGTTTTTCTCCCCTGCAGAGTTTTAAATGACCGTTAATTATTCGAAGGAAAAAACGTGGTTTGTTGAAGAATGATTTTCCCTTTTTAACTTTCCAACAAAATATGTAACGTCGAAGCGGTTTTTTGTTTTGAAATACACAAGTAGTTTTGCTAATTAATAAAAAAAAAAAATATATATAGCGAAGATGAACATATTAGGCTGGGAAAAAACAAGACAATACGTGTCTTCGTTAAAAATAAATAAATAAATAAATAAATAAAAATTAGACGCGTTTTGGTAAAAAGTAAACATGGCAAACCTTTTTGACGTATGAATTTTACTTCTTTGAAACGAGTGTCAACCATTTAATCTAAGATGTTTTATTATTTAGCAACAAAATTTCCCGGAAAGAAATGTTTGAGCTGGGAAAACGTTACTAGAGTACGGTGTATGTATTATTACAGTTTAGCATAAGACAATATAAAATTAGCCTACACAAAAATATACATGACTGCCAAACACAAAAATATACATGACTGCCATACACACAAATATATATAAATGCCATACACAAAAAATATACATAAATGCCATATGTAAAAATACACATAAATGCAATACCCAAAAATATACATCAATGCCATACGTAAAAATATACATAATGTCATATACAAAATTATACATAAATGTCATATATTTTTTTACAGATTTTTACAAATACGAAGAATAATTCCTGGTTGCCCCTAAGAGTGATGAGCTGTAAGCTTTAAACCCCAAAAACCAGTCTTTCAAAACACTTTTTTAAAAAGTCGTTTCCCAACTCTAATATTTCTCTGCTGAAGGCTGGCAGTTTCCTCAGTTGTTTAGAACCTCATTTTCCCCAACTGGCTGTTTTAAGCTTAGCCAGGTGACTCTGAAGAAGAGTTTTATTAGATAGACGCGCTTTTTCATCTCCGAAACTTTATGGAATTTCGTAATAGAAAAACTTTGGTGTCTCCTCTTTGAAATCTTAGCCTGAAAATATATTTCGCGTTGATAATTATGAATGTATTTGGACTCTCCTACGCGAATGAAGCTTAGGATTCAACTTTGTTTCGGGACAACTAAACTACTGATAGGAGTTTCTATGTTTTAAAGTAAAAAAATCGGAAATAATTCATCAAGTCGTGACTATGATTCTTTCCACTCGAGACTTTCACAATCTATACTGCTTTTGTTTTACATAGTAAGTTTTTATAAATTCTCTTCGTATTCTGTAATGCTAACTCCACGTCTCTCTCTCTCTCTCTCTCTCTCTCTCTCTCTCTCTCTCTCTCTCTCTCTCTCTCTCTCTCTCTCTCTCTCTCTCTTCCATGATATCCTGACATGCCAAGGACTTGCTTTGGAGAGACTACTCGGCGTTGTGTCGAGAAGTTGACGTTTGTCCTTGAAGGAAACGGGAGAGTAGGAGGGAGGGAAGAGGGAGGGAGGGGAGGCAGAGGAGGAAGGGGGTGGGAGATCATTTGCTGTGATGCTGGAAGGAGCCAAAAGCATTGTCATAGGAGATCACAGGAGACGATTTTTAGTGATATGAGAAACAGTGATGGAGAAGATGAATAATAATGATGGTAGAGAATTAAGATAGTGATGAGTAAACCGGCAGCAGTGTTGGAGGATGAGATCAATAGCTAGTGGTGTTTAAGGAGGCATAAAGGGTAGTGTTGGAAAGATCACAGAGAGCGAATTGAGGGATAGAGATTGAAATCTGTCTTTAAAGAGATCAGAAATGGAATGGAGAAGACTGGTAGCAGTGAGGAGGAGGAGGAGGAGGAGGAGGAGGAGGAGGAGGAGGAGGAGGAAGAACAGGAAGAGGAAGAAGAGGTAGAGAAACAGGAGGAGGAGGAGGAGGAGAAGATCGATATTGGTGGTGATTAGTACCTAACCCAAAGGCAGGAGAGAGGCTGATGGCGGCGTGACCCCTTAGGCTATATTCTTAATAACAGTATCCTGCACGATTACAGAAGTTGACCTGATCTATGGGAGATATCACCTGATTCTGAATCTTTCTGACTAAGCAGAATCCTTTCCTCTTGTTATCTTAATTTTGTGTAATTATTTCCCTTCCTATCTTAATCTCTTCGACTTCATTATTCGTAATTCTGTTTCTCTATTTTACTTTATCATTCTTTTTTCTTCTTTCTACATTTTTCACCATTTACCATTTATAACATTCAACAAACTCCGACTTATATATATATATATATATATATATATATATATATATATATATATATATATATATATATATATATATATACATACATAAATACACACAAACACACATTTACTTTATCAAAAAGATTACAGATTTTAAAAAAGCAGATTTCAAGACTCAAATCTTGAGCCGAAAGATCTATGCACCTTTCTTCACGTACTTTCATTAATTCATCTGGAGAAATACAGACCTGAATAACCTAGATTTCAATAAAAAAAAATCAGTAAGGGAAAAAAGTTTAAGAAAATGTGCACTCGACAAGTAGTAGCCTGAAGGCACACAGAGAATCCCGGGAGAATCTGGATGAAAAGGAGAATGAATTGGTCCCCTTTCAGGAGATCGAATCCGATGCACTGATTCTCCACTGAATTTCACGTCTCCTTAACTAAGCACAGAGTTCAACTTGGATGAGGTTCAGCTTCTTAAAACAAGAAATATTTACCTCGTTTTTACTCTACCTCTCGATGAAACGACGCCAGTTTACTTTCTTCGCATTAATAGACGTTTTGTTTTTATGTTGTGTATGTATTTTATCATCACGTTTATTTATGCATATATATATAATTTTAGTGTCATAAAATTTCCTTCACACACACACACTATATTTACGTTGCTAGAAGTATCACTACTTCACTGCCACCCATGCTTCCTTTTACGAGGCCCACGCAGAGAGAGACAGGGAGACACCGTATGAGTAAGACGCTCCCTGTTAATTAAAATTTGACGATTGATTCGTCAAGGTCTCAGTACCCTCACTCGTTAATCCTCTCAAAGGCGTTTATCTTAATCTGTTTTTATGACTCTGCTGGCCGAAGACTCTTCCTTTCAGGCAAACCCTTCCTTCCCGGAAGAGACCACGTGAATTGCCTGCAGCGGAAACTAACGGGAATCGCACTCGAAGAAGCAGTACACCTGAACTGCCCAGGGCGGCAAACGCCAGCAGGAAACAGAGGTCATGTAAGGCTGAACTGGGGTCAACAGGGACAGAAAAAGATAGGACACTGACCCAGTGACACGCCGCTGTGCGGTACTTGGTCACCTGAGCAAGCAACCGCTCACCTCTTCGTCTGGCCGACAGCCTATCATCCCAGTGCTAACTTAATTGCCAAGTGCAGAAGTCCCACTCGCCCAAGAATCCGCTGACATTGCAACCACGGATCTCTGCTTAAGGAACCATAGAGGTAGAATATTGGCCTGGAGACGGGGTGAGGGGATTAAGCCGTACTCATGGGTGAAGCCAGGTTGACAGGTACTCGGCCACGCCCAGTCGTGGCAAGAAGCAGGAGTGGGACACTTTGGGTAACTCAAACTCTTCACTAAATACGTCAGTATTTACTGTTGTTTATTAAGGAAATATTTACAATAGTGCTGGTAAAACATAAGAAATCAAAGCACGATCATTTTACTCATGAAAAAAGAAAGAAAAAAAAACATGCAATTCACATGAAATCATTGGCCGCTAAACTGGATAAGTTTTGTGTATGATTGTCTACTCTTCACTGAAACTTGAGTTTGCAGCTTAGCAGTTAGTCGTTTTCCAACGTAATGGTACCTTACATTCAAATATTTTTCAGCAATTGCTTTTGTTAATAAATGTATATGATTGTCCAAAGGATCAGTATCGTACATATGATACCCAAAGTTAGTAAAGATTTCTTTGTCTTTATAGACTGCTAAAACTGATGTGACTAACTTATGAAAATTTGTTTTTACTAAAGATTTTGTACAGGACATCATTTCTCTTAGTTTCTTCTCACAAATTATACATATGTCTATTACATCATCTGATGGGTTTATCAATTTTCCTTTTGTTTTCAGTTTAATAAGAGAATGGCGATCACTGCCATTCGACATGGTTAATGCATCAATGCATATTTCACAATGTAAACCCTTTTTCAAAGAAAATGCCACAAACCCCGCAATATATACAACAATGTGGTTTGCACATTTTGTCAAATGGGTATTGCTTCGAATGTAAACATAATTATTCATCATCACCGCTGTTTGTCTCATCCGTATCACACTCATCTAAAACTTTATTTCTCAAAAGAGACATATTTATACCTCTTATAGATGCATTATTTCCATATGTACTTGCAACTGTTAATATTGGCACGGATTTTAATGGTAAACAGTTGCCTTTAACAACATCCATTATGTCGTTATGCACAAGTAGCTTTTTATAGGCAGCTGAGAATTGTCTAACTGTGGGATTGTTGTTAGCTCCCCCCATACTCCTTATTTGTCCAAAAAAAAGCTCAATATGGTCTTGACTTAATTTGTAAGTCAACAGAAATGTCAATGGTGCCTCAAAAGCCGAAATATATCTTTCATAGATAATTTGGAGACTTCTTATACAAAAGAGAAAACCAAGAAATCCAGTTTTTCTTTTTGTGTTTATTATATCTTGGCCATCACTAAATTTTAATGATCTAATATACGTTTCAGCTATTACAAGAAAATCCTTGATTTGGTCAATATTTCTCTTCTGAACTGGACATTTGTAGACCCTAGATTTCAAATTTCTAGAGTTCATTATGTCAAAAAGGTTATTAAAGAGCACAATAAAGTCAATAGTCGCTTCACAACCACTAAATTCACCTATATTTTCATCGAGACAATATCTCAAAGAGGTTCCAACCGATTCACTAAGCAATTGTGCTGCTAACTTAACATTCATTTTTTTCCTGATCCACGCAATATGTGCAGCCCGTAGTTTGTTGGCTAAATGAAGTTCTTCCTTTTCTTGGAGGTCGTGCAGCAATTCAATGTATTTCCATTTCACAAAATTACTGTCTTTATCAATTAAAGTTTTCTTATCTCCAAAGCAATTGCGCACAAGCTTAAGCATATGACATGGGTCTAAGAATATGCAGACAGGTTTCTTTGTCACAGGATGAGGAAAGGCAGATTCAACGGTATCACTTTCAAAAGTGCAACCAAGGTATTTAATCATAGACAAATTTGAGGATGCTCTATCGCAAGTTAAAGATATAACTGTAACTCCAACTGAATGGAGCTTGGTCAAGCAGTGTTGGACTAGATTTCCCTTTTCTCTTGCCCCTAATCCTGCTATCAAAAAATAGCCAACCGGAAGCTTCCAGCTATCATTCACTGACACGATCATGAAAGTAAGAGCCTCCTTTGCAACTGGCAGACTGTCAGTGTCGTTGTCCAATTCTGTACCCATGTCAATATAGCCATAACACCTCTTTCCATCCCATTCCACATGTTTTCTAATGGCTATTTCATCCATGAGTAAAGCACAGAGCAAAGGCTTTCCAGCTTTAGTTGCAACTTCAGATCGCAATTTTAAGGCTGAAAAAACAGGCTTAGAGAAGCCTGGATTGCCATCTACACTCTCATACCACTTTTGGATTGTTCTCGGATGAGGCAAACAAGTCTCAAACATCTTTCTAACATAGCGATACGCATGCGGGGAATAAAAGTAAAGTGTCAGTGCAAAGCTCCTCAGTTCAGGAGAATAAGATTTTGGAACGGGCTTATTACTATGCTTAGCAATCTGTCGCAGTAGAAGATCCGAAACACCACCAGCACAATTTTCTAGTAGATTAATGCTATCTTCACTCATGAACCTTTTTTTCTCAAGCTCTGATAGAACACTTTTCAAATAAGCATTTCTTTTTGCCAGACGCCGCTTCGATTGTTGAAGCACTTTGATTTTCTTTTTTGAAGCAATAAGTTCACTCTCACTGTTATCAAGCTTACGTTTTAATGTTTCGTTTTCCTTTCTCAATGATTCCACTTCTGTCGGAACATTAGGGGAAAGTTGCAAAGGAAGCACATCAACTGATACAGGTGAATCATTACAATTGTCAGTGACAGTACGATTCGTTGACGCCTTTTTCTTCAGTATCTCCGTTTTATTTTAATCAAAACTCAGCAGGGAAGACGACAAAGCGGGTGGCTTACAAAATATAAAATTCTGAAGAGTTCGGTTGAATACAAAGCCAACACGTCAACAGAGCTTAAACCAAAACAGTAATCACCTGGGCAAATTTTATGGCATCTGCTAATCTCGGTCAAAAAATTCTGAGCTGCTTATACTGACCATAGGATTAGTCCACATGGGTTTTAGGATTAAAAGCTGGACGATTCCCCTGGGAATTCATGAACATGCCACTAGTCAACTACAAGTAAAAACAACTTACAATAACCGTCCAATGATTTAAACGCACACACTAACCCTTACTTCTGAAACTATTTCTCAATTTTTCGACATCAATTATTATTATTATTATTATTATTATTATTATTATTAAGTTAAATATTCTTAGCTATTTTTACCTGGCTTGAAAAAGTTCTGTCATGCTACAACAAAACCAATGAATTGTCTGTAAAGGTACCTAAATAAGAAAATGTAGGGGGAAATGATTGTACACATTTTTAGGGTCATGAACATATCCACCTGGATTTTTTTAAAAAGCTGTATACACCAAGGTTTACTAGACGTCATTGTACACTAATTCTATGAGTAAATTATGGAAATTAGAAATGTATAATTTGAAATTCACTGACCGATGAAATGTCCGAGTAGGATCTTGTAACTTGTTGTATCTTGCTGTGCAACCAAATGCTGAACAAGAGCTTGGCATTCTGTAAAAATTAGCTATAAAAACTCCACACTTCCGCCTCGAATGATAATATGGATCTGACTGACAAGGAAGGTCGGTCACTCTTGGTTTACTCCCGTGAACTCTTGGTTTACTCCCGTGAGTGTCCCAGAGCTTCTTGCCACGACCAATATGGCTGCCCAGCTGTCAACCTGACTTCACCTTTTCCGCGGGACATCGCCTCCACCCTAATCTTTCCTCCAAGTAAGGAACTAAGGTACTGTGTGGTGGGGGAGTGTTCAGTCAGTTATCTTGTAATCTTATCTTGTACCGTTTCCTTTTCCCCTTGCACTATGCTTAGACCCGGAATCACTGTCGGTAACCATTTATCAGTGTTAAAGAGTAATTTACCTGATCATATTTTGACGTCATCTCCTTAAAGCCTTCAGCACTTCTCTTGCAAAGATTAATCCGTGCTTTGACTTACTCAGTGATCCTGTTCCTTTCTCTATGCACTGCAGAAAGGGTGTGTGTACCGCTGTAGACCCATCTGCCTCCACTGTGCCCCTATGTTCATCAATTAAGCTATTCCTGAAGTGTTCACTATATTAGATTCCCTACCGAGTGGCACTCTTAATCTTTTCAATTGTATAATTTAGTCCAGAGTATACAGAGGAACTGATTCTTCTGAATAATGTAAATACGTTTAATTAATTCAGACCCAGAATTTCTCTCCTGAGTCATACCATTACTCGCAATATAATTCTACTTAAATTCATTCTTGTACAAAGTGTTGGTCCACAGTCGGATGTGTCACTGCCAAGTTAAGAACATACAGATCAACCATCAATCATATATATATATATATATATATATATATATTATATATATATTACTGTATATAAAATATATATATATATATATATACAAATATATATATATATTACTGTATATATAAAATGTATAGATATATATACATATATATACACAAATATATATACACACATATATATATATATATATATATATATATATATATATATATACAGTATATATATATATGGGTAAATGTTTGTGTATGTTTGTGCACTACAGAAACGAACTGCATGACCGATCTAGAAAGAATTTGGCACATGGCCATCATTTGACCCAACTTCGATAACAGGGTAGCTTTCAAATCTGTACCCCTTCCTCTTCCCCATTCCCTTTGTAATTTATGTGGTAACCGTTTGACCAATCTAGACAAAATTTGGCACGTGGCCATCATATGACCCAACTTAGATAATAAGGTAGGCTCAAACCCATACCCTTTTCCCTTTCCCCCTCCCCCATCGCCCTTCCCCCTTCCCTTTGTAACTTATGTAGTATAAGTGTTTGACTGATCTACATAAAATTTAGCATGTGGCCATCATCTAACCCAAATTAGATAATGGGGTAGGTTTCAAACCCATAGCCCCTTCCCCTCCCCCTTTCCTTTGTAACTTGTGTTGTAACCACTTGACTGATCCAGACAATATTTGGCACACGTCCATCATTTGACCCAACTTCGATAATAGGGTATTTTTCAAACTTGTAGCCCCCATCCCCTTCCCCTTCCCCTTCCCTTGGTAACTTATGTGGTAAATAAACTCTACAGGTTTATCATACCTCATTTATTGTACTTAATACCATTGAAATCTGTTACTGAAAATGCTTTTCTTTCCCGTGATTAAAAATTCTGTATCAAGGTGTGTGTTTAGGTTTAGTGGGGGTTGTGTTTTGGTTTAGTGGGGGTTGTGCTTAGGTTTAGCAGGGGGTGCATTTAGGTTTAGTGGGGTGTGTGTTTAGGTTTAGCGGGGGTGTGTTTAGGTTTAGTGGGGGTGCTTTTGTTTGGTTTAGTTGGGGTGTGCTTAGGTTTGGTGGGGGTGTTGCAGTAAGTTGGGGTGTGTTTAGGTTTAGTGGGGGGGGGGTAAATGGGACGGTCACCACAGTAATATCTGCATGAAATGGACAGTCAGCACAGTAATACCTGGATAATAGCGACAGTCAAGACAGTAATACTTGGGGGACAGTCACTACAGTAATGTCTGGATAAAAGGGACAGTCAGCACAGTAATACCTAGATAAAATGGACAGTCACCACAGTAATCCTTGGATAAATGGGACAGATAATACAGTAATACCTAGATAACTGGGACAGTCACCACAGTAATACCTGGATACAAGGGACAGTCAGCACAGTAATACCTGGACAAATGGGACAGTCACCACACTAATACCTGGATAAAAGGGACAGTCACCACAGTAATACATGGGGGACAGTCATCACAGTAATGTCTGGATAAAATGGACAGTCACCACAGTCATACCTGGATAAAAGGGGGAGGAAGCACAGTCATACCTGGATAAAAGGGACAGGCAGCACAGTAATACCTGGACAAATGGGACAGTCACCACAGTTATACCTGGATAAAAGAGACAGTCACCACAATAATGTCTGGATAAAAGGGACAGTCAGCACAGTAATACCTAGATTAAAGGGACAGTCAGCACAGTAATACCTGGATAAAAGGGACAGTCAAGCACAGCAATAACTGGATAAAAGGGACAGGCAGCACAGCAATACCTGGACAAATGGGACAGTCACCACAGTAATACCTGGTCAAAGGTGACAGACAGAACAGTAATACCTGGATAAAAGGGACAGTCAGCACAGTAATGTCTAGATAAAAGGGACAGTCAGTGCAGTAATACCTGGGAAAAAGGGACAGTCAGAACAGTAATACCTGGATAAATGGGACAGTCAGTACAGTAATACCTGGATAAATGGGACAGTCACCACAGTAACATCTGGATAAATGGGAATCAGCAAAGAAATATTTGGATAAAGGGACAGTTAGTACAGTAATTTCTGGATAAAACGGACAGTCACCACGGTAAAACCTGGACAAATGGGACAGTCGGCAGAGCAATATCTGGATAAAAGGGACAGTCAGAACAGTAATTCCCGGATAAAGGAGACGGTCAGTACAAGGAGAAACAGGAAAATTTTTCTGAGTTCTTCAGAGTTTTCCTGGGCAGCGCCAGGTTGGTAAGCTAGAATATATATACATACGTACACACATTGTCGAGTTCATTCCTCGCCTCTCTCTCTCTCTCTCTCTCTCTCTCTCTCTCTCTCTCTCTCTCTCTCTCTCTCTCTCTCTCTGCTGATTTAACGCTCTGCTGAGCTAAATGATTATCCGATAGATTTGTTTTTGCAAGATCGGCAGAGCACACATACCTTTAAATCAGCTGCCATTAATGGGAGTATTTGAAGCAGCGAAAATGGGAACGTACTAATAAAGAGGTGATTTGAATTCCCTTTCATCAATATTACAAAGTACGTCACAGGATATCAGTTCATGTTAAAGTTACAGACTGCTATTAAGTATATAAAAAAAATAGGTTGCATTGTAAATAGAATATGTTGCATTGTAAATTGAATATTCCAATGTGAAAAAGATTAAAAAGTTAAGTATGACATAACTGATGTAAAATATAAAATATATGTAATATGTATATTATATATATACATGCATATGTGTAAGTATATATGTACATATGTATGTATATACTAAGTATATATTGCACATGTACATATGTACATGTATATACATATATGTATACATATATACATGTATATTCATATGTATATATTTTTAAACATATAAATTATGTATACACACTCATATGTAAACACACACTCATATGCAACCAGAGTATATGACCACGAGAAAAATGATGCTATGGATTGTAAAATCTTACGCGCTTACTCTAAGGCATTTTCATCAAACTGCATTGTATATTTGACTGAAAATACTTTGTTTATATCTTATATAACGCTGTTATTCCCTCGATATAGTTACTCAACAAAGATGTGCAAAAATAATTTTGGTGTAGTAAGCTTAAGATCTTCGTATATCCCAAAAATGAGAATTGGGAAATAAAGTGAGAAAGAAGGGAAAGAAGGCGGTTAAGAAAAAAGAAGTAAGTGGAAGCTCTTTCCAATTAGGATTTAAGGAAAGAGACGCTCCACCACCAGTCGTCGACTTGACCACTCAAGAATGAAAGCAAAGGATGAACAAGAAATTGTAAAGCCACAGAGATATTTCTGAGACTCTCTCTCTCTCTCTCTCTCTCTCTCTCTCTCTCTCTCTCTCTCTCTCTCTCTCTCTCTCTCTCTCTCTCTCTCTCTGAGTTGGTGTGCTATACTCCTTTCCCCGTCCCCTAGTTTCCTATTTAAATCTCCGTTCTTCACCTCGAGAATAGAACAAAACTCACACTTAAAGAGCATTTCGTGTAGACGGTCATTCGGTGATTCTTATTTAGTATCTATAGCTTTATATAATGCAAGGTTATCAGTCTACGATCAAGATGCCTGAAGATAAATAAATACAGGGTTCCTGAGTACTTGCATTTGTCCCAAAAACTTTTAAGTTTTGAGCTGATGCGAACTTCAAGCTACCAAAAATGAAACGATATTTAGGTATTCAGAGCAGGAAAAAGAGGGCGTCGCTATTTTCAGAACAAGGTTTGAAGTCCTAAGGGTGATAAACATCTTTATGAAATGTGTACAGAATAGAACAGAATACAAAATTTAGGCTAAAGGCCAAGCGCTTGGCCCTATGACGTCATTCAGCGCTGAAAAGGATACCGATAATAAAAAAGTTTGAAAGGTATAACAGCAAGAAAACCTTGCAGCTGCGCTATGAATCAATTATTAGGAGAGGGCTGAGAAAAGTAAGATGGCAGAAAGAAAATATAAACGGAGGTACAATATAAGGAATGAAAGGGGTTGCAGCTAGGGGCCGAAGTGGCGCTACAGACACCCTCAAGTACCGCCTCCAGCGCATCACGTGAGGTGCACTGACGGCACTACATTCCCTGGGGAACGGGCATCTTAAGACAAGGCAAAACTGGAAACTGGAAAGACTCCACGCGCGAACCTCTTTATTTTGGGGGAGGAGCTGCTGCCTGAGGGCCCACAGGAACTGAGGAGCATCTGGTGGAAAGGGAAAATGCATTAGGCTTCTCCGAGGCGAGCCGTCGTCGTCGTCCTCCTCCTCCGATGCGCGGATTTCACCAGCGATTTTTGCATCTCTTTCTTCGGGCACCGTGTTCATGGATTAACAATGATCGTCAAACGATTTTTAGAGCACTAATTTGCTTGTTTTTCACTGGGCGTTTTTCTTTGATCGACTGACGGCAAACCTACCATCAATCGTTCAAGGCAAAACAGCCCAATTAAAAAATATGCAAATTAGTGCTCTAAGATCGTTTGACGATCATCGATGAGCGATAATCACACCGAGCAAAACCTACCTTAAGATGAATGTACGATGCCCTGTACATTTTGGATAGCCATCAGTATGGTACTATATGATTAAGTCAACCAACATCCTGAGAGGAAAATGAACTACAAGACGACAAAGTACAAAATATAAAACATTCTTCTGTATTTTCTGAAACATCCACAAGTAAATCATTCTCGCTTCGATAAAGTTTATTTAATTCACACAGGATAATGAAGAAATTAAGTCTTGTTTTTTCGGTCAGTCATTTTCGAAACTCGCAGCACAAACTTCCCAATTGACCAATTATCCACCCAGATATCGCCAAATTTCTCGGGATTTCAGGCAATTTCAGTTTCAGAAAGTTAGAAGTTTCAGGAGTTTCAGAAGTATTTGGCAATGGGCGATCAACGACTCGGAATTCGGCTTTTAATTCACTCTAACGAGACGGGCAAGTTATCAAGAGACAAGAGGTGGATTAAGGTGTATTGCGGAATTTAGGAATAATATACATGGAAAATAGATTGCACCTGAGGTGGGAGAGAGTAACTGCGTGCATATGACATCTCTCTCTCTCTCTCTCTCTCCATATATATATATATATATATATATATATATATATATATATATATATATATATATATATATATATATATATATATATATATATATATATATTTGTGTTTGTGTATGCTGCAGTTCATGTTCTTAAGACTTCATTACGGGTAAAATTGTCACACATGAAAATACGAAGAAAAAAAAACCGCACCAAATCTTAATTTGTAAATTCCTTTTTTAAACGCAAGTAATTCCGGACATTTAATGCAGTATTTCTTCAGTGTTCACAAAAAAAAATTTTTTTGTCAAACCCCAAGATAAACTTTTGAGTATTTTTTTTTTTTTTTTTTTTTTTGCCTAAGCTTTATTTTTTCCACGGCAACTCCGCGGAATATTTTCTTGGCGAGAGAATGTGCCTCATCTACAAGAAAATGTGTTACGTCTATTCAAGGAGCAATTTCTCAGAAGTGAATTTGTGTTACTTCCTGGCTCCACCAATTTTCAAACAATCTCATTTTCTGTGGATAACTTTCACTCCTACGTTTTCTTGAACGTTGTCTTCAGGCCTTTTTTTTACCACTATTTTGTGAGTAACGGAGGACTGGTAATTTGCTTGAGGTGAGATCAAAATAAATATGGACAAGTGAGTATGTGTCGTTTTATTTAAAATAAACTGCTTCATAAAACAAAATCCTTATGGAAGGGCCTTATATTGGAATTGCGATATACAATTTAGGCCAAAGGCCAACGCTGGGACCTATGAGGTCATTCAGCGCTGAAAGGGAAATTGAGAGTAAAGGTGGTTTGGAAGGCGTAACAGGAGTAAAACCTCGCAGTTGCACTGTGAAACATTTGCCAGGAGACGGTGGAAAGAAAGAGGGAAGAAAGTATATGAAAGGTGGTCCAGTAAAAGGAATGAAAGGGGTTGCAGCTAGGGGACGAAGGGACGCTGCATAGAACCCTAAGTACTGTAAGCATATATACTGGTTCGTCAGTGAGCATAACTTGGTTTCTAACAGCAAAAATCATTCAGTGTTCGCAGAAATCCACATCCCAGCAAACGTAAGGGTGTCTTTGCTCAAACTTTCTCCCTAGACGGGATGGGGGAAGGGGGGATCATCCCAGAACAACCTCCCACACCTCCAGGCCTATAACAGAACTGATACTTTACCCTGCAGTGCAATTGACCCGAAACTATTAATCGTGTGCGGTAAGAACGAAAGCTCTCTACATTAAATATTTCAAGAAGACAAGGTGAATCTTAAGGAAATTCATCTTCCTCGATTCTATAGAGTGCCCGACTCGCTTCCAATATCTGAGTCACGTTTTCTATTAAAAAACGTGATTTACAAGAACCTCCATCAACAGAGAATGATAACCAAAGACTCAGGCTTCAATTTTATGCAAACTAAAGATCACGGAACGTGAAATATGGTTCCCTACGACGCTTATTCTTCTTTGGGCAATAAACAACCTCGATAGAATCGTGATCACGTTACAGATCATTATTAGAAGTAGCCCCCTCATGGAATATGTGGAACAAGGGAAAGAGATCTTCGGAATTTGCTGAGATCAGAGCCGTCTGTATTATTGTGATCAGTTTGAAGATTTGTGAAAGTTCGCTGGGTGACGGGAAGTCACGGAGGTCAGTAAATTGCGAGAGAGAGAGAGAGAGAGAGAGAGAGAGAGAGAGAGAGAGAGAGAGAGAGAGAGAGAGAGAGAGAGAGAGAGAAGCACCTGAGTCTGGTCAGTTCAAAACCAAATTTAATTTCCTTCCATGCACTGGACTTCTCAAGGACCAGCAAAATTAATTGTATGGTATTCCTTGAGGTATTCCTGTCTATAACAAGATGTTCAACTTTATAATTTTACTAGTTTTAAAACTCACTCTCTCTCTAAGTCATCTGACATAACAAAACCTTGACATTATTTCATCCCAGCGAACAAAAGGAAAACTGACTCCATGCCACATACAGATTAATCACTTAAATTTATTGGGACTTAGAAAAATACAACAAAATACTTTCCTTTCGTTGTTTATGTTAAATTTCTGATTAAAAACTTTATCGATTTTTTATTTATCAATTTAACAATTTATTTAGACTCCCTTGAACAATCTTGAAAACTAGTGACATCTTTACACAGTGAAGGAAATATTTATTTACCTCATGTATAATTGCAATACGTCAAATTTGTAACTTCTTACAATTGTTTTTATAATCCGCGGAATAAAATTAAAGTACAATGGTAAATGAAATATAAATTCAATTCAGTTATATAAGATTATATAGAATAAGACGCAAACGAACAGAACACCTTCAGCCTATCTTTACCGTCTGTATTCTTTGCCGTTCACAAATAGCACACTCCAACATAAACCTTGTTCCAGCCTATTTTTATCACGGACGCCGCAGGGAGTACATGTATCCAAACTTCAAAAACGAGGGAAAATCATTCTCGTAGGCTGGCTTTCCTTGATCGCAATATTTCAAATTGGAATTTCAAAAGTTCTAGGGAAGATGCAATGCATTACTACCCTAATACTATTCTCCTTGCATTTTAATACACTTTTATCTATTTATTAAATTATTTTTTCCTTTTTAAGAAGTGAGAATTTCCCTTTACCTCCTCTTACTACTTCCTATTGAACACCATATTCTTTGGAAGCTTGAATTTCAAGTCAATGGCACCTGTGGGCTTTTTCCATATGAATAGGGTTCATAATAATAATAATAATAATAATAATAATAATAATAATAATAATAATAATAATAATAATAATAATAATAATAGTAACTGAACAGTAAAAACATTTCACTATGATAAGCTCTTTTCTATCAACCTCATTTTCGAAAAGGAATGATCTGTTACAAGCTTATTCCTCTTAAATGATAAATTTCTGTTTTACTTTTCATAATAAACCCAAACTTAACATTTTCTTCAAGTTTTACTGCAATATATCCAGTTTTGATAATTTCAATTAAATTTTCGTTAATGTTATGAACTTGGCTCCTTATCCTGATCAATTTTCTTAATACAGGATAGAAGTCGATGAATTAATGTCTAAATGATGAATATTTAGTAAGAATGCTTTCCTTTGAAACAACACCATGCTCTTCGGAAGCTTGAATTTCAAGTCAATGGCCCTTGTGGTAGGTTCGTTCCATATGAACAGGGTTCATCTTCTGAATAATAATAATAATAATAATAATAATAATAATAATGATAATAATAGCTAAAGCCCTCCTCACAGGAGCCTGTGCAAGAAACGCCAGCTAGCTTGCAGTAATAAGTGGTACGAACACCAACCTGAAGGAGTGATAGAAAACGATCAGGCAAAGATCCTCTGGGACTATGGTATCAGAACAGAAAGGGTGATACGTGCTAATAAGACCAGACGTGACGTCGACTGACAAAATCAAGAAGAAAATATCACTCATTGAAGTCGCAATACCATGGGACACCAGAGTAGATGTGAAAGAAAGACAGAAAATTGATAAGTATCAAGACCTGAAAATCGAAATAAGAAGGACATGGAATATGCCAGTAGAAATTGTACTCATAATCATAGGAACACTAGGCACGATCCCAAGATCACTGAAAAGGAATCTGGAAAAACTAGATGGCGAAGTAGCTCCAGGACTCACGCAAAAAAGGGTGCTACTAGAAACAGCGCACATAGTGAGAAGTTAAGTATACCTTAGTTTTACCAGACCACTGAGCTGATTAACAGCTCTCCTAGGGCTGGCCCGGAGGATTAGACTTATTTTACGTGGCTAAGAACCAATTGGTTACTTAGCAACCGGACCTACAGCTTATTGTGGAATCCGAACCACATTATAGCGAGAAATGAATTTCTATCACCAGAAATAAATTCCTCTAACTCTTCATCAGCCGGCCGGGGACTTGAACTCCGGCCCATCGAGTGAGTCCGCAGCTCTACCGACTCACCCAAAGAAGAGCTCGCACATAGAAAAGTGATGGAATCCTAAGGAGGCAGAATGCAACCCGGAACCCCACAGTCGAATAGGATGACTGTGATAGACAAACAAAAATAAATAAATATATAATAAAAATAAAATAAAATAATAATAATAATAATAATAATAATAATAATAATAATAATAATAAAATTAACGTTAGGATAAATATCTTCTAGCGTATTAAGGTGTTTATTGAGCCTGTGCTGTTCCCAATGAACTAAGTGACCACTGATTTATGTCAAGTCAATTTCAAGTTAATGAAATTCTTGAACTTAATTTTCTTCCTAAACTAATGGTGCATATCTAATGGAAAGGAGAATATAGATGCATTTAAGTTTATTTCGTGGCATATACTACTTTCTCCTAGTGAAATGATCTAGTATGTCACGATAATGGCGAAATATTAACACTAAAAACGGTATTATAAAAGAAATAGCTTGCAGTTCTGTAACTGCACTTACGCAAATAAACAATTCTTCAATTTCATGAGTAATATTAACTTCATAAAAACAAAACATAAGCGAGAATAGACTGCAGAAAGAAGTATTAGATTTGAATATATTATGACTGGAAGCAGCGCTGGCGAAAATAGACCTTCGAACCTGTTAATATAAAGCCCATTTCAAAATTCATATTCCTGAACCGGGGACCCACTTTGGCCCTCTCTGGCAACACTGCCTGGGTAAGAGGGGCGCTAATGATCCATGGGGTCGACGTCAGCCGGTAATGAGACTTCTGGCCTAACGACATTCAGATCTAATCATGGCACGAAGATTTTCTTGGGGTATCGTGTTGGGTGGTCAAAGGGAGTCCTTCGTTTTCTTCCAGTTCTCGTTTTCTTGATTAACCTTCTCCAATACAAATCATACAGGTAGGTTTCTCCAATCGTATTTAGTCAGCACAATACGAAAGCCCTGTTGTAGCCCTAATGGTTGGTACTAAATTTCTTTTCCTACGTCAAATGAACTCGCGTGACATTTCAGGTCTTAACTGGATGGTAATGACATTATTTTCTTCCTTCTTTTCTTCCTTCAAGTACGATTTGAATGCCGTAGTCATAATAATCAGTGTTATTCTTTATGACAAGGTCATTTTTAAATCTGAAGCACTTCAATTTTTTTTTATTTGGTGGATTTCTAGTTTTTTATTCGTAAAATAAGAAACCATAAAACATACTATTCCTTGTTTATTCTTATTACAAAGTGAACTTGAATCTTAACAGCTATTGAGATTTTAGCCATTTTGCAAGTTTCTGTTCTTAGTTTTCTGTAAAAGAAAACTGTGCCGGCGTTGTCTGTCCGTCGGCACTTTATTCTGTCCGCCCTCAGATCTTAAAAACTACTGAGACTAGAGCGCTGCAAATTGGTATGTTGACCATCCACCCTTCAATCATCAAACAGACCAAATTGCAGCCCTCTAGCCTCAGTAGTTTTTATTTAAGGTTAAAGTTAGCCATAATCGTGCTTCTGGCAACGATATAGGATAGGCCACCACCGGCCCGTGGTTAAAGTTTCATGGGTCGCGGCTCATACAGCATTATACCGAGACCACCGAATGATAGATATATTTCGGTGGCCTTGATTATACGGTGTAGCGGCTGTACAGAAAACTCGATTGCGCCGAAGAAATTTCGGCGCATTTTTTACTCGTTACATATTCCTTCAACTCTCCATCTGACTGTTTTGTACTTATCAATGAACAGAAATGGAATCCCACCATCTAAATGAAGAAGCTTTCCATTTACATTTTCAAATCTCCAATTTGCGAGAAGTCAATGGAGGTTTCCCGAATATTAAAAAATTTTCACGTGGGAAATATTCCCAGCCTTGAAAATGTCCGCTCACACACCTAGGCAAAAAGTCTTTTGCATGGTTCGTTCAAGCTGAATGCACACAGGAAATCAAGTTGCATTTTATCCCAGTCTGTCCATTTCTCTCTCTATTTATCACTCCAACTCCTTTGTCTCACTGTCTTTATAGCGCTGGGTAGCCGACAGTGCACCAGTGCTTGTCTTGACAGCCTAAATTTCATAGAATCAATAATGTCATTGGAATTATTGATCGAAATAATGTCACTGAGATCAAAGAATACATACAGGAGCGCTGGGCTCTAAACAGAAGGAAATACAGGTCTAATCATACAAGTCAGCGTTTTAATTCTCAGCTACCTCAGAAAGACTAAGAGGGTGTACCGTCTAATCTAACCCTTTTGGAGAAGTACCTTCTGATTAAAATCTCAAATTATTTAAGTCACAAAAGCAATGCTAAAAGTAACATCACAGAGTCAATGGTATATTAGCGATTTACAATACCAGGAAAGAGGTTTTGTGGTATAGAAATATCAACTTACACAATCGTCTTAAGCAGATTTCTGAAAACACGTCAAAAAAGATAAATTATCCAAGCTCTTGAATGCATAGGCAAACTTGCAAACAAATCTACGAAAGGGTTTATCCAAGTATGGATATTTAATAATCCCAGACAAAATGTATTAACCTGACCCCAAGATAACGCGCATGTCAGAAAATCCCGGAAAACTTTCCTTGGAGAAACCATTAGACGGTGTTAATATCTATGCTAATTTTCGTAGGCGTGTGTTGTACCCAGTTAGGAAGAGGGAAAAATTTCTTATTTCCTGAAAATGTTTGCGGTGAAATGCTTACCAAGAAATTTATGCGCTTCGAGTACCTATTATTATTATTATTATTATTATTATTATTATTATTATTATTATTATTATTATTCAGAAGATGAACCTTGTTGATATGGAACAAGCCCACCACGGGGGCCACTGACTTGAAATTCAAGCTTCTACAGAATTTAGTGTTCATTTGAAAGAAGTAACTGAAGGTAATAGGAAATATAGAAAAAAGAAATCGGTTATTAGAATAAATAAATGGACAAAAACGTAGATAAAACATTAAAATACAAGGTGAGTTCTTTTAGGGTAGTTATGTATTGAATCCTCGCAATTTTTTGCTATCTTAAAACAAAGCAATATGTAACAGGACACGTCACTTGTATGTCAAGTTGTAATGATTATAAGAATAGGAGAAAAATACGAAATACAGGAGGTACAAAAACAGAAAAAGAGAAAAGTGACCTTAGCAATAATTCCCCAAAGACTAAACTCCTGATTTCCAACAGTTACTTCACAAAAGTTGAGTTTCATTGTGTCACAATCTTCTTCTGACCTTTACCATGTTAGAATCTCATTACCCGTTACGTCATTTCTCTCTCCCTTTTACCTCTTAAATTGTCTAGGCACTCGGTTCCTCCTCCTCCTTCCTCCTCAGTCTCTCTCACTAGTCTTCTCGTTCTTCTCCCCCTCCCTAGAATTCCAATAAGCGTCACTCTTTATCAGTCATAAACTCGTGATGTCAGGGGAGCAGAGTCTAACGACGGCGAGGAACCGCGGTCTACGGAGGGGAACCCAAACTGGCTTTTATGGTTCCACAGCAGAAGGTTCTATGGTGGTATGTTTTGGCTTCTTTAAAACGCCCATTTTTTTTATGTATATTTCTACTTTTATTCAGTAGGAGGTTAAGAATACATTTTATCCAGTGTGAGTTAATATCATATTAAGATGCTTTAGAAAAAGTAGAGATAAAAAGATTATTTTTACTATTTATGACAATACAAATATCGTTCAAAATCTGGTTCACTATACACTGGGAATAACTTATACCAAAGGGGAACTATGACTAATTAGTGCTTCCCCCCACGCAGGATTCGAACAGATGCCTTGTTTAGAAACAACGATGCACAGTGCCTTACACCACCCAGCTATTAAGAGAGGAATAGCTTGATCATTCACTATGATTTCAGAGTTCAAAGATAAGGTTTTCAACCTTCTAAAGAAGCTTTATATCATTCTTCCCATGTTGCATTATCATAAAAAGATTCGAACCGATGCCTGATTTAGAAATAACGACGCACAGTGACTTAGACCACCCAGCCATCAACAGAAAAAGCCTGATCATACACTAGGATATTCAGAGTTCAAAGATAAGGTTTTTCAACCAAAAAAAAAACTGTTAAATTACTTTTCCCATATTGCACTATCATAAGAATTCGAACCGATTTCTGGTTCAGAAACAACGATGCACGATGACTTAGACCACCCAGCCATTGAGAGAGAAAGTGCTTTTATACATTAAGAGTTTGTGAGTTCAAAGATAAGGTTTTCAACTTTCTAAAGAAGCGTTATATCACTCTTCTCAAGTTGCATTATCATAAGTGTAGGAAGTTATTAAACTTTTACCAAAAAATATTCCTTCCCATAAGAGATCAAGCAAAAATCTTATGTCAGGAACACTGTAAAAGCTTACATTATATTACCACAACCCATTCAACGTTCGTCCTCTAATGCATAACAGACTAATATAAATCATGTTCGCTGGCAGAGACGGGATATTGGCCAAATTCGAAATTGATTGCAATTTCCTTCCGTTGCATGCAAATTGCCGATACTGCACATTCACATTCCGATTTGAAACTGCGATTTTTATCCAGCTTTCTAGTCTACAACTTTATGAAAAATACGCTCCTTTGTATACACATTATATATATATATATATATATATATATATATATATATATATATATATATATATATATATATATATATATATATATATATATATATATATATATATATATATATATATATACTGTATATGTATATATATCGAATACATATATATATATATATATATATATATATATATATATATATATATATATATATATATATATATAAATATATATATATATATATATATATATATATATATATATATATATATATATATATATATATATATATATAATATATATATATATATATATATATAATATATATATATATATAATATATATATAATATATATATATATATATATATATATATATATATAATCACAATGCTTATTAAAAGACAAAACATAAATAAAAATAAAAACCATCGCAGTCCCAAAACCTTATAACACCCCTAAGCTAAAAAAATATATATATCACCGCAATTTCTGACAAAGCCACATAAGAAATCGGCCACTTTCTCATTTTCCCTTCCTCCTTGTGACAAAGTGTCCTCCGTCACACAATGAACTATTATGAAGAGAGAAAAAAAAATTGTCGTCCTAGCAGGGACCAGCTATCGACTGCTCTGAAAATAGAGGAGGAAAGAAAGTGAGGAGGAAAGAAACTGGGGAGGAAAGGAACTGAGAGAGAAAAAGAAACTGAGGAGAAAAAGAAACTGAGGAGAAAAGATGCTGAGGAAAAACTGAGGAAAGAAACTGAGAATAGAAACTGAGGAGAAAATCTGCGCGGATTCTCTCCCTACTTCATCACTGATACTTTTTCGTTTGTTTGGTTTAGAAGGAAATATTGATAAAATGTCCATTAGTCAGAGCCAGTGCATAAATATTTACGAATGGCGTTTTTACCTTTAATAAGATCAGCCTCTGACACTTAATACCGTAAAGATTCCCGCACACGGAACACTTTTAGTGGAAAGTTGCCGGTCATTCAGTTGCTGGCCACTAAAATGAAAAAAATTAACACAAGTGTTTGTAAGGAAGACCGCAGACGAGCCACCAAAAGTGGACTACACTAAAATAGTGAATACCAAATGGCTACCAGGGCGATTTCTTGGCCATCCCACCGTACATACAAGCTAGATTATTAGCTGGCCACCAAGTGGCTGACCACTAGCGGCCAGCCACCTTCCGAATACGAGTCTCCGGCCGGCCAATGAAGAATTAGAGGAATTTATTTCTGGTGATAGAAATTCATTTCTCGGTATAATGTGGTTCGGATTCCACAATAAGCTGTATGTCCCGTTGCTAGGTAACCAATTGGTTCTTAGCCACGTAAAATAAGTCTAATCCTTCGGGCCAGCCCTAGGGGAGCTGTTGGTCAGCTCAGTGGTCTGGTTAAACTAAGGTATACTTTTTTTTCCACTAAACGTGTCCCATGTGCGGGAAGCCTAAGAAGGGAGACGAATAACTTCCTAAATGTGGCTTAGCAACAAAGCGGTAAATGAGAAAGAAAGACAGATGGAACGAAGTTAAAACGCAGGATTGGTTCGACGGTATAATAAAAGCAAATCTGGTTTATAGTGACCGTACAGGGCAACAACTGATGATTGTATTGATACAGGTATATAAGTATTGTTTTAACTTCTATGTACAGAGGGGGAATGCGAATGCATTCTCCTAGGCAACTAACCTTCTGTTTTGCCAGTGGTCTATCTCTCTCTCTTCCTTTGTAGTGTGAAGAGGGTGTTCTCTTGAAAACGACTCCTTCACAAGACAACAACAAAAACTATACTGGTGTTAGAGGCAGCAATATTTGTTACTATTATTGCTCTTAAGGTTTTACCTACATTATTATTATTATTATTATTATTATTATTATTATTATTACAACAATAAAAACTTGTAAGTTTGAGTCATTAATAATACTTTTCCTTACATAGATTTCTCAATCAACTGCTGTGCAAAGTCTTGATCAGTGTTGTAGGAGACAGTTATCTCATCAAATTCTTGTCGCATCGAAAAATGGGTCGAGTTAGGAACTGGGTGACTTCTAAGAGCCATGGCTGAACGCGTTCATTAATGAAAATTCCAAACACCAACTTAATGAAATGGTTCTCGGACACAGGGATACATAAGGAGACACTACACAGAAAATCAGTATTCAGTGCTGTATGATATTTGCAATTAAGCAACCAGAGTTTTGTAATATAAACGCACCAAACTTATTCCGTGAAAAATGAATAGGATATCAAGAATGAATAGTATATAAAGAAAAATGAATAGTATATCAAGACAAAGAAACAATATATCACAAGAAAAATGAATGTTTTATCAAGAAAAATGAATGCTATATTAAGAAAAATTAATGTTATATTAAGAAAAATGAATAGCATATAAAGAAAAAATAGAATATCAAGAAAAAGAAATAGTATGTCTAGAAAAAGGAATAGTATATCAAGAAAAATGACTATGTCTAGAACAACGAATAGTATATCTAGAAGAATTAATATATTAAGGAGTGCATTAAGAATAATTAGTACATCTAGTACATCAAGAAAAAAGAAGAGCATATCAAGAAAAATGAATAGCATACAAGAAAACTGAATAGTATATCAAGCCAAGAACTGACCGCATGTAAAATAGCTCCCATAAAACATAACAAATGGGAGGCTCCATATCATCTGAAAATGATTCTCTCCGAGAGAGAGAGAGAGAGAGAGAGAGAGAGAGAGAGAGAGAGAGAGAGAGAGAGAGAGAGAGAGAGACTCGATATTTTACTTTCACTTTGAATTTCTTCTCTTCGAAAGCTGTGGAGTTACCACCAGTGGGTATTTTTTTCCCGACACCAAAAGAAAAGGCATGAGGGAAACAACCATAGGTTTCTTCCCCCTCCCCCCTCCCCCCCCCAGCCTTTTATTGTTTTTTTTTCTTTTTATTTTTCTTTCTGGAAACAGGACTTCAAGATACAAGGATCAATTCTGCATCAGTTTACCAATGAAAAGTAACGATGCGTAAGTCACTCTTGAGTCTCATGTTAATCGTTGTCTCTTCTTCAAGAAGGGATTCTCTTAAACTGATAAATGTTATAAGAAATATTAGCTTAATTAATATGATAATGATAATTTGTGTTTTATATCCAACTTTATCTCAGTGCTATAAGAAGACACACAGACGTATAAACAGACTGCCATACAAAATAATAAAACTATTATAACTGGACGAGGATTATTATTATTAATATTATCATTAAAATAGTTTAAAGAGAAGACCAGTCCCTGTATTAAAATGAAGAAGAAGAAAACGACGACGACTGTGTATATGAATAAAACTAACAGGACGAGCAAACCAGCTCCCTTAAAAGGAAGAAAAAAAAAATTGTGTATATGAAGATAAAAAAAAAAAAGGAAACGTTCCTCGAGATCACACGCTTTGTGGTATTCCTTTGTTTGTAGAGGAAAACCCCCATTTGGAACCTTTTGCTATTCTAATCTCGACCTCAGAAGTGGTTCTCTGAGACCACGACAATTTTCTCCGAATTGTATATTTTTAGAACCTTTGGCGTAGACGGTCTGTGTTTTTCATGTTCTTTTTTTTATAATTCACTGAAGAGTGTATGAATAGGACGCTCGGTTTTACGCTGATCAAAGACTTGTAACTTCTATGGAACGGGATGGAATACAAAATTTATGCCGAAGGCCAAGCGGTAGGACCTATGAAGTCATTAAGCGCTGAGAGGAAAATTGACAATAAAAAGGTTTTGTGTCATAACAGGAGGAAAACCTCAGAGCTGCACTACGAAACAACTGTTAGAAGAGGGTGAAAAGTAAGATGGAGGTACCGTACGAGGAATGAAAGGGGTTGCAGCTAGGGGCCAGAGGGTTGCTGCAAAGATCCGTAAGTAATGCCTACAGTGCACAGAGTGAGGTGCACTGATGGCACTACCCTCCTACGGGGTTGTATCTTTTGTAAACCACTCCACCTTCTAGGTTTTGGTCGAAATGGCTCGTTTTATTTCTTGTTTGATACGCAAATAGAAAGACTGCTTACACTATTTCTAAGGTAGAATGCAAATGATATACACATATTATTATATATATATATATATATATATATATATATATATATATATATATATACATATCTGTATACATGCATGAGTGGTGCGTGTATAGTGAGGTGGTAGAGCGCATTCTGGTGTGTATTTCTTTTCAAAAAGAATTAATCCCGGATATCAAAGCTCTGGTTTTAATAAAGGAAACTGAATTATATTCTACTGCCTCCATATAGAGCACGTATCATTGACTATAAAGCATATAGTTAAAAGATATCTTAACAAGAGCATGAGATTATAAAAAAAAAATAATTTGGTAAATAAATGATGCGAAGCAAAACAAAAAGAAAAAAAGTGTAGAAGGTACTACCCACGCACCAATCACTTTTTTTTTTTAAAGCAACGAAAATAAAAAAGTCAGTCAGTCACTTTATCATCGTCTTTTGTTGTCCCATGAAGAATCTTTTTCCCGGTCAGGCGAGGAAGGGACGGTTACAGGGAAGGAGAGAAGAGTCCTGTCCACAAGAAGGGTTCTATTGACAGAAGACGAAAGAAACAGAGATAAGAACAGGCACGTACTTTTCCTTGATTTGTGGCGCCTTCTTCTGCTGGTATTTTCCTCACGCCGTGAAATGAAGATCTAGAAGCTTTTCTATTTATCAATTATCACGTCTGGTGATAATTTCTCTTTCATGGCTTTTTTTTCTTATTTCACGATTAAAAAATTACTTTGCAAGGAAGCGCCAGAACAGTTTCTGACTTTGCTAACAGAGGGGCATTCAAACTTGACCTCTTATTCTCTTTTACTAAGGTCAAACGCTGTAACCTAAGATGAGGTGGTCATTCAGTGCTGAAAGGGAAATTGAGAGTAGAAAGGTTTGAAAAGTTTAACAAGAGGAAAACCTCGCGGTTGCACTATGAAATAATTGTTAGAAAAGGGTGGATAGCAAGATGGAAGAAGAGAATATGAATGGAGGTACTGTAAAAGGAATGAAAAGGATTGCAGCTAAGGACCGAAGGGACGCTGCAGAGAAACTTAACTCTTCTATTGTTTCATATTGCGACTGCGAGGTTTTCCTCCCGTTACAATTTGAAAAAACTTCTTACTTTCAATTTCCATTTTCAGCGCTGAATGAGCTCATAGGTCCCAGCGCTTGGCCTTTGGCTTAAATTCTATATTCCCTCCAACTGACTACGGTGCTTTAAGTAAACAATTAGGCAGCGAGTTGAACAAGCACCAGCATAAAATGTTTAGAGAGATGTGACATGGTGACCTCCCGCCAAGGAATAGTTTAACCCAGTTTGGCGACATTCGTTGTGGAGTGAGTAGGGCAAGGTTCGTGCCGAAAGAAGAAATATATAGTTGCAGTTTGGGAGAGCACAAAACAAAGTTAGACCTGGTTCTTGAGCGTGTCGAAGACCCCGTGCTCTGTGCACATTTTCTTTTTGATTTATACCTCCTAAATCCTTGTCGACTTACCTGGAAAAAAGTTATGTTCTCATGCATAATTTCTTACATTATACATTACACCATCTTCCTTCCCGATTACCATTCTTTCGCAATGCCCATCATATTGTAATGAGAAAGAATCACTTGAACATGAACACAAAAATTATAAACTAAAACTCCTAAAGTTGTAATTATTTACATCTGAAGAAGAACATCTTACTCAACAAAACTAAAGGTAGTCGGGGTCAGTGCTGTTAATGTGCCTCACGCGGAGCTCTGTACGCATTACCAAAGGGTGTTTGACGGCTCCCTTCGGCCCCTAACTGCACCCACTTTTTTATCCTTCTATTTTACCACTTTTTCTCCTTCCTTTCTTCAATCTTGCTGTCCAACCTCTTCAACTATTACTTCTTGGTGCAACTGTGGAGTTTTACCCCACTTCTACCTCTAAGCGGTTGGTTTTACAAACCTTAATTTCATTAAACAACGAGTTCCAAAAAGCCACTTTATATGCCTATTTCTTTGAAAACCCTGAATATGTGTGTGTGTGTGTGTCACATACACAGCCTTAATATACCAAATTGATCGTCGAAAAGCTGATATACCTGGCTTAAAAGGTCAGCTCCACTTCTGCCATTTGCCAAAAACCCACTTCCGATAGGCCACCCAAAACATCACAATATCCAGGACCACAACGAAAAGGGAATTTCTGTGAGAGAGAGAGAGAGAGAGAGAGAGAAGGGGGCAGGCTGACGTGAGAAAGGAGTTGAGTTTCTCGGACAAAGAAGTCATTTCAGCCGTCTTCCCAGGGACCAATTTTCTTTTAATCAATTCGGCCTCTGAATCCCCTTCCGTGTCTCCGACTCAAGGGATTAGTGAAAGAAAGTCTCTCGTTTAACCGTCTTTTTTTTTTTTTATTGATCAGAGAAACGTTGACAAGACTGGCTGTAGTGCTCTACAACGGGTCATCTAATTCGAGAGACTTTAAATTATTTTCTCGTAAAGAAAGAAAATTACACCACAAAGACATATTTTAATGCGATTTAACGACTGTGTCAAAATTATTTTATGCATTCCATACCCAAGTATTTTAACAATTTACTATGTAATTTTTTATTACCTCGTTCACTTATTTTTCTATTTCTAATAACTGATCTCTTCTTTCTCTTTCCTATTATTTATGCCGTACAAATGAACGCCATATACTTCGGAAGCTTGAATCTCAAGTCAATGGTTTGGTGGGCTTTTTTCATATGAATGTGGTTCATCTTCTGAACAACAACAACAACAAATAATAATAATAACAATAATAATAACAACAACAACTCGTTCCATATGAATAAGGTTTTTCTGAGTAATAATAATAATAATAATAATAATAATAATAATAATAATAATAATAATAATAATAAGTAGTAACAGTCACTGCGTGCGTGCTTGTATCTATATAAAAAAACCTATTTCCCAAAACCTGAAATGGAATGAACAATATTGACAAAGCTCTCTTAATCACTGACGTTTCCGCTTCAGTATTTGCATGTCAATGTTTATAATAAAACTCGTATCAAAATCTATAGCCAGTTTACGTGTCAAGCGAACGTATATATGTAGATTCCCGCAAACGTTGTCAGCCATAAAAAGCTAACCAGACACCTTTTTCATTTCCTAATTCCGCCATGTTCCTGACGTCATCCAAACCTCTAACAGTTTCCGGTCATGGAATATCTCCAAACATCCTTTGTTTGTCTAGCTGTCCGTCAGACGTTTTTCCTTGTCTTTGCAGAAGACGGGAACTGTCAAGCTTTTATTATTTTATTGTTGGTGTCTTTCTCTTCATCTTGGTTTCTTTGGCATTTCTAGCAACTCGAAGAATGTTTCTATATTTTTAATGTTCTCTGTGCCAAGAGGAATCAATATAGTACGTGGGTCTACCTGATTTTTTCTCAGAAATATTTATATTGGTTTACTTTCGCTCAATCATTCTCTCTCTCTCTCTCACATTCAATCATCTCTACTTTCATTAAATCATCTCTCCCTGTCTCCACTTTCATTCAAATATCTCTCTCTCCCTCTCTACTTTCATTCAATCATCTCTCTCTCTCTACTTTCATTCAATCATCTCTCTCTCTCTACTTTCATTCAATCATCTCTCTCTCTCTACTTTCATTCAATCATCTCTCTCTCTCTCTACTTTCATTCAATCATCTCTCTCTCTACTCTAGTTTCATTCAGTCATATCTCTCTCTCTCTCTCTCTCTCTCTCTCTCTCTCACATTTATGTAGCCTCTCTCTCTCATTTCTGTAGCTTCTCTCACTCATTTATGTAGCTTCTCTCACTCATTAATGTAGCTTCTCTCACTCATTCATGTAGCTTATGTGTCTTCAATGAATCTTTCCTATCTCTTTCTCTTCATATATTTTTCTCTTCTATGACATTGATAAAAATTTTCATTTTCCATTGTGCAGCATCCCTTAGGCGCAAATCGGATCTCTCTTGTCTTATTACTTTTCAACCGTTCTCCTAAGTCGCCTTCCTCCAGCTGTCAAAACTTCTCTGACACTTTTAGTTTCGATTTTCACCCCTCACTTGAAACCATGCCCATCGGGCCACGCCTAAGTGATCCAACACGCTGGTTAAAGAAATTAACCAATTTACATCATACCTTTGACGACCTGAATCAATTTTCTAATATTACACAGTCTTGATTCTTATTAACCTGGACCACATTGAGTTAGCCATAAAGAAAAACCTTTATTATTATTAATTATTATTATAATTATATTATTATTATTATTATTATTATATTACTCATATGATGAACCCAATTCATATGGAACAAGCTCACCACAGGGGCCACTGACTTGAAATTTAAGCTACCAGAGAACATGTTGTTAATTTGTAAGAATTAACAGAAGGTAATAGGGAAAACGGAAAGAAGAGAAAAGTTGTTAGAAAAGGATAAATAAATTAACAAATTAATAATCAAGGAAACAGATAAAAATTTAAGTAAATTATTACAAATTAATAATCAAGGAAACAGATAAAAATTTAAGTAAATTATTAAAGTACAAAGAAAGAAGTTCGGTGTTTATTTCACAGCAACACTTTTTCGAAATGATTAATTGTTTTCAAGAAGATTGTCAGTACTTTAACCTTTAGCATTTAAGATAACTTTTTTCTACACAAATAATGTCTAGTTTTCAATGTCAAATTACTCAGTGAAATTGTAAAATCAACTGGCAATTACGAGTGCGGATCTCATTATTTCTCAGTTCTCCGTTTATCATCGACCTATTTCTATAAACATATAATCTTTTATTATAGTGGAGAAAAAAATGAGAATGTGACCAGAGAATGCGCAAATACTCATAAAAAATACTTAATACTTATCATTGATTTCCTGTGTAAATTTTCTGGGGTTTCATATTACACACACACACACACACACACACACACACACACACACATATATATACACACACACACACATATATATATATATATATATATATATATATATATATATATATATATATATATGTGTGTGTGTGTGTGTGTGTGTGTACATATATATGTACAGTATGTATACATATACATATATATACACATACATATGTATATATATAAATATATGTATATATCTCATATCTCAACATATATTATATACATACATACAGTATAGTACATATATATATATATATATATATACATATATATATATATATATATATATATATATATATATATATATATATATATATATATATATATATGCAAACTCATACAACAGAGATCGACTGAATTAAAAAAAAAAAAAAAAAAAAACAGTGCAACAATACATTCTCCAGCCTTTACCCAAACACACCATGGCCCAATCTACAGAAGGAAGAACAAAGTGCATATGACTTTTTCCCTCTCTAAAAATAGTTGTGTATTGTCCTTCCAAATTCCTCTAAATCCCTTAAATTGGTTGTGAGCGAACGCTGGGGAAAAAGAGAAATAAAAAAAAATAAAAAAGAAAACTTACGCTTCGAAACGACTGCTTTCTATTTCTTTTTATTTTCTCTTTTATTTCTGTTTCCCCTTTTTCGGAGGCTCATTTGTTTTTCTTGAACTTTAGTGTGCACTGACCTTTATTTCGGCCAAGGATAAATGTGGGTATTCAAGTACAATGTAAACAAAATAGTGAACAAGACAAAGAGAGATTGGGCGTCGTTCGCTGTGGAATCAGGTTATCAGATTTAAATATTTTTGTTTATTTTTCTGTCAACATATATACATACACATACATACATTATATATATATATATATATATATATATATATATATATATATATATATATATATATATACACATATATATATATATATATATATTATATATATACACATATATATATATATATATATATATATATATATATATATATATATTTATATTTGTTCATACGTTTTCATTTATACAAAATAATCTCGAGTAAATTTCTATTTAAATAATTGTTCTGTTAATTCGTGTGTTTATTCTTCACATGGAAGTTATTCCAAGGAGAGAGTGAATCCAAACAATACATATTCTTTGCAAAAGCATAAGTTTTAAATGCCTTTATATTTTACGGTTGATTTATATATGGAAAGTTGTTCGTACGTTTTGTATATACAAAATAATCACGATTAATATCCATTTAAAGTATTGTTCTGTTAATTCGTATATTGACTACTCTTCGCATGAAGCTATGACAAGGAGAGAACGACTCCAAACATTATCTTTACAAAAACGAAGCAGTTCAGTGAATGTAAGATTGTTATAAAGATTGTCAGCACACGAAGCTGATGTGCAAGGAACTTCAAAAACCAACCTTGGCCAGTCCCTACATACAACACATGGCCAGAACTGGCCCCCTGGGCAAATTTTTCTAATACTAATTACTTCTGAGTTTACACGATGGTCCAAAACAAGCATATAAATATCATACCGCAGGTGTGATAAGGCGTCCAAAATTGTTAATGGTGTCCAGTAATTGCCCCGACACATAATTCGGCCTTCATTAGCCCAAGAATATACATACCCAATTAAGATCATTCATAATCAGTGGCTTATAATAAACAGGATGCTCCACACCAGGTGGGGGTTGATGACACTGCTTTGAAAAAAAAAAGCCTTTGTTAAATAACAGTACTAATGAGATTTGCCAAATATAGCAACAGTATGAGAACGGAATTAAAATCGGTGATTTGGACATGCCAGGATTGGACGACATGTTTTCGGTGAAAGGGAAGTAAAGCGTTTTCATAATTTTCATTTTTAATTTAAGATTCACCGTCATCCATGAAATAATTGATTAAATATTTCTTAGCGTATCTGAGTCTTGATCTAGATGCAGTATTTAGTCATAATTCGTTTATTCTTAGTGTTATCTGATCAGCATTTAGGAAGGAAATGACTCTCAGATAATTGTGGAATGGAATGGAATATGAAATTTACGCCAAAGGCCAAGCAAGCGCAGGGAGGGACCTATAAGGTCATTCAGCGCTGAAAGGGTAACTGAGAATAAAAGGTTTGAAAGGTGTAACAGGAGGAAAACCTCCCAGTTGCATAATGAAACAATTGTTAGGCAAGGGTAGAAAGCAAGATGCAAGAAATTGATTATGAACAGAGGTACAGGTAAAGTAATGAAAGGCGTTGCAACTAGGGGGCGAAGAGACGCTGCCACCTGCCAGTACCCTTCAGTAGTGCCTACAGTGCTCCACGTGAGGTGAACTGAGGGCACCAACCCCTCAGTTGGGAGCAACACTAC
>NC_089746.1:41774011-41804011 GCF_040412425.1 Macrobrachium rosenbergii
ACACCAGAAGACGTGAGGGAAGACGCCAGAAGACACAGGGAAAACCCTAGAAGACAATGGAAGACGCGGGGAAAGCACCAGAAGACACGGGGAAAACGCCAGAAGATGAGAGGGAAAACGCCAGAAGACGAGGGTAAAACGGCAGAATATACAGTATACGTGAGGAAGACACCAGACGACGCGGGGAAGACGTCAAAAGACGAGGGAAGAAGTCAGAAGACGCGGGAAAGGTGCCAAAAGATGCAGGGAAAACGCCAAAAGACGAGGGGAAATGCCAGGAGACGCAGGGAAGACGCTTGAAGACGCAGGGAAAACGAGGGGAAAACGCCAGAAGACCCGGGGAAAATGTCCTCAGTCGCGGGGAAGGCCCAAAAGACACAGGGAAGACGCCAGAAGACGCGGGGAAGACGCCAGACGTGGGGAAAGACTCTGAGAAGTCAGAAGACGTAGGGAAAACGCCAGAAGACGCGAGAAAGATGTCGGAAGACGTGGGAAGAAGTCAGAAGGCATGGGAAAACACCAGAAGACGCCAAAATACACAGGGAAAACGCCAAAAAACGAGATGAAAACGCCAAAGGACGAGGGAAGACGCCAAAACACGTAAGGAAAATACCAGAAGACACAGAAGCAGCGGGGAAAATGCCAGAGGACGCGTGGGGAGAGCGAGCTCTGATGCATAAGGGCGAATGCCACAATTTATTCTTTTTATATTATATATATATATATATATATATATATATATATATATATATATATATATATATATATATATATATATATATATATATATATATATATAAAATCATGCACAAAAAACGCTTTTTTAATGGAGTATACTGAGCACGAATACACGGAAGGAAAAATTCTTGTTTTCAAATTCATCACATGGAAATTATATGCGTCACTTTATAACAGTGTTTATTCAGTGTCTTTCAAAAAGATGCATGTAAATATATACCTACACAGTTAAATTACATTAGTTTTGGTTTCCGTATGTCAGCAAACCACAGATAAATTGGTTTATCTCAAGTAATTATTTATTTGGTAATCAAATAAAAAGGAAGTCTTCGAAATTGCTTTCGCTCAATTAAGATAAATACCTTTCATAAAGGCATCTTCCTATTTTTTCCCATGAATTATGATTTAGATGCATCGTTACCCAACAAGAAAAACAAAAAGCTTACCAAATATTTACCGTGGAGTGTTGAATTTAAAGTAATTGCCTTACAGAATTTAGATTTTTTCTGTTTTATGCAATCGGATACTTATATAAAATGCTTTCATGTTCATCAGTTTTGTAATAACAGCTTACTGCATTCCATGTATATAGTGTGTGTGTGTGTGTGCGTGCGCGCGAGCGCAGTTACGCACGCACACAAATTCAAACATCAAAGAGAGAAAAAAACCTCCCCCTGCACATATAAAAGAAAATGTTCGTGTTGGTATGCAATGCAGCAATTACATCAGTTAATTTCCCGGAACGATTCAGAAATATCGCCGAATATTCATAGAATGTTAATCCTTCAGCACCCAAAATATTCATTTTTATAACTGTACTGCACTCAGGTTCCTCTGATTTACATTTTTGATGTGTCTCATTCGATAAAAGCCTGAATATTTCCTTTCCATGAAAGGGCAACTGAATATGACACCCATTTCACACGACTGTAATTTTTACACTTGGTATTTGTCTAGGATTTCTGGATTTTCAGTAATCATATTCAAGATATTATATCATTGAAGTGTTTTCGGCGTATATTATCCCTTTCATCCCGCGGGTTTGAAAGGAAACAAGGAAAAAGACATGAAATGCCATAAACGTGAGGTCAACTCAGGAGAAAAAGTTGTGACGTCATTAACGTATGGTCAACCCAGGAGGAAACGTTTGTGACGTCGTGAACGTATGGCAAAACCACGAGGAAAAGTTTGAGACATCATAAACGTATGTCAACCCAGGAGGAAACGTTTGAGACGTCATGAACGTTTGGTTAACCCAGGAGGAAAAGTTTGAGACGTCATAAACGTACGGTCAACCTAGGAGGAAACGTTTGTGACGTCGTGAACGTATGGTCAAACCAAGGGGAAAAGTTTGAGAAGTCATAAACGTATGGTCAACCCAGGAGGAAACGTTTGTGACGTCGTGAACGTATGGTAAAACCACGAGGAAAAGCTCGAGACATCATAAACGTACGGTCAACCCAGGAGGAAACGCTTGAGATGTCATGAACACACGGTCAACCCAGGAAGAAACGTTTGAGACGTTGTGAAAGTATGGTCAACCCAGGAGGAAACGTTTGAGACACAATGAACGTATGGTCAATCCAGGAGGAAACGTTTGTGACGTCGTGAACACATGGTAAAACCACGACGAAAAGTTTGAGACATCATAAACGTATGTCAACCCAAGAGGAAACATTTAAGACGTCATGAACGTATGGTTAACCCAGGAGGAAAAGTTTGAGACGTCATAAACGTACGGTCAACCTAGGAGGAAACGTTTGTGACGTCGTGAACGTATGGTCAAACAAGGGGACAAGTTTGAGACGTCATAAACGTACGGTCACCCTAGGAGGAAACGTTTGTGACGTCGTGAACGTATGGTCAAACCAAGGGGTAAACTTTGAGACGTCATAAACGTACGGTCAACCCAGGAGGAAACGCTTGAGATGTCATGTACACATTGTCAACCCAGGAGGAAACGTTTGAGACGTCGTGAAAGTATGGTCAAACCAGGAGGAAACGTTTGAGACATCATGAACGTATGGTCAACCCAGGAGGAAACGTTTGAGACTTCGTGAAAGTATAGTCAACCCAGGAGGAAACATTTGAGACATCATAAACGTATGGTCAACCCAGGAGGAAACGTTTGAGAAGTCATGCACGTACAGTTAAACCAGGAGGAAACATTTGAGATGTCATGAACGTATGGTCAAACCAAGAGGGAACGTTTGAGACACAATGAATGTATGGTCAACCCAGGAGGAAACGTTTGAGACGTTGTGAACGTATGGTCAAACCAGGAGGAAACGTTTGAGACGTCGTGAACGTATGGTCAAACCAGGAGGAAACATTTGAGACATCCTAAACGTGTGGTCAACCCAGGAGGAAACATTTGAGCGTCATAAACATATGGTCAAGCCAGGAGGAAACGTTTGAGACATCGTGAACTTATGGTCAACCCAGGAGAAAACGTTTGAGACGTAGTGAACGTATGGTCAACCCAGGAGGAAACGTTTGAGACGTCGTGAACGTATGGTCAACCCAGGATGAAACGTTTGAGATGCATAAACGTGTGGTCAACCCAGGAAGAAACATCTGTGACGTCATGAATGTATGGTCAACCCAGGATGGAACATTTGAGAAATCACAAAAGTATGGTCAACCCAGGAGGAGATGTTTGAGACGTCATAAACGTATGGTCAACCCAAGAGGAAATGTTTGAAATGTCATAAACATATGGTCAACAGAGAAGGAAACGTTTGAGACGTCATAAACGTATGGTCAACCCAGGACGAAACGTTTGAGACGTCATAAGTGTATGGTCAACCCAGGAGGAAATGTCTGCTGTGTTCAAGAAAATCAGTACCAGAAACACTGAAGAAATGTGTTGGGCTGTGGAACAGTCTCCCTGAGGATGTCGTACAATTGCACCTCAAAAGTTCAAGCGATGATGCAACGCATTAGTACCCTAAAACAATTCTTCTTGCATTTTAATAATTTACTTACATTTTTACCTATTTATTTATTAATTTATTAATTCATTGTTTCTTTTCTAATAACTGATCCTTTTTTTCTGTATTTCCTATTATCCTCTGTTACTTCTTGCAAGCGAGTTATTCTTTGGAAGCTTGAATTTCAAGTCAGTGACCCTTGTGGTGGGCTTGTTCCATATGCATAGGGCTCATCATCTAAATAATAATAATAATAATAATATGCACCACCAATATCACAGAAACAATAACCTGGCATATGCAGGAACAAGACTAGCAGTAGAACCCAATGGGGATACAGTCGCAACCAAACCAACAGTAACCAAACCAGCAACCGCCTTGGAAAAGGTGCCTGGAAAAACAAATCATGGTGATGAGATCTGACTTGAGTAAACTGAAAAAGGTGGCAGAAAAGAGGCTAAAAACCAAGAAAACAGGAGAGAAACTGAACGAGAATTACAAGGTATAGCAGAAGGGACTAAACACCACAACAGAAGATATAAAACAGAGGCTTAAAGCCAAAGCACATGAGATCCAACAGTATATGAACAGGAACAAAGGATACCAACTGAATAAACTTTTCGAAGCCAACCAGAAAAGACTATACAGCCAACTAAGAAGGGAAGACAACCACCAGGATATCCATGAAGCCGAACCAGGTAAGAGACTGGGAAAACATATGGAGCAATCCGGTACCACACAACAAGGGAGATAGTGCGACTAACTGGAAGCTTTGTTGCTTGTGCCAGAGGACACACGTGAAAGACTAGTTGATGCATCTGGTGCTGGCTATGTTACCCTTGCTACAAACATTCCTGAATTCTATAAGTTAAATGCAATGCCTATACTATTTCATCCCAAAAGGCTTGATGCAGGTGATGGAATTCTACAGACCTTTGAAAATAACACATCAATATATGAACCATGTATGCTGAAGTTCAAAACAACAAAACTAGAAAGGAAAAGAAAGTCATTGTGTAAGACAAAAGGAGAAGATGATGCCCCATCAGCAAAATTCACATGTAGTAGCCAGAAGGCAGATGAAGAAGATGCAGAAGAATCTAAGACTGAGAAAGAAGGAATATGCTTTATTTGTGACCAACCAGCACCAATCAAGATGTGCCAACAACCTACTAGATGAGAAACTTCTGGCCAAGCTTAATGCCGGAGATATTGTTTCTCAGGACCATATGTATCACCCCTCTTGTCTGACAGGTGTGTGCAACAGGGAAAGGGCCTAGCTAAATTCCCAGAAAATTGGAGATGATTACGTGCAGTACAGACAAGAGGCATGTGCCCATGCTTTTGCTGAGCTCGAGATGTACATAACAGACAAGCAATTGACTACAGATGGGTGCTGCTATTTTACAAAGGTAGAACTTTATGATTTGTACAAACAAAGACTGGAACAGCTAAATGCTGATGCTTTCTTTGTGCACCGAACACTGTTGAAAGAACAGATACTTGCCCGCATCCCAGAACTGGAGGACTTTAAAAAGGGATGAGAAATTTGGTTTGCCTACAAAAGGAAAATGGAAGAAGCCCTAGCCACGGCATGTGACCACAATGATGCATTAATCGTGGCCAAAGCAGCTAAGGTATTGAGGAAACAGATGCTTGAACATGAGATAGAATTTGATGGAACCTTAACAGCAGACACTAAAAGAGAATCTGTGCCACCAAGTTTGTTGGAATTTGTAAGTGTGCTACAAAACGGTGGCAATATAAAATCCCAACTTAAATATGGAACATCATCTACTGATCTAGCTTTAGCACAACTTTTGCACTTCAACTGTCGAAAGAATCCAGCATCTTCAATATTCTCCAGACATTCCAAGTCAAGAGAACCTCCATTTCCAATATATATTGTCTCCTGGTCTTTGCAAAAACCAGGAAGCGTCAATTAATTGATACATTCCATCACCACAGAATCAGCATCAGCTATGATAGGGTTTGGGAATTGACTAAAGGGTTAGGAGAAGAAGTTGTACCAAGGGCTGTGGAGGAAGAAGTAGTTTGTCCCACTACACTCCCACTACACTAAGAAAAGGGCTCTTTACAACTTGTGCTGTTGACAATCTGGACCATAATCCAAGTGCCACAACTGCACAAACATCCTTCCATGGGACAGGCACATCTTTGTTTCAGCATCCGAGCACTGATGAAAAGGGTGAGGACACCCACCTTCAGCAAACCAAGTTCAACACCAGCAGCTGTAGAAGATGAAGACCTGCAAATTATTGAAGAGTTCGTGGTGCTAATGTGTAAGACAGAAGCAGTTCGTATAAAATGTAAATGAGACTAGACTTGATCTCTTTTTGCAAGAAAGGAAAGAGGTTATGATTGCATTCCCCCTACAAGGGCTGCTCTTAGAGGGCATTGCAAGAGAGCTGCCTTTCAAGCAGGGCACATTTGGTGCCAGTCCTTAGTATGTCATCCAGTTTTGCCCAGTCCAAGACACTGGGGATGGCAACAGATTGATGGCACCTGGTTTCCGTATTGGACAGATTTGCCAATAGTAGCAAAATCTTGCCAAGAACTGAATAAGTGTGGCTGCAAAAAGGAATGCCATGGCAGGTGCAAGTGCTACAAATCTGGACTTAGCTGTACAGCTCTCTGCAGCTGCACTTGCTAAAACTAATTGATACACATAACATATTGGTTTCTCTCAAGAGATACATACTTTTTTATCTTTAGCGGCCATTTTGGAAATATGGTATTCATATGGTGGCCATATTGGAAAGATGGGTTCACTTTATCTCTTCATGACAGTAAGAATGCCAAAATACAAATTCTCAATCATTATATGGACAGTATGCAACTTTTCAAGCCTTATGAAATGAAAATATTTGAAATATACAGCAAATTTGCTGCCATTTGGGAAAAGTGTCAGCCATCTTGGAAATAGCCAAATACTGAGGTGGCCGGAGGTTGATTTTGATTTATGGGGATAATAAGAGTTCTCATGCTAAATCTGTTGCTTGTATCACCATTTGCACTTTTTTCCCATTATCCCGCTACACTATGCACCCAAATGGATGACCACAGGGAGAACATTCTTAGTATAGAGAGACAAGAACAAGGGAAATATAGCCTTAGTAAAGAAAGACAAGAACAAGGGAAATACAGCAAGTAACTACAGGCCCATCACCTGCCTACCAATATTGTGGAAGTTACTAACAGGTATCATCAGTGAAAGGCTAGAGGATACAAACACCATCCCCAACCAACAGAAAGACTGGAGGAGCACAAAAGACCAGCTCCTGATACACAAAATGGTAATGAAGAATAGTAAGAGATGGAGAACCAACCTAAAGCATGGCATGGATTGACTACAAGAAAGCCTTAGATATGATACTGCATACGTTGCTAATAGAATGCCTGAAAATATCTGGGGCAGAGGAAAACACCATCAGCTTCCTAAAAAATACAATGCACACATGGAATACAGTACTTGCAAGCTCTGGGATAAGCCTAGCAGAGGTTAACATCAGGAGAAGGATCTTTCAAGGCAACTCACTGTCCCCACTACTCTTTGCAGTAGTCATGATTCCCATGACAAAAGTACTGCAGAAGATGGATGCTGGGTACCAACTCAAGAAAGGAGGCAACAGAATTAACCATCTGATGTTCATAGACGACATCAAGCTGTATGGTAAAAGCATCAAGGAAATAGATACCCTAATCCAGACTGTAAGGATTGTATCTGGGGACATCAGGATGGAGTTTGGAATAGAAAAATGTACCTTGGTCAACATACAAAATGGCAAAGTGACAAGGACTGAAGGGAATAGCATTACACACATATATGAGACAGGATACAAAGACCTGGGAATAGGCTAATAGGAGAGGATATAAAACACCAAGAGACGAAGGATATGATCAGGAAAGAATATATGCAGAGACTTAAGGTGATACTCGAGTCAAAACTCAATGCTGGAAACATGATGAAAATCATAAACACATGGGCAGTGCCAGTAATCAACTACAGTGCAGGAGTAGCGGATTGGACAAAGGGTGAACTCCACAGCGTAGACCAGAAAACTAGGAAACACATGACAATACATAGAGCACTAAACCCAAGAGCAAATACAGACAGACTACTGTATACATAACACGATAGAAAAGAGGGAGAGGTCTACTAAACACAGAGGACTGCGTCAACATTGAGGTTAGAGCACTGGGGATATATCTGAAAACAAGTGAAGACTGGCTAAGGAGTGCATGGGAAGAAGGACTGATAAAAGTAGACAAAGACCTAGAAACACACAGAGACAGGAGAATGAAAAACAGAACAGAGGAATGGCGCAGCAAACCAATGCACGGACAATCCATGAGACAGACTAAAGAACTGGCCAGCAACGAAACATGGCAATGGCTACAGAGGGAAGAGCTCAAGAAGGAAACAGAGGGAATGCTAACAGCAGCATAAGATCAGGCCCTAAGAACCAGATATCTCCAAAGAACAATAGATGAAAGTAGCATCTCATCCATATGCGGGAAATGCAATATGAAAGACGAGACCATAAACTACATAGCAAGTGAATGTCCAGCACTTGCACAAAACCAGTACAAAAGAAACATGATTCAGTTGCAAAAGCCCTCCACTGCAGTAATAAGTGGTATAAACATCAACCTGAGGGAGTGATAGAAAACAATCAGGCAAAGATCCTCTGGGACTACGGTATCAGAACAGATAGAGGTGATATGTGCCAATAGACCAGACTTGATGGTGATTGACAAAATTAGGAAGAAAATACCACTCACTGATGTCGCAATACCATGGGACACCAGAGGAGATGAGCAGAGTTGTTAAGTATCAAGACCTGAAAATAGAAATAAGAAGGATATGTGATATGCCAGTGGAAATTGTACCCATTATCATAGGAACACAGGCACAATCCCAAGATCCCTGAAAAGGAACCTGGAAAAACTAGATGCTGAAATGGCTCAATAGCACACTTATGCAGAGTGTGCTATTAGAAACAGTGCACACAGTGAGAAAAGTGATGAATTCATAAGGTGGCAGGGTGCAACCCGGAACCCCACATTATAAATACCACCCAGTTGAACAGGATGCCTGAGATAAAAAAAAAAAAAAAAAAAAAATGTATAATAATAATATAATAATAATAATTTTTACCACTTATAATACAACTAATACTGAAAAAATACAAATGAGGAATGACATTCGACTTCTAAGTTCATAAATTTTGCTGCTGAAAAAAAAAAAAAAATTCGTGAAACTTCAAAAATATGGGAAAAAAAAGTTTCACTCTGAAAATAATTTTCACCACTTGTAATTATAGATATATAGCCTAGTTATATATACTATATGCTGTAAAAGTTTCACTGAATTTGATTCAGTCTTCTTGGAGATTGAAGCATTTATATTTGAAAAAAATAAGTTTTGAGAAAAAGGTAAAAGAAAAAAATATTGCTTATTTTATAATTATGAAACTACGACAGTTAGAGAGGTGATTTTTGCACTAAAACTACTTCGTCATATAAGAAATATGCCCTGAAATTTACAATATAGTCAAATAAACAGAAATGTGCTCTTGATTTATATGTTACCTAAAATTTGCAAGAAAAAAATTATTGCTTTTGTAATAACTATGAAAGTATGACAGTTAAAAAGCTGATTTTTGCACTAAAACTATTTCGTCATATAAGAAATATGCCCTGAAATTTACAATATAATCAAATAAAAAGAAAAGTGCTCTCCTATGATTTCTATGTTACCTAAAATTGGCATTTTATTATATATATATATATATATATATATATATATATATATATATATATATATATATATATATATATATATATATATATATATATATATACAGTATATATAGGCCTATATATATGTATATATAGCCTATATAATTTTATCAGTGTAGATTTTTTTATCACATCAAAATTAATATATGCTATCAGTGCAAAGTTTTTTATAGCTTACAAAAATTAATATATTCTATCAATCTAAAGTTTTCTTTACAACCTATGAAAACATATGCTACCAATATAAAGTTTTCTTCATAACCTATAAAATATAGCATATATGCTACCCCTATAAAAAAAGTGTATGCTATCAGTGCAAAGTTTTTTTTCATAACTTATAAAAATTAATATATGCTATCAATGTAAAGTTTTCTTCATAACCTATAAAAATATATGCTATAAATATAAAATATTCTTAACCTATAAACAATAATATATGCTACCTATAAAAAAGTATATGGTATCGATGCAAAGTTTATTTCATAACATATAAAAATTAATTAGGCTAATATATGCTATCAGTGCAAAGTTTTTTTTCATAAATTAGGCCTAGGCTATAAAAATTAATCATATATTTTCTTTATAACCTATAAAAATAGATGGGGTAATTTGCAGAACGACAGGATCGCCCCGACCAGCTCGGGGAACGTTGTCCTAGTGAGGTTAGGAAGGTAGTCTGGTTAGGCCTGGACATGGCATTCTACACTCGCCCAAAGTTTTTTTCATAACCTATAACAACACAGTATATGCTATCATTATAAAGTTTTCTTCATAACCTATAAAAATATACTCTACCAATGTACAAGGTCTGGTATTGTTATAATGTTATTCCCATGTTTTCTGTTCAGTTATAGGAAGGGCATATTAAACGGATATCTTCGAGGATAAAGTAAACAATGACCCAGTGCTGAACAAGTTAGACAACTCACTGCGATAAAATCAAGCTTGCTGGTCTTATATAATTACGAACAAGTTAGAAAACTCACTGCGATAAAGTCAAGCTTGCTGGTCCTAAATAATTACTATCATTATTATAAAAAATAGTAATCATGAAGTATATATAGGAAAATAAATCATTAATCAAGCTTACTAAGATCTGGAGTTCTTGCATTGTTGACATCCCGGAGGTGGAAAGACGCCTCCCGTTTGGTCGGGTCTCTCTTCTCGTAACCGAGATAGGGCACGCATTCTTTGGTGCCTTTCCCTAAAAAGGGCACTCTTCCTCTTTTCCCCTGCCTTTGGAACTACGTCAATGCACTGCAGGGTACGAAAAGCATATGTAAACGCGATCACTACACAAAGAGCACGTTGGCAGGACCACATACACAAACACACGCGACGAGTTGGCTCATGGTTATGGGCACTTGGGCAGGGCTGTCATTCGTACGATAATTATTATACATGTACGATTAAGCTGCCTCTGGTACGATGTACGATACCTTCTCCAACTATTGTACGTTTTATACGATAATTCTGGGATTTGAGCTTTTTTAAGACTATTGATTAAAAGGCATTTTCATCAAGATTAAATGTTCTCTAAACTGATGATGATTATCTATAAAATGAGAAGTCATAATTTTCAGTCTGATAAAACGGTGATAACAATGGTGCATGACAACGTATGGATGCTTTATAGGGACTTACTACAATAATTCATGGAAAGGGAGTAGGCCTACATCGTAAAGGCAGATCTTGAGACAGTTGATCCTTCTGGGCAAGATAATTGGCTTAGGGATAGTGAGATGTATCTTAGACTGGGGTTAAGTAAAGAACTTGACAAGATAAATCCAAATGAAAATAAATCTAAACTGACTGATTTTTATAAACGCTGTAGGGACTTCTTAGTAGTGGCATGCGAGGAGATCAAGAAAAGCTTTGATTTTAAGGACAGTGTGATCTCCAAGCTGTGCTGCCTGACTGCTGAAGGTGCCCTGTCTAATTCTTTTAGGAAATCAACCGCCTCTTTATACCCTTTCATATAACTCCCTTTATTAGTATCACCAGACAATTGTCACTAACACAAAAAATTGATGAACAGTGGCGAATGTTGCCAGGACTCAGAGATGCACTAAATACTGAGAATAAATTGCTAGCAGATAAATTCTGGGTAGAAGTTTACAGAGTGGGGATAACATTTTTGAACTGGCAAATTTTGCTGTGCGTGGTCAGTCTTCCCCATTCTAACGCTGAATGTGAAAGATTGTTTAGCAAGATCAATCTGTTTAAGGCAAAAATCAGTAAAAGTTTAAACACAGATACAGCTAATGGGCTTTAATGGAAGAATTGTATTAAAGTAGAAAACTCTTGCGCTAGGTTAATCTCGGACATATATCGTTTTAGTAGCTATGACACTAAGTTGTAGGGTTTCCTTTAATTCCGTATATCTTTACTATATGTCTTTTTCGTTTCAGTCTTTTTATAGGATTTTTTTATTTTCATAATGAGAAAACAGTTTAATTCAAACTATTTTTGCTTAATCATGATAATGTATAAAAGATGCACATGTATTTATTTTAATACCAAGAAATGTTGTGTTGATAAAGATTCCGCCATTTATTATATACTGCCATCATACTACTGTAGAGCATAGTGTATTGGTAAAATATACGATACTTTTCACATGAATACGATATATTTTTACGATAATTTTGGCAGCCAAACGATAATTTTGAGGTATCAGTACGATAACCTGGTCAGAAAACTGGCAGCCCTGCTTATGGGTAAGGATGCTCTGTTAGGAAGTGTTCCCTACAATTATATAATTTTATATTTCTGAAAATACACAGTGAAAATATGTCAAGAAATACAAAATATTATATGGAAACTAGCTGGCTTGGTACATATGTGATACGACTATGACGGGTTCAAAATATCGAGATACATAGATACATATTTACAGTACTCTGATTTGATATTTTATTGAGAAAACGAGCGGTCTTATCGTAGAAAATGTGTAATTTTAGTAGGAAACTGAAGTATATATCTCACTTCCACCTAGAACGTCATACAGACATTGTGCGACAATTTGTCGGTCAATGCCGCTTACAGGGCGGTAAATGCCGTGATCAAATATGTAAAAGAACAGACAAAAAAAAAATGTGTTCAGATAATACTTCAGGACATATTTATTTAGGCATTAACTAGTGCAAATCCATCAATAACTAAAAATCGATAATTCCTCGAAATTCGGTTAAACGTTCCCCGATTGTCAGCCGTCATCAGTCACATCAACTAAGCGTAATTAATAACTCATTAACGCTGAGAAATGGGGATGTGTCCCTGATTGTTCAGAACTGATTACTTAGCCGACGACTGTTAATCAACGACGCGAATGCTATTAATTATATTTTTTCAAATGTAATGAGATATCAGAATATGATTGAATGAGGTTGGATTTCACAGGAATTACTCGGTTGTTTAATGGCCATTAATATCTATGATCGTTCTGCATTTAAAGTATATCCTATTAAGAATACAGAATTCAATGCATACCATTTCTTCAGCTGAAAACGGTCTTTAGAGTATAAGCCCAAGAAGGCTCCAAAGGGAAATCAGCCTGTGGGGAGTGAGACAAGTTGCAGGAAAAGGTGATAAACAATGAAATAAGCGGGAATAAAAGATAAAACCAATACACTGAAATTCAAGAGACGTCAGCGGAGAGCAAGAATGAATTTGCTCCTCGCTTAAACATTTGGAGGTCAGAAGATTCCACAACTGCCCCAGGCAAATGTTCCAAATTTTAGTTGTAAACAAGATAAAATTCTAAGCACAGTTTTCTAGAGTATCTAGGAATATACCTAGCATCGAATCTAAAAGCTGGTTTTACCTGCAGCAACTTACGAGAGTTTGGGCCAAGTTATTCTTTTTTAAGTCTTTTTTTTAATGGTCTTAAATTCACCTTAAAAGTAGCACATTTCAGGACAAATAAAGATCCTTTTCTTGAGTGTAAATCTTGGTATATTGTTAAAAATATACCTGAAATCCCTAAGTTCCAACAATACATCAATATCTACGAACAAGAAAAGGGGTCTTATTACATCATTTAAAAAAAAAAAAACTGTTATGATAGACTTCAGTGGTATATTTGGGAAGAATGGTCAGTCAGTATGAATTTTGCTTTAGTTTATATGTTACTTAAACTATGAGAAGAAAATAACCTGAAAAATATCTGACAAGTTCGTCAGTTCTCGTTGGCAGCCCGCCCCCCTCCCTCTCTCTCTCTCTCTCTCTCTCTCTCTCTCTCTCTCTCTCTCTCTCTGTGCAACGAGGGGAAAATAAACGAAAGCGTGAATGTATAAATATTCAACCCTCTTGCAAGTGCACATGATTGTTCTAGCACATAACATCTGCACTTTATACATTTCAGTTTCTTAAATGAAGATGATATAATGCATAACCCATTGTCCGAGGAGAATGAATATGTAGCATCCAGTGGAAGTCTAACATTGGAGTGAATAATGAATTTAACAATGAAATATTCAGTGGCATGTGGAATTATTCATTAGTTAGCAGCTACACGCCACGCCATTTCTCGACCGTTCATAGGCGGCTATGGTCGCTTAGCCGACAACTGAGATAGTGGTCTAAACTGTTTGTTACTAAATAAACTCCAAATCAGAGATAATTGATGAAATGAGGCTTTACAAAGTAAAGTTTGGCATATTGGAAACAGACGTAAAAGGCACTTAAGTTAGGATTTCCTAGCTCAGAAAAAAAACTTGTATAGTACTAATACAGTAGACATTATCTCTAAAGAACTTGTCACTTTAAAACTGGCAAGTTAAGTCTGGCGTAAATGGAATTAATCACGGAATTTGTGTAATTTTGATAAACTACAAAACAAACTCGCGATTTGACGATGTTTATTTGCCGTGAAATAAATTATGCACCCTCTTAGGTTTCATGATCTGGCCCATTAACATAGAGGGGTTTTTCATGTAAGAACCTCCACTAAAAATTAGTTTTTTTGAAGACCTTATTTTCTATCTGTCTTACTCTTAATATAAGAGCGTGGTCTTTGTTCTGATTCCGTTCGTGTAAAGACCACAAGATTTTTTTGGAAAACAAACATCTTCAAAGTCATGGGATTTTGATCAAAGACTATAGAAGCATTTTCCTTTAAAGACCTTATTTTCTATCTGTCTTACTCTAAAACGAGCAGTCTTTGTCCTGATACACGTTGTGTGAAGACTGCAAGACCTTTCGAAAACAACATCTTTAAAGTTATACGATTCTGATCAAAGACTATGGAAGCATTTTCCTTGAAAAACCTTATTTTCTATCCGCCTAACTCTAAAGAGAGCAGTCTTTGTTCTGAATTTGTGTACAGACCACAAGCCCTTTCGAAAACGAACATCTTTAACATCATTGGATTCTGATCAAAGACTATGGAAGCATTTCTCTACACCAAACGACCTCCTCTAATTCCGCACTGTTCGTGGAATGCAATTCCTCCGTCTAGAGCACAGCAATAAAAGGGAGAAGTGGAGGAGAAATGGACAGGTTAAGTCGTAATAAAAGCGGCTATGACATTAAGGGGGCTACAGAATTATAGCTATCAAAGGGAGATCTCTTCCCTGGAAGTCTTACATCCTAAAGGATTTTATGTCATCCCGGTTTTGCATTCCAATCGCTTTAGCTCCTCAGTTTATGCCTCTCCCGGTCTCCCTTCTCCCTTTCTGTAATCACCCCTCGCTCTTGCTCATTTTCTCGTTCATTCTCCCATTTATTCCCTCTCGTTTTTCAATGCTCATTCTTCTCTCTTTACGTTCTTCTCAATCTCTAAGTTCCCCTTCCATCTTTTTTTTTTTTTTTCTTATTCCCTCCTTCCACTTTTAAAACTTCAACTTATGTTCTTTCCTTTGCCAGATGACTTTATGCTTTGATGCCTTCGTTCCAAGACTGAAAAACAATTGAAAATGAGAAGTAAACAGAGAGAGAGAGAGAGAGAGAGAGAGAGAGAGAGAGAGAGAGAGAGAGAGAGAGAGAGAGAGAGAGAGTTGGGGGGAAGGGCTCTTGAATGATGGAAGATCGTTCAAATTGAAAAAACCAAACCAGGAATAAAATATGAAAACTTATCAGTAGAGAGGAACAAAGTTATTATCTATTTTCTATTTTCCTCTTGCATCGTTATTCTTTCTGCCATCACCAGTCTATTTTCATATCAATAAAACTGATGTCAACATACGTTGAACCCGTCCCTTTTAGGATAATGTTGTGGTTGTTAATAATAATAATAATAATAATAATAATAATAATAATAATAATAATAATAATAATAATAATAACACTGACGATATTAATACTAAAAATGATAGCAGAAGTACAGTATTAAGGACATACGTCAATAAGAATGGTAGAACTGACGTCAAAATAGTTTGAACCGGGAAATCAAGGTTAGAATGACATTGTCCCTAACTTGGAGACGCCAAGATATCTGTAACAGGAGGTAACATTTAATAATCCACACAAACACAGAGGGACTCGAGCCAACAGTCTGAAACGCCTTGTAAGACGAAGTATAAAGCGAACGTTTTCCTGAGAAGGGAGTTTCCAGTGTTAAAAGAAACGCCTTTTCACTGAGCCATCCTTGCTCGAAGAAAACTATTTATTGGAACTGGAAGATAAAATTTAGGCCAAAGGCCAAACTCTGGGACCTATGAAGTCATTCAGCGCTGAAAGGAAAATTGAGTGTAAAGGTGGTTTGAAAGGTGTAACAGGAGGAAAACCACGCAACTGCACTATGAAACAATTGTTATGAGAGGGTGCAGAGTAAAATGGCAGAAAGTATAAGAATAAAAAGGCTTGCAGCTAGGGGCCGAAGGGACGTTGGAAAGAACCTTGAGTAATGCCTACAGTGCACCTGATGGTAATACCGCCTCCCCACTACTGGGGAAAACTATTTATTAGCAGATAAAATTCAAATTCACGTCGAAATATATCTCTGTCCGTTCACTTGATGAATATGAATTATGTAAAACTTTCTGTTACCGGCGATAATGAATTTACAGAAAATCCAATATAACAGATAACAGAAAGGAAGTTAAGACAATAGACAATAAAAAGTATTTATCATTGACCATGAATTTCCCTCAAGTGATATAAGGCTTCGTTCTTATATCAGAATAACATACAAAATGCATATCTCACCTCCCCCTATCCCCCCACCCCAATGATACGGGAAACGCCCCCTTATCAATTCCACCCTGATCACGCGGAATTGGGAAAAATCCATTTTATATTTATCCGAACGAAATATTGAAAATGAGAGATGCCGCTGCTCTTTGCATTCAATAATATTCGCGTGTTTATTGGGCAAAGGCCAAAATTCATCGGGACATTACGGTCATTCCGGAACTGGGAAAACAAATCTTCTTTTTATTCGATTTCTGTTCGGGCTGCATTCTCCATCTTTTGTTATTGTTGTTGATGTTGTTGCTGCTGTTGTTGTTATTTTTATTCTGTTTGGATGTAAATTCCACAATTCACCTTTAAAAAAATTGCCATTTTTATGTAAGAGAATTTAAAAGTGTTATACGAATGTGGATGTGAATGTGATGTATGTATGTATGTATGTATGTATGTATGTATGTATGTATGTATGTATGTATATACGCATATATGTATGTTTGTACAGTTATGTATGTATACAGTCATGTATGTATTTATACAGTTATGTAGCATGTATGTATGTCTCCAGTTATGTATGTATGTATGTATGTATGTATGTATGTATGTATGCAGTCTTAGTTATGTACGTATATATCTATCTACCTAGGTCTACAGATCTGTATGTACGTGCGTAGTTCTACAGTTATGTATTTATGTATGCATGTACAGTATGTTATTAACCCCCCAAAAAAGCTGTATAAATAATGTTACCATCTTGGACATCGAATGTGTACGTTTACCAGGTTCAATGAAGACTAAAATAATGACGGAAACAATAAGCGTTATTAAAGCAACGAACAACTCAGATGACCATGATGATTGTAACGGTGAAATCAGCAAATCAATGACGTCAGACAACAACAACAGCAATGATTATTGCTATAACAACAACAACAACATCATGTCATGACAGAGGATGAAATAGCTTTTTATTTCAGTGTCTTCTGCATTAGGTGATTTTAAGTAACTAGTTCGAAAATTCCAATATCCTGCATTAAAGTTTTCTTTGTTGAAGAATATGAAGAACGATTAAGCTCTCTTAAGGTGCGTAAATCTTAGTAAACTGTTGGAAGCACTTAAAATCATCTACTTCACGATGAGTGAGGGCAGTAGTTCTCATCGCCACAGGCAATGACACTGAATCAAAATTTCTCTAAGCACAGATTATATCTATGAGGTTCCTTCTTGGAATGAGAAATGGCCAAATACTTTGGACCTTTTTGGCCCACACCTGGGATTAACGGTCCAAAATGAGCTACAGAAGGGCAGCTTGAGAGGAACAAAACAGTATGGCCAAGTCGTCAGAGAATCAAGCAGACTCGACGTAAAAAATCTGTCCTCGTAGAATTTTTCATCTGGTTTCATTTTCTCGTAAAGCTTAAGAGAGCAGCCTTATTTCAGCCTGATTTGAGTTATTACTACCAAATATTTTTAAATATTCTTAAGGGAACGCAGAACAGCAGTGACCAAGATTTCGGAAAGGCAATTAGACAAAATAACCGTTCTGAAGAAGTTAGGTGACAAATGTCGACTTTAAGCTTCAGTTCTACACAAAATTGTGTAGCAAGAGGTTGCCTAACACTATAACATAATTGAATAATCATAATGCAATTTTTATAATACCACCATTTAAGGCTTCCTTGACCCCATGATTTTCTCTCTCTCTCTCTCTCTCTCTCTCTCTCTCTCTCTCTCTCTCTGCTTCCATGTATGAGTTTTGGCTATAAATGCTGCGCATGAGCAGTGAGTCGTTATGTTGATTCGTTCCACACTGCTATTGTTATTTAGCCAAGGGCACACCGCTTGAGAGAGAGAGAGAGAGAGAGAGAGAGAGAGAGAGAGAGAGAGAGAGAGAGAGAGAGAGTATAAATTTAAGGGGTCTGTCATTAGTTTCCATCAACATGTGTACTATCATTAAAACGTGCAAGTCTTCATCAAGGTAACCCTTACCTTAACGGGTTGAAACTATTAATCAGAAGTTCGCTCTCTCTCTCTCTCAACTCTGAACTCTTTTCTCATCTCTCTCTCTCTCTCTCTCTCTCTCTCTCAACTCTTGAACTCTCTCCTTCAACTCTTGAACTCTCTTCTCTTCTCTCTCTCTCTCTCTCTCTCCCGACATCCCAAAGCCATTTACCACAGCTGGTCTTTCGTTAAGCTTCTTAGGTCCCGCGTTCCCGTCCTGAAGCATCTTCAGTAAACGGGAATGGAAATGACCTCCTAGGTAGGAATCATTCCTTTTTTCTTTTCATAACCCTTGCACCGTCTTCTTAATATCATTTCTGTCGCTTTCACTTTGCAGTGTCACCTTCACTATACTTGTCTGCCCGGTCACTTGTCACTATACACTGTTAAAGTCAGTGTATTTCTTGATATGCAAACATCACTTGATCGTGCTTTTTATTCTGTTATGGTTAAAAGATCAGCAGTCGTATGTATGTATGTATGTTTGTCTACCTATCTATCCATCAATTCATACGTGCATGCGTAATCATACATACAAATATCTGTAATTATAACACACAGGTTTTGCTTTCTTTCCAGCAAGCTTCTTTAGTTATCTCTTAAGATATTATAAATTCCACTCTGATTCGCCAACTTATTTCTTTTCTGTCGTGGCTTCTCAGTGTCACAGTTACTTTCCCTCCTCCATTTCACACTTGCTCTCTACCAGCCTTCTGTTCACGCATGAAAAACAGAGAAATACTTATAAATATTCGTTAAATCAGAGCATATATAATGCTGATTTGATCTGCTGTCTTCTTTGTCCAATTCAGCTACTACTTCTTCCTTTTATTTAACTCTTGTATCGCATCTCCGTCTTCCTGTCAGCATCTTTCCACATATTTTGGAGGGAAATCATTCGATACTATTCGTCTTCTCATGCATGGTGGGATCAAAGGAGGTGGTACTGTAATTCTGATAATGTAATTCGCTATGGGAGTCAGGGTAATCTTCAAACGCAGATAACATTCTGTAGTCATGACGTATTAAGACTTAAGACCGGGCAAAGGCAAACCTGGCAGGTTGACCTGATCTCGGAAGACATGAATTGTGCAAAACAGAAGAAAGTCTTACATGGAGGGACTTATATAAGAGGCCGTCACAAGAAGACCGACCAAAATGGAATCTAACAGAGGAACTTTATATAGGATATGACACGACCTTACAAAAGGAACTCTCGAGAAGAAGAATCTTCTAAGGAAATCTGAGGAAAGGTAGAACATAGGGAAAGGGGACTGACAGGTGGTGTCCTGGTCAGAGTTGACACAGGAGGTTCTGACACAGAAAGCCCTGCCCTAAGAGAAGCTGAGATATGAAACCTGACATAACATTAAGTGATTGGACTTGATCAGTGATAAAGCATTAATGAATGAACTAACGTTTTAACCATACTTTTCAGTTGTTGACTCATAATAAATGCAATGTATGTTTATATTGAGCAGGAAGTACTTTGTCACTTCATTACCGTCTGTTACTTCTTCCTAATGAACACCATATTATCTGGTAGCTTGGACTTCAAGTCGATGGCCCCTGTTAGCTGGTTCCATATGAATAGGGTTCATCTTCTGAATAATAATAATAATAATAATAATAATAATAATAATAATAATAATAATAATAATAATAATAATAATAATAATAATAATAACAATTAACTACAGGCCTATCACCTGCCTACCAGTACAACTACCCAGAGGATGCAAACACCATCCTCCACCAACAGAAAGACTGCAGAGAGAAGTATAGGGGCACAAAAGACCAACTCCTGATACACAAAATGGTAATGAAGAATAGTAAGAGAAGGAAAACCAACCTAAAGCATGGCATGGATTGACTACAAGAAAGCCTTAGATATGATACTGCACACGTCGCTAGTAGAATGCCTGAAAATATCTGGGGCAGAGGAAAACACCATCAGCTCCTAAAAATTACAATGCGCAAACGGAATACAGTACTTACAAGCTCTGGGATAAGACTAGAGGTTAACATCAGGAGAGGGATTTTTCAGGGCAACTCACTGTCCCCACTACTATTCGTAGTAACCATGATTCCCATGACAAAAGTACTGCAGAAGATGGATGTTGGGTACCAACTCACGAAAGGAGGCAACAGAATTAACCTTCTGATGTTCATGGACGACATCAAGCTGTATGGTAAGAGCATCGAGAAAGTATATACCCGAATCCAGACTGTAAGGATTGTATCTGGGGACATCAGGATGGAGTTTGGGGTAGAAAAATGCGCTTTGGTCTACATAAAAAAATGCAAAGTGACAAGGACTGAAGGGATAAAGCTACCAGACGGGAAGAGCATTAAACACAAAGATGAGACAGGATACAAACACGTGGAAATAATAGGAGGAAAGGATATAAAACACCAAGAGATGAACGATACGATCAGCAAAGAATATATGCAGAGACTTAAGGCGATACTCAAGTCAAAACTCAACGCCGGAAACATGTTGAAAGCCATGTGCAGTACCAGTAATCAGATACAACACGGGAGTAGTGGAGTGGATGAAGGCTGAACTCAGCAGCATAGACCAGAAAACTATGAAACACATGACAATACACAAACCACTAACCTAAGAGCAAATACAGACAGACTATACATAACACGAGAGGAAAGAAGGGAAAGATCTACTGAGCACAGAAGACTACGTCAACATCGACAGCAGAGCACTGTGGCAATACCTGAAAGCCAGCGAAGACGAGTGGTAAAGGAGTGCATGGGAAGGACTGATAAAAGTAGACGAAGACCCAGAAATATACAGAGACAGGAGAATGAAAAACAGAACAGAGGAATGGCACAGCAAACCAATGCACGGACCTTACATGAGACAGACTAAAGAACTAGCCAGCAACGAAACATGGCAATGGCTACAGATGGGAGAACTCAAGAGGGAAACAGAAGGAATGCTAACAGCGGCACAAGACCAGGCCATAAGAACCAGATACCTCCAAAGAACAATAGATGGAAATAATATCTAACTCATATACAGGAAGCACAATATGAAAGACGAGACCATAAACCACATAGCAAGCGAATGTCCAGCGCTTGCACAGAACCAGTACAAAAAGAGGCATGATTCAGTAGCAAAAGCCCTCCACTGGAGCCTGTGCAAGAAACACCAGCTAGCATGCAGTAATAGGTTGTGCGAACACCAACCTGAGGGAGTGATAGAAAACGATCAGGCAAAGATCCTCTGGGGCTATGGTATCAGAGCAGATAGGGTGATACGTGCCAATAGACCAGACTTGACGCTGATTGACAAAATCAAGAAGTACCACTCATCAAGACCTGAAAATAGAAATAAGAAGGATATGGGATATGCCAGTGGAAACTGTACCCATAATCATAGGAACACAGGCACGATCCCAAGATCCATGAAAAGGAACATGGAAAAACTAGATGCCGAAGTAGCTCCAGGACTCATGCAGAAGAGCGTACTATTAGAAACAGCGCGCATAATGAGAAAAGTGATGGACACCTACGGAGGCAGTATGCAACCCGGAACCCCATACTATAAATACCACCCAGTCGAATAGGATTGAGATAGAAAAAATAATAATAGTAAATAAATATAAGATATGGTGGCATTTCTCTCTCTCTCTCGCTCTCTCTACACAACTGCAACGTACATCAGTCGGCCCACAACCAGATATCAAACTTTGCTGCTTAGAACAGCACACATAAAACAATGTTGAAATGGACCACTATCTCCAGCCTTCCTCGCTCAGGCATCGAACCAAAATCCTTTGAGAGAGAGAGAGAGAGAGAGAGAGAGAGAAATAAAATTTCGTGTATCCCTTATGTGATGCAATTCGAAAATATAAAACTTGCTCGAACCTCATTCCTCTTAACGTTGAGCGAACTGCAAGAGTACAGAGGGGAAGGTAATATCTCTCGAGGTTTTCCCCTCTCCTCCCTTTTATCTCTTTTTTTTTTTCTTTTTATCCCCTTCCCTCTTTAATATTCCTGATGGCAGCTTGCATAGAGATCCTGCAGCAAATAACAAAGCATCCAAAAGGGAGATACATGGATTTGCATTTAGAGTTGAATGGTCATTGTAGAGGCGTTTATAGATTAAAGAATCCTTACGCACAAAGATGAGACTGAAAAATCCGGGATCTCTCTCTCTCTCTCTCTCTCTCTCTCTCTCTCTCTCTCTCTCTCTCTCTCTCTCTCTTTGTATTTCTCTCTCTTTGCGTTTATGTATCACTGACAGATTTCTTCTAAGCATTTCTACAGTATCGTCATGTTGGTGATTCTGTCTGGAATAAATATCTTAAAGGTCAAGTGTTATAAGATTATTTTGCCATATCTGTATGAAGAGATTAATTTATCTATGAGGCGAAATATATTCATATCTTTTGTTTTAGCGGTGGTTAAATAGATTTCAGCGTCTACGAACGGACAAAATTTTTTTTTCTGGAGTAATGACAACCACAGGTTAAATTTAAAAGAAAATCATGAGACACTAAGTAGAAATATGATTGATAAAAAGGAATGCAGATAGAGGAAAGGCATCTTAAACATGTTGATTAATTTTAGCGAATGAGGCATAACAAAATAGCCCTATTATTATTATTATTATTATTATTATTATTATTATTATTATTATTATTATTCAGAAGATGGACCCTGTTCATTTGGAACGAGTCCATCACAAGGGCCATTGACTTGATATTCAAGCTTCCAAAGAATATGGTGTTCATCAGAAAGAAATAACAGGAGGTAAAGGGAAATACAGTAAGAATCTCACTTCTTAAAAACCTAAATTAACAAAATGATGAATAAATAGATAAAAATACAAATTATTAAAATGCAAGGATAATTGTATTGGGGTAGCAATGCGCTGAATCTTTGCTTGAACTTTTGAAGTTCCCAGTCGCACGACATCCTCAGGGAGACTGTTCCACAGTCCAACAGTCTGAGGAATAAAGGACCTCTGGAACTGAGAAGTTCGATAGTTATTACAGTTATCCAAAGCTTAACATAGATAAAAAAAGGGATAACTAAAACAAGACTCAACTTTTCTTTGAGCTTTAATAAAAGATGCAAAAGTTCTGGTTACAGCAACATCATTTCAAAACCGACAAGAAAAATGAACGAATAATGAAAAATAAATTCATTATCATCATACGAAAATTGTCACCACAAATAAACAGCAAATTCCTTATGAAACCACAAAGAAATAATCCCAAAGCTATCAGCATAAGGCCTACAATGCAGAATGAGATATCAAGAGCATCGTCCCTGATAATCCAACTGCAATACCAACATCAAGGGGATTTCTCTTCTAATTGAATTAATAGAATGATAATTTTTCACTTCGTGCTTATAGTAAGAATGATTCATTAGCAATGGATTTATGCACTTCATTTGGTAATTAGGAATCATTCCCGGTTCCAGGAGCTTTGAAGAATACCTCATAATTAGAACGTAATTAGACAAACATTAAATATGGTGTTTACTCCGACAGAATAGAATACAGAATTTAGGCCAAATGCCAAGCGCTGGGACCTATGAAGTCATTCGACGCTGAAACGGAAATTGACAGCAAAAAGGTTTGAAAGGAGTAACAGGAGGAAAACCTCGCAGATGCACTGTGAAACAATTGCTAGGAGAGGGTAGAAAGAAAGACTGAAGAAAGAATATGAACGGAGATACAGTAAAAGCAATGAAAGGGGCTGCAGCTAGGGGCCGAATGGACGCTGCAAAGAACCTTGAGTAATGCCTACAGCACACCGCATGAGTTGTACTGACGGCACTACCCCCTAAGGGGTTTTTTGTTACTAATAATTCATTTAGAATGAGGTTTCATAGTGTATAGATAATTTTTTAAAGAAAAAGTAGTTATTGTTCTATAATAATGTTATGAGAGTGACTATTAAAAGCTAGACAATCACGATTCGATTGTGAATTTTTTTATTTTGCAAAATAAATGGAATGCCTATAAATTGACGAAATTACTTTAAATACTTGGTCATGGTGCTAAAACACAAGAACAAAAGCCATTTTTCAAAAGTAAGCGATTACGGGTGATTTTGTAACCTAACGTACTTTGACAAAACAACCAGCTATTTCGGTTATCTGGCGATCTCGCCCGAACTCCGGCTTATTTCAAAAGCAGTAACATTTAATGCATTTTGTAAACTTGATTTCTAAACGGCTGGGAAATTTGCAAAGTTATTGATTTCACATAGATTACATATATGTATTTTATAAATATTCTGCTGTTCGACCTCCCTGCATTATCTTAGAAAGAATATACTCCTAACAAAGACCAGAGACAGACCAGAACAACTTTCTGGGAAAATCAGAGAGAAGCGGGCTAGGCTGTGTTTTCAAAATTAACCATTCCTAACAGCTAAAGTTAGTAATAGACACCTATCCAAAAGGGAGGTTTTTCACCAGGTCACCTCTAGTGAGGGTGTTCTTAAGCATTCCTTTTCTCTGTCCTACGCATCGGCGATGTTTTTGTCATTTTTTCAGACTGCCAGAGGCTATGGAAGAAGCGTTGGTCACGAGAACACAGCAGCCCAATCTGACCCAAGAAAGGCAGAGGGAACCCAACCATCTTCCAGGGCACATGTGCATATCCATGCCCCTGATAATTCTGTCCTTTATCCCCTTCCTGTCTTTTATTTACTAGTCCTTTATCCCCTTCCTGTCTTTTATTTACTAAGTGAATCAACGTTACACGTTGTTCCAGAATCCCAGGCATCCATTGCAGTGTGCAAGCAGCTTACGTGAACGGTAAGTCTGGAATTGACAAGTATTGCCGACTGCTGGTATTTCTCCCACTGTCCTTCTATTTCCATTTTCCCCCCTTCCTCAGCCACTGACTAGAGATATTGGTGTAACCATGTTTCCTGTATGAAGTCTAATATAGGACGTATAACCATATTGCCTGGTGAGATTGCATAAGATATTCCCCTTTGCAGTAAGTAGGAATTAGGGAGAGGTCAAGTAATACTCAGGCAAGCCTTGGAACCTGATCATACCCTTGTTTGGAAGACGAATAGCCTTCAATATACTCGACTTGCTTACGAATGAGCTACAAGAACGATCATCCATTGCGTTTTAACTGAAGCAGGAAAATATTCCTGTGTCCGAAAAGGACCAAGTGGCTCATGTAAATTCCCTCACTGTAACAGCACATTCTTTCTTTGTTGGGACTAGGTGGGTAATAAATGGGTTTCATGTAATTCATTTGTTCCAGAAATAATCGAATTATTCGATACATAGTTCCGACTGGCGACCTAATCCAATTAAGTAATTGTCTGTCTGTTGGGGTAACTTTTAGCTTTAATTGACAGGATTACGTGGGTCTTAGGTAGAGCAGGGCTACATAAATTACAGTAATTAATAAAAACTCATCAGTCAGAAGGACCCACGTAAGAATATATATATATATATATATATATATATATATATATATATATATATATATATATATATATATATATATATATATATATATATATATATATATATATATATATATATATATATATATATATATATAGTATATATATATATATATATATATATATATATATATATATATATATATATATATATATATATATATATATACATACATTTAAATTGTTTAAACCTCCTGAAAATTTTGGCAAATGTGTTGGCGACAGAACGTACACGATAAATCTAACAAGTGTGACCCAAAGAGACCCTGCCATGGTATGGATGTTGAATATGTCACCATGACGATTAACTGCGTGGAGAAAAAAAATGGAAACACTCTTATGACGAATATGACAGCTTTGCTAATAAGTTCGCAATGATACAGGTTTCGAAAGTAATGGGAGCGACGATTATAAACTTTTTGCAAGCCGGTGAAACGCTAAGTAATGGCGCCGACTACGTTTTTGAATATGAAAGGAAGAGGGGGATGGGAAGGAAGAAGAGGAGGAGGAAGAGAAGGAAGAAAAAGAGGAGAAGGAATAGGAAGTGGAGGAAAAGAAAAAGGAGGAGGACGACGACGACGAAGAAGGAAGGGGAGGAGGAGAACAAGAAAAAAAAAAAGAATAGGAGGAGGAGGAGGAGGAGGAGAAAAAAGGAGAAGAGGAAGAAAAAGAGGACGAGTAGGAAGAACAAAAGGAGGAGAAGGAAGTGGAGGAAGAGCAAGAGGAGGAGGAAGAATGGGAAGGGAATAAGTAGAGGAAGAACAAAGGGAGGAGGAAGAGAAGGAAAATAAGGAGGAGGGGGAAAAACAACAACAAAAGAAGAAGAAGAAGAAGAAGAAGAAGAAGAAGAGCTGGAGGAAGAAAAAAGGAAGAGAAGGAGGAAGAATAAGAAGAGGAAGAGGAGGAGGAGGAGGAGGAGGAGGAGGAGGAGGAGGAGGAGGAATTAAAATAATCATGAAGAAGAAGAAGAAGAAGAAGAAGAAGAAGAAGAAGAAGAAGAACTCCTAGTTCCTTCTCCTGAAGACGCTCCCGAAGGAGGTAGCGAGACGTAAGAAGCTTACCTGAAGAAGTAGCTGCCGTAAATGACTGTGGGGAAGGGTAAGAAAAGAGGAGAGAAAAGATAAGAGAAAACAGAAAAAAGAAAATAGAAGAGAGAAAATATTAAAGAAAAATACATAAAAGGACTTTTAATTCATTATAAAGGGACCATATTTCTATATTTTGTCTTATTAAGATTCATAATCTGCTTTATGGCGACAGGAAATATAATTATTAATTCTATATTTCAGATGTTTTCCATGATCCAATTAGGACTGAACAACTGATTTTCACCAATATTAACGAAATATTAATGTTAACTATCTATTATAGTAAATCATGTCTACTTCGTTTATTTTAAAGATATATTGCATATTTCAGCAATATACAAATCCTGCAAGTGATTTCTATATTATCTTAAGAGCACTTTTGTTTAACTGCATATTACAGTAAGGTATGTCTATCTCGTGTAATGAAATATATATTGGATTTTTCAACAATATACAAAACCTGCAAGTGATATTTATATCATCTTAAAATCACTTATTTTGTTTGAGAACTGTCTACTTCATATAATAAAATATATGTTTGATATTTCAACAGCATACAAACCTGCAAGCGATATTTGTACTGTCTTAAAATCAGTTATTTTGATAGAGAATTCTAAGACTTACATAATTCTTAACTAATGACAATGATTCCAGAACTCCATTTAATGAATCCTGTTTCGTAGATGAGAAGACATTTGTGCCCTGGTCCTTAATGGCAATATATTTGTACAGAATGTATTTGCAATTTCGTTCGAGTTCTCTTAAGTTCGTTTAGGGAAACTGAAGCTCGCTCTTTCTCTTTCTCTTTCTCTCTCTCTCTGTCTCTGCAATAAGAAACAAAACTGTTCTCCCACTCTCTCTCTCTCTCTCTGTAAAAAGAAATAAAACTGGTTTCTCTCTCTCTCTCTCTCTCTCTCTCTCTCTCTCTCTCTCTCTATCTCTATATATATATATATATATATATATATATATATATATATATATATATATATATATATATATATATATATATATATATATATAAATATATATAAAATAAAACAGGGTTCTCTCTCTCTCTCTAATAAATCTAGATTATAGCGGAAATGTATGCAAACGTGAAATATTATTTCGTTTGTGGCTTCCTTTGACCAAACTCCACTCGCTATTGTTTCTTTGTTCATGGACAGTTTCACGGTTTTGGCCGCCGGCAACAAACAAAGTCGTGATGTCAAAATAGCAAATGAAATGTCAGAATTGAAAAAATATTTAAGACAGAAACATTCATAATTTTATTCTTAATTCGATTTGAGTCTTTGAAATTCATACGGGTGAAGCAGACTTATTCATATTTTAGCTAAATGGTTCTCCTTTACTTTATCTTTATAAAAAAAAAACTCTCTCCATTTTGCCAGTACACGAACGTAGTAATTCTTCTCTCTCTCTCTAACAAAACTGAATTCTATTTTTTCTCTGTAATAAAACTGGATTCTCTCTCTCTCTCTCTTTATAACTACCTTGAGCACAAGAAAAACTGTCACTCTCTCTCTCTCTCTCTGTTTATAACTATCTTGAGCACAAGAAAAACGCTCTCTCTCTCTCTTTATAACTATCTTGAGCACAAGAAAAACTGTCAGACTCTTCATTCAAGGCTAGAGCGTTAAAACGAATTTTTTCTCTAAAAAAAAAAGGCAAGAGTTTATTCAGTCCACATTTTCAACATGTACAATCCGTAAGTCAAAACTAACCTAACTGCAAATCTCTCTATACTCTCTGAAGGGGTCGCCGCTTTAAGATTAAGATTATTATGCTCTGTCGTCCAATTTTTCCCCAGTCATTTTTACTTCTGTGTATGACGCGTCCACGCTTGGGGGCATTCGAAACACAGGAAAAAACATCAGCAGAGGAAATGGACTTCCTCCAGTGAACTTTTCCTTGAAAAAACAGATCCTTCGAGAATGTTTTTTGTTCCCGTGTATACGTAAAAGCGCCGACGACAGCGAGAGCGCAACAACAACGTTGACGGAATGTTGGATTATCTGCCAAATGCCGCCAGTGAATGGGGGAGGCTGAATAATGGAGGATAAGTAAACAAAAAGATTCCTGTCTGTTAAAAGGGACCCCCACGCGGCATGTTTGCCATTTAGTGAGGACTGTTATCACGGCTTTAGTCTTTTAGTATGCTATTCATTTTCTGAAGTGGATGACCATGGATGCATACATATGCCCGCCTCCATGGGTTTTTTACATAATGGAAATGAAAAGTGTACTTATAAGAAAGGATCCGTAGTAATGCTTCTTATTTCAAAACAAGATTATGTCATTAGAAAGTCATTTTCATTCTAAATGTGTTTCACATTTCTTGACCGTTGCAGTTTATAATGTTGCTAGACTGATCATACAAATGTAAACACATGAAGCAATGAATTTATCCTATATTTGTTGAACTGTAACGATTCCCAACCATTTGAGATGTTTTTATTCTAACTTTATTTTAAACTTCTTAACCGGTGCAATTCATGTCATCTCGAGACTGATAACACTTGAAGCAATAAGTATATCCTAAATTTCTTGAACTATAAAAAATCTCAACCTTATCTTGAGCTAATTAGAAAGTAAAACAAAACAAAATATTTCCGAGTCGAATAGAGAAGAGATTAAAAAATAAGAATTCACTAACAATTCTCAACATTTTCTTGAGCTAATTAGAAAGTAAAACAAAAAAAAATATTTCAAAGTTGAACAGAAAAGAGATGAAAAAAAATAATAAGTCATTAACAATTCTCAACAATTCTCTTGAGCTAATTAGAAAGTAAAACAAATGACACA
>NC_089746.1:41806511-41831511 GCF_040412425.1 Macrobrachium rosenbergii
ACCACAGTAATACGTGGATAAAAGGGACAGTCACCCCTGTAATACCTGGATAAAGGGGACAGACAGCACAGTAATAACTGGATAAAATGGATAGTCACCACAGCAATAGCTGGATAAATGGGACAGTCACAACAGTAATACCTGGTTAAAGGGGACAGACAGCGCAGTAATACCTGGGTAAAGGGGATAGACAGCATAGTGATACAAGGATAAAAGGGACAGTCACCACAGTAATACCTGGATACAAGGGACAAACAGCACAGTAATACTTGGTTAAAGGTGACAGACAGTACAGTAATACCATTGGTTTAAAGGTGTCAGACAGCACAGTAATACCTGGATAAAAGGGACCATCATCACAGTAATACCTGACTGTTCGAATGGTGAACGTTCACATGAAAAAGTAGAATTGTCAGCCAGACCAATGCAAACCCCAACCCCTCTCCCTTCTCCCGTCCTTACACCTTCCCCCCTCTGCTTTCTCCCTTCCTTACACCTTCCCCCTCATCCTTTCCTCTTCTCTACCCCTCCCCATCCCCTTTCCTTTTCCCTCCCCCTACACGTGGACTGTCATTCAGAGTTTTCCCGGGCAGCACCGGTTGGACAGCCAGTATATATATAAATTTAAAGGGAGTTTCATAAGAAATATTTAAATATATATCAATATATATTTAGATATTTCTTATATGAAACTTCCTTTATATTTAGTCATTTATTTATCCTTTTAGTTCCCTATTCAGTCTTATTCCAGCTTCAGTAACCTACATGTTGTGACGCCAGTTTTAGTAGCCATAATCAATCAATCATTTCTGTTCCAACACCAGCAGCATGTCTTAACCCCATACACATGCTGTGCCACTCACCTCCAGCCTGCACGCACACTCTTTTCCTGGATGTTCAGGTCCCTCCTTTTCAAGAATTCTCTCACTTCATGTGTCTACTCATTTCTGGGTTTGCCTCTTCTCCTTCCATCACTTCAAAATGTATACCATTTTCAACAACTTATAATCCTCCATTCCTTCCATATGACCAAACTCATGCATGCGTTTGAGTGCGAGTGTGAATGCGCGTGCGCGCGTGTGTATGAGATACATGACCAGATTCATGCTTATATATCTTCTATCCAAACACCAGTTCTCCTAAAATGGATTGACTGAAACAGAAACTAAGCTATCATTTTGCAATGGATAGACAGTCCCAGCTAAATAGGCCTTTGCTCTCTCTCCTAAAAGACTTTTGTCAAGTTTAGACAAAAAACTAAACTTAAACGTATTATCACCCACGTGAGCCCCTGGGAGAACGAGGCAAATGGCTGCCGATGTCTCAGAAGATAGACCCATGTGTTCCCCAAAAACCCAATTCCTAGCTCAGAGAAAATCCATCATGACCTGTAGAAAGTTGCCCAGAAAAACCATTGACCTACCAAGACCTTGTTTTATTGAGTGACATTAATTTAGCTCAACAACTGATACATTTACCAAATCCTTCCCACAAAATAATGAGCAACAAACCCATCACTTATTTTTAGAGTAAGTTTTCCCAGCAATGAAAATACTGGTGCACAGTTAAGTAAGCATTCTGTCCTATTGTCTGTATCATTTCAAATAAGTTTTGCCAGATGACTCAAAATGTATGGAAAGGAATTCTATGAATGCCAGAGAATATTTCATCCAGTGTATCCATCATTACGAATTTTTACCCATAAACTTGTTTTATAAATAAATGTGCATTCAAAAATATGAATTTTTGTTTTGGTAACAATGGAATTCTAAATGCAATAGGGTACTTAAAATCTTATAAGGAATTTATATATGGGAACAGTAAAACCTGTCAATAAAGCGTTGTTGTTTCCCAGAATGAAAGTAAACAAGAGGCTTCACATCAAAGCTAAATTTTTTGCGAGCAAAAAAAAAAAAAAATCCTAAAACGGCATTTGACTTCAATCATGCCATACCGTGTACGTGAAAAACCTTACTTTCTAAATAAAAAAAAAAACTCCTTACGAAGCCGCTTCTCAGGTAAATGCAATCAGAATGTTTTTCTTAAAACCGAAAGCTTTTGCAGCCAAATTCATATTGCTTTGCCAAACTCGTTTCTCTCTGTTTTCTCCTAAAATTTCATCCACTATCTTCCTCCATTTTCCTAATTTCCATCGGATGATTATTGTCATTTTTCAGTTTATCTCATGCTCATTGCTCTCCATCCATGTTTCACCTTGTATTATTTCCTTCGTCTAAAGTTTCATATTTCTTTTCATCAGGTATTTTCCTAGGTTTTAATATTCTTCAGTCATCCGCTTAATTTAATGAAAAAAAGATTTCCTTCCTCCGTTCCTCCGGCTTTTAGAAAGATGTCAGTCAAGTTAGCCAGCAGCGAGACAGCCTCTCTCCCTCCCTCTCTCTCTCTCTTTTTAAGAGCTTGCCACTCCATCGGTCTCTCTCTCGCCCAAGTCTCGAATCTTTCAAGAGTTTCAAGGGAAGTCGACACTAATGAAGACGGAAGATAATGCATCCTCGATCAAACTGACGGCAGAACTTCGAATATCTTCTTCTTCTTCGTAGCTTTCGTCGTGTTAGTCGTCGTCCTTTGTCGCATCCGTCGGGTGCCAAATACGGCACAATAAATATGTCAAAACTTATACATTCAGTGGTTACTTACTTTAAAACACAACCGAAATACAAACGTATAAAGTATTCTGTGGCCAAATTTATATCTCACGTAATGGTTCACATGTCAGTGTCTATCGAAAGCTTCAATCCTATTCTCTACTCATTATCATCTATCATTGGACCTTCGGGTATTATATACCCGAAGATTTCGGAGTATTTTTGTGAGCGCGCACGTTCGTGTTTTTATGCGCCATCACGTCATGTATACGAGTGTATTTATGTATTGAAACGTTTCGATTTCGTATATGCTCCACAATTTTGTTGTAGGTGCTCGTGTCACTTTGAAATCACGTACTCTTCGGTAAGTAATTCAGTGTCAAAATCATTATAGAAAATCATATAGTTCGTGTACTTATGATAGTAAAATAACACCGCAATAATAATAATAATAATAATAATAATAATAATAATAATAATAATAATAATAATAATTTTATTAACAACAACAATAATAATAATAATAATAATAATAATAATAATAATAATAATAATAATAATAATAATAATAATAATAATCTCTATCTAATGATTTGTAATTAATTTTTTTTAATAACTGATCTCTTCTTTTTGCATTTCCCATTATTATCTGTTACTTCTTTTAAATGTACACTTTATTCATTGGAAGTTTCTGAAATTCAAGTCAATGGCCCCCGTGGTTGGTTTGTTCCAAATGAATAGAGCTATCTTCTGAATAATAATAATAATAATAATAATAATAATAATAATAATAATAATAATAATAATAATAATAATAATAATAATAATAAAACAAAATGTTAATGAAGAATAGTATGAGAAGGAGAACCAACATAAGCATGGCATGGATTGACTACATGAAAGCCTTCGACACGATACCGCACACATGGCTAAAAGAATGACTGAAAATATACGGGGCAAAGGAACCAGATATGTCCAAAGAACAATAGATGGAAATAACATCTCGCCCATATGCAGGAAGTGCAATATGAAGGACGAGACCATAAACCACATACCAAGCGAATGTTCGGCGCTTGCACAAAACCAGTGCAAAAAAGAGGAAGATTTAGTTGCAAAAGCCCTCCACTGGAGCCTATGCAAGAAACACCATCTAGCTTGCAGTAATAAATGGTACGAACACCAACCTGAGGGAGTGACAGAAAACGATCAGGCAAAGATCCTCTGGGACTATGGTATCAGAACAGACAGGGTAACAGACCAAACTTGATGCTGACTGACAAAATCAAGAAGAAAGTATCACTTATTGATGTCGCAGTACCATGGGACACCAGAATAGCTGAGAAAGAAAGAGAAAAAATTGATAAGTATCAAGACCTGAAAATAGACATAAGAAGGATTGGGATATGCCAGTGGAAATTGTACCCATAATCATAGGAACGCTAGGCACGATCCCAAGATCCCTGAAAAGGAATCTGGAAAAACTAGATGCCGAAGTAGCTCCGGGACTCATGCAGAAGAGTGTGCTACTAGAAACAGCGCACATAGTGAGAAAAGTGATGGACTCCTAAGGAGGCAGGATGCAACCCGGAACCCCATTCTATAAATACCACTCAGTTGAATAGGATGACTGATAGAAAAAAAAAACAATAATAATACTGCATGTAACATCTAACACCCAATGCTGATGTGTATGGCTCTATTATATATATCAAATCCTTCATAAAATATATGACCCTATCTTATGCCTAGGTGGTTAAAACTAATGAGGACCAAGTTGCTGCAATGAGAAAAATTCTGGCAAGGTCGCCAATATTATGATCTCGCTTTTCGAGATCGACAGGTTCTTTACTGAAACAAGCAGTTGGGCTGAAATGACTGACGAGAGGTGACAAACAAAGGAGGGAGGAGCAGAACAAATCCAAAAAGTTTACCTTAAAATTAATTTATTTACAAAGCTATGTACATATTTACAGACGAGTCAGGTTCAATTTAAAAACAAAATTAAAATTACTACAAATGAATTGAACTCTTAGCAGCAAAATACAAAACAAGTAATTTAAACTTCAAATTAATTAATAAATAAAAATTGAGCAGCAAAACACAATCAAATTAATTAAACCTCAACTCAATAAAATCTTAAGCAGCAAAATACAATCCCACCCAGTAATTAAACCTCAAATACAATAAATCAATACCACTTGAGCAGCAAAATATACAAGTACAAAGGCAACATAATACACTAGTATAAAAAAATTCATAAGCAGCATGAAATATACTTCAATAGTTGCTTTACTGAGTCATTAAGACGTAAAACAAATAACTCCAACACAGGAACACTGCAGGACCACTCCGACAGAGTCGAAACGACAACCATCTTGTCCTCACGCACAGTGCTGACGTCCTCCTCCAGTACCGACGACCACGACAGAGCCGACACGGCAACCATCTCGTCCTCAAGCAACGTACTGACGACGTCCTCCATCTACGACCATGACAGAGCCGACACGGCAACCATCTCGTCCTCAAGCAACGCTGACGACGGCGTCCTCCATCTACGACGACCAAGACAGAGCCGACACGGCAACCATCTCGTCCTCCAAGAAACGTACTGACGTCCTCCTCCATCTACGACGATCATGACAGAGCCGACACGGCAACCATCTCGTCCTCAAAAACTCTCCACTGCTCTGCTGCCAGGATCTGACTCGCAGGTACGGATACCTGCAGCTGCTACTCCAACTGGCTTGCTGTTACCCTGGACCCTATTCGTTGCTGCTACGAACCTGACTTGTTGCTGTTACGAACCTGACTGACGAAGTCTGACGCCATCCATCAGACGTCAACTCGCCAGTAATTAAAAACAAACAAAAACAAAGGAGGCAACAATCCACTAAGGGAACAATCGACAAACGATTGTTCCTAACAGTGAGGTTGGTCAAAATCCTTCGACCTCACTGCTATGTCCTTCAGCCTGTGTTCTGAAAGTTCTCTCTTGGTTCTTCATTGGAGGGGTGGGTAGAGCGCTCGGCTAGCACGCTGTTGGCCCAGCGTTCGACTCTCCGACTGGCCAATGAAGAATTAGACGAATTTGTTTCTGGTGACAAATTAATTTCTCGTCATAATGTGGTTCGGATTCCACAATAGGCTGTAGGTCCCGTTGCTAGGTAACCAGTTGGTTCTTAGCCACGTAAAATAAATCTTATCCTTCGGGCCAGCCCTAGGAGAGCTGTTAATCAGCTCAGTGGTCTGGTTAAACTAAGATATACTTACTTCTGAAAGTTCTCTGACTTGTGTCGTTAGTACGACCTTTGCTTTGGCTTATTTGATCTTGACTTCGGACTACGATGACCAGGTTTAAGGTGTCCTTGGATTAATATGTTCTGGATCAGCAAATCTTCTGGCCTGACTTTAGTGTGTGTGTGTGTGTGTGTTTTTTTTTTACTGTGTTTGCCAATAAATCGTTTAGGCTATACACAGTATAAAGCTATTTACAGCAAGCAAAAAGCATTAGGAGAACGCATACCTTCGCCAACGTCAAGCACATACTTATGTCGGCCAGCATCTGTTAGTTGTGATCCAAGAATTATCTAACCTCACGCTCTATTTATTTGAAAAGTAATTATTAATAAAATCGGAGGTCGGTTTCTTAAGCTTTTCACATTTTGAGCAATCCTACCTACTTCTTTGAAAAGTTATTGTTAACTAGTCTAACATTATCTACGGTCAGTTTCTTAAGCTCTTCACATTTCTACCATTTTGAGCAATCCTTACCCCAAAATGTACGAACGGGTCTACTTTTAGTCAAAATCTCATAAAATACAGCCTTCTTTTTGCGCAGTTTTTTTAAACAAGTAGGAAAACGTAATAAAAACTGGTCTGTGTCATTTTATTCTCATGTGAGAAATTATAACTCGGTATAATTTTTATGTTACGAACATCTGTGCGTTCGCCCTTGGGTTTACATCCTTCCAAAGCAGATATGTTAATTTCTACAATATTAAAACGTAAGCGGTTAAGATTACGTTAGTATGTAAGAGCCAAAATCATATTTCCTCATCATTAACTGTTTAAATTTATTTCATTTTAGCTTAAAACTTGACAACAATTGCTACGATGAAAAAATATAAGGTTTAAAAGTGGCTTTCGAAAACCTGTTATGATGAAACTATATGGTTCAAAAGTGGCTGAACCGAATATAGTAAAAATAAAAAAATTGATAATTTTCCCTTAGGCCTCGAACACCCTACCCCCCTCCCCAACAACAACTCGTCTCGGGCCAACGAAGCGAATAATCACATTCTCAAACCATGTTCCTTGGGGAAGTTTGTCATCTAAACATATTGTGCGTACAGATGTGGGTGGGTCTCTCTCTCTCTCTCTCTCTCTCTCTCTGTGTGTGTGTGTCTCACTCTTCTCTCGCTTTCTCTGTAGTTCTGTCTCTGCTTATGTCGCTGTCTGTCTGTCTCTTTCTCTCTGTCTCTCTCTCTCTCTCTCTCTCTCTCTCTCTCTCTCTCTCTCTCTCTCTTTGTCATGTATGTCTGTCTATCACACACACACACACACACAGACCAATGAATTGTGGAGTGAGGTTGATGTTTACACATGATGGAACGTTAGATGGTTACGATTGAGAGAGGCTGCGAATACTGGTGAAGTGTGTTGAAAATATTTACATGAGAGTTGAAAATGAACCCTAGCAATGGCATAGTGATGAGGACGATTGCAGCCAGGGAGATTAGAATTTCATTTTCAATCAAAAAGAATTTCCACAACATCAAGGCCCGATTTAGATGAAGGTATGTGAGTATAGAAACAGAGCGAATTGATAAAAGGCATCTTAACCTTGGATCTTGTCGAAAGAAAGATGTGTGTTGCTTTTTAGCCTAATTTCGGAGCTTTTACATTATATAAATACTAAATACAAGAATTGATATTAGCGCTTCTTAACTTATAGAAACCGATTTCTTTACTTTTCAAGGCTGTGCCTGTGGCATTAAACTCTATTTTTCGGTAGTGAGAGAAATGTCTGGCTGGTGTATTCTCGCTTTTGTTTTCGACAGCGTAAAATAAATGTTTTGGACGGCTAGGTAGAGGAACCGCGACCCGATTTCTTCAAAGTAAATACGGGAGGTGTAGTTACTAATTAATTAAAGCAACGAAGGCCGAAGATGCGCGCCATTTTTCGTTGGACGGGAGGAATAAAATGATTCTAGTTCGCGATACAGCATGGAACCTTTAAAAGGTTAATTATTAATAAACCATTTGAGAAAATATAAATATTTGATTATGCCTTTGAACATCAATAAGCTGTTTCCCTTTATAGGCCTATCAAAAAGTGCCACACAGTGAACTTTTAAGTCACCATTATAAAGGCAAGTCGGATTCTGCTAAAGAATCTACATTTTTCCATTCCCAGAATATTCTGTTACTTCTCTCGACCTTTTTGCATTTTGGATAGACCACCACAACTGCTCCGCGTTGCGAGAGACCTATCCATTATGGAAACAAGGCAAGACGCAACACAAAAACACAAAATACCGGGGCCTGAACGCAGCCCGGTCTGCGATTCATCAATAACGAAAGAAAAACCGAACACAAAACGAATCGAGAATGATTCCTCATTCACAGAGCGTCCTGACATCGCCCACAGAGGAGCACGTCTCTCTGAAGACTTTAATTGGTCGTTTCCTGTCTGTTCCCCTTCGAGTCGTCTTGTCGTCTTGCTGCAGCTTCGTCGTCGTGATGTTTAGGAACTTATGCTGCTTGTTAGTTTTGATGACTCTTTCGTCAGCAGATGTGACGGGTTCCACAATTATAAACTATTCACGGATGAAAGGTGAGAGAGCTCGTTGGAGATTTGGATGTGATGTGAAAATGCCATGTTTTCCCAATAGTCTCTCTCTTCTCTTCCGATAATCTCACTTTCTTCCGATAATCTCACTCTTCCAGTAACTCTCTCTCTCTCTCTCTTCCGATAATCTCTCTCTCCTCCAGTAACCTCTCTTTCTCTTCAGATAATCTCACTTTCCGGATAACCTCTCACTCTCCCGATAATCTCACTCTCTTCCAATAACCGTTCTTTCTCTTCCGATGATCTCACTCTCTTCCAGTAACCTCTCTCTCTCTCTCCCTCTCCTGATAATCTCACCCTTCCTCTCCTGATAATCTCACTCTCTTACAGTAACCTCTCTCTCTTCTGATAACCCCTCTTTCTTCAGATAATCTCACACTCTTCCAGTAACCTCTGTCTCTTCAGTTAATCTCACTCTCTTCCAGTAACTTCTGTCCCTTCAGTTAATCTCACTCTCTTCCAGTAACCTCTGTCTCTTCAGTTAATATCTCTCTCTTCCAGTAACCTCTGTCTCTTCAGTTAATATCGCTCTCTTCCAGTAACCTCTGTCTTTTCAGTTAATATCTCTCCATCTTCCAATAACCTCTGTCCCTTCAGTTAATATCTCTCTCTTCCAGTAACCTCTGTCTCTTCAGTTAATATCTCTCTCTCTTCCAGTAACCCCTTATCTCCTCAGTTAATCTCACTCTCTTCCAGTAACCTCTGTCTCTTCAGTCAATATCTCTCTCTCTTCCAGTAACCCCTTCTCTCCTCAGTTAATCTCACTCTCTTCCAGTAACCTCTGTCTCTTCAGTTAATATCTCTCTCACTTCCAGTAACCTGTCTCTTCAGTTAATGTCTCTCTCTCTTCCAATAACTTGTCTCTTCAGTTACTATCTCTCTCTCTCTTCCAGTAACCTCTGTCTCTTCAGTTAGTCTCACCCTCTTCCAATAACCTCTGTCTCATCAGTTAATCTTACTCACCTCCAGTAATGTCTCTTTCTTCTCTCCTTTTACATTTACAGTTCTCGATGCCCTGGATCCACCCACAAGTCCATTTCTGAGGATCCTGGAAAGCACATTCCAGAGGATCTCTTCCAGCCTCCTCCTTCACGACGGCTCACCACAGGCCCTGGAATTTGTGCGCAGAGTGACAACCAACGGCGCATTGCTCCCTTACCAAATACGCCTAATGACCAGTGAATTGCAAAGCCATTGCTCTGTAAATTTCGGTCGTGAATGCGATTGGAATTTGGGTTTAATCATCGTTGCCTTTGAGGATATGAAGGTCCTCGAAATGTTGTTGGGAGTCCGTGGGAGCTCGTGGTGGGCCAAAGGACCTGTGCTTTTTGTCAATCTTATTCACGGAAGATCAGCGAAGTATGACACTTACGTGTGCTTTAGTTTCTTATAAATATCTAATTCGAATACAGGAGTATCTTCTGACTGAATCTCATACAATAAATACATACATATATATATATATATATATATATATATATATATATATATATATATATATATATATATATATATATATATATATATATATATATATATATATATATATATATATATTATATAATAAATATATATATATAATATATATATATATATTATATATATATAAATCTTATACACTATATATAATATATATATACATTACATTATATGTATATATCTCTTTTTCCTTTGGGGAAAACAGATCCTTACTTCCGCTTGCCGCCAATATGGAGAAAGTATCACTCTTGGAAGGCTCCGTTGACAAAAGAGGTACATTAATCTACTCTTTTACGTCATATTTCCCTTTCGGCCAACAAAAATTTATTGAACAAGTAAGCATCAACATCTACGTTGTATTGACTTTCCTTGTCCTTGAACTTTTATTAGTTAACAACGACTTTTCCCATTTTTATAACGACTTCATAAAAATAGTTTTCTTGGCTTGCTAAGTTAACTTATTCAGTCTTTAGCTGAAATTGGAAGTGTTAAAACACATTTTAACAAGATTAAATTTTCACTCTGATCACAAATCTTTCAAGTTGATTAAGCACAATTTCATCTGATATTTGCACAGAGATTTTCATTGCAATTGCTATACGTCAATGGGACAGCTTCCATAAATGACTAACCACGTATATAGCATGAAAAACTTTTATAACGATGCACTACGAAATAGTTTGAATTATTCTCATTTAACTCTCTCTCAGACCGTCAAGACTGGGCATCCACTGACAAGAGAAAATATCTTCCAAGAAAGATTCCCACATTTTGGAGGTATCGAGTTCCACCTGGCCAGCTGGGTGGATGACTTCCCAGTTCTGTTCTACGCTGACGGAGACCGTAAGTGTGTGTGTGTGTGTGTGTGTGTGTGTGTGTGTGTGTGTGTGTGTGTGTGTGTGTGTGTGTGTGTGTACTGGGATCAAGTAACGATACTGCTATTACTGTTTTCTCACCAGTAGGTCCCCAAAATCGATTTCGGGGTAAAATAGCAACATAGGCCTATCCTCCAGGGTGGAGGAGAGCGTGGTGAGTCTAGTAAACCTTATCGTAAATGACTTACCGAGACCCGTTATACGTAGTGCCTTCTGAGCTACTCCCATTATGGGTAAAAGGAGTGTGTTGATATATATATATATATATATATAATATATATATATATATATATATATATATATATATATATATATAAATATATATATATATATAAATATATATATAAATATATATATATATATATATATATATATATATATATATATATATATATATATATATATATATATATATCTGTTCATTTTACCATCATCACTCCCGCAGGCACGACAGTCATAGGCCTAGCTATCAACCTCCTGGAGGAAATCAAGACCAAACTGAATTTCACCTACAGCGTTCAAGACTTACCGCCAGATGGCATGTGGGGCGACCTCGTTAACGGCTCCTGGGTAGGAATGGCAGGGCAGTTGGTGAGGAAGGAGAAGGATATCATTGCAAATTCCTTCGCTGTTCTTCATGACCGATATCTGGCAATGGATTTCACCGTCCCCATATTCTACGACTCTTACAGTGCTGTGCTTAAGGTAGATTAATTGGTCTCTCATTTTTGCTGTTAAGTTTATTTCATTCATTTCTAGACGTTTACTAACTATTTCGTTAGTAAAACAACTAAAGTACATTAAGTGGAGAGTCACCCACTGATACTTATTTCTATTGATTCATCATTTATCTGATTCATATGAATAACTGTCGAAAATGATCTAGGCCTACTGTTCGTGCTCCATGGCAGTCTCACATCTTTCAAATATTGATGTTTTAAAGTTATATTTAAAAAAAAAAAACTATATTTTTTCTGTTATTTCTTTCTTTTCATTCTGCTCGTTGATTGCTTGACTGGAACAAGCGATGCAATACTTGTTTACGCAATGTAAATCTTACTTTGAAGACAATTGACTTACTAAAATAATGGTGAAAATTATAACCCAAATAAACTGAAATAATGAAAAAAAACATTAAATGATGAAGATTACAGTAAGAATTATCAAACAATAATGATAACTGCCATAACGATGTAGAAGTAGGCATATGTGATGGTAGTACATAAGGCACATACGCACAGGAAATTAACGCAACGAACGTAACCATAATTTCATTTCCCACGCCCAAACAGCTTCCACCCCCGCCCCCACGGTACCTCGGGGTCATCTATCCCTTCAGCAACTGGGTGTGGCTGGCTGTCGTGACCTCCCTTGGCCTCATCGCCTTCATTCTCCTGACCTTTCAGGAGACTAAGTTCGCCGGATACGATAAAGGCAGTGAGTTCATTATTATACGGTCGTGGCGCAACCATTTGTCTCTCTCTCTCTCTCTATCTGTGTGTGTGTGTGTGTGTGTGTGTATAGCTCTTCTGTCTGTCTGTCTCTCTTTTGTGTGTACCCCCCTCTCTCTTTTGTGTATCTCTCTCTCTCTCTCTCTCTCTCTCTCTCTCTCTCTCTGTGTGTGTGTGTGTGTGTGTGTGTGTATAGCTCTTCTGTCTGTCTGTCTCTCTTTTGTGTGTACCCCCTCTCTCTTTTGTGTATCTCTCTCTCTCTCTCTCTCTCTCTCTCTCTCTCTCTCTCTCTCTCTCTTTCTGTATGTGCGTGTGTGCGTGTAGCTCTCACTCTGTTACTGGCAGTATTGTTCTTACGTTTTAGCGAAATATATACTTCTCGTGCTCTATACTGAATTTCAGTTTAAATAACACTGAATTTAAGTGAAATAACCAAATAACCTGACTTTACCCTCCGTTTTCAAGAATATGTCTTTTTAAATTCTAATATATACAGTATATTAGATTCCTCTTTACGATAAAATTTGCCATATTGTGGATAAACAGCTACCCTACTTTACAAACGGGAATTCTAGATCAGAAAATAGTTTCCAACCTTCTCTCGCAAAACCACTCTGTTGAAAATTTAAAAATTTAGGTAACAAATCCACTGTCAGCGTCATTTCATCATTATGATTATAATATTAACATGACAGCATTCAAGTAAAAAAATGGCATTATCATATAATTATCATCAGATGGCTATTCGATAGTACGAGCTCACGGAGAAAGTAGAATGAATTCGACAGTGACATGATTTCCCTTCCAGAAAGAGACATCGTATGGTTCCTTCTGTGGCTGGGGCGCAGTCTCCTTCGCCAGCCAGTTCCTGGAGAGCCCAGGTCAAACGTCCTTCGCATCGCGTTGTGCTTTTGGTTCCTGGGCGCTCTAGTGCTAGCCAGTTCCTACTTCGGGAACCTAATAGCCTACATCACAGTTCCTGACGAACCGCACAGAATTAGGACTCTGGAGGAACTGGCCAGGTCGAATCATAAGTAAGTGGAAAGTCGTCGTTCTTTCCGATTGTAATATAAAATTTAGGCCTAAGGCCAAGCGCTGGGACCTATAAAGAGGTCATTATTATTATTATTATTATTATTATTATTATTATTATTATTATTATTATATTCAGAAGATGAACCCTATTCATATGGAACAAGCACACCACAGGGGCCATGGACTTAAAATTCAAGCTTCCAAATAATATGGTGTTCATTTGAAAGAAGTAACGGAACGTAATGGGAAATACAGAAAGAGATAAGTTATTAGAAAAAAAAGATAAATTAGCAAAAATAATAAATGAATAAAAATGTAAGTAAATTATTAAACCACAGGGGAAATTGTATTAGGGTAGTAATGCATTATATCTTCGCTTGAACTTCCGAAGTTCCAATTGCACGGCATTCAGCGATGAACGGAAAATTGAGAGTCAGACTGTTTTACAGGTGTAACAGGAGGAAAACCTCGCAGATGCACTATGAAACAACTGTCAGTAGAGGGTCGAGGAAAGTAAGATAGAAGAAAGAGAATATGAACGGAGGAATAGCAAAAGAAATGAAAAGGGTTGCAGCTACGGGCCGAAGGGAAGCTGCAAACACACTTGAGATTAATGCCTACAGTGCATCGCATGAGGTACACTGACGGCATTACCAACCCTACGGGACCGTTCTCTCCGAAAATCTGAGGTTTTCATGTATCTAAATCAAAGACTTACTTTCACATAATCGGAATTTATAATGGGATTCATTTTTGGGACTAGGCATTCTGAAGCCTAGACAAACCTATTGAAAGAAACTAGTTCTTTTAAAAATAACCGTAAAAGAAATTGCCTGTTACAATAGGTCCCTGTATATTTAAACTTAGTTATGTAATACAGCCAATAAAATCGCCCATATCAATCAACTTAATTGGTAAAAAAAAAAAAAAAAACATGCTTAGTGCAGCTAGTGCGCAATAAACAGTAGTGGCGTGCATGTTCTTTGGATGCTTGAATTTCAAGTCAGTGTCCCCTGTAGGCTTGTTCCACACAAACAGGACTAATTTTCTGAATAATAATAATACGTTTACAGACTCTACATTTTAGACTACGGAGCCCCGCTGCCAAACTATCTATCGACTTCTGTGGACCCTGTGTTAAGCCTCTTGGGGAGGAAGCTAACTCTTGTGCCCTCCTACGAAGAAATAGAGGAAGAGGTTCTGGAGAGAAATGGCGTTATCGTCGAAGGGACGAACTACATGGCTTATGAGATCGCAGGATGGCGAGAGACTAGCCTCTACTACGTAGGAGAGGTCCTTTATCCATCCTTCTACGCCTGGGCTTTCCAGAAGGATACCCCATGGATCTATCGATTTGATAAGTACGCATCTTAATGATTAACTGCATGTTTAGGCAAATCAATGAATAATTGCTCACAGTGCGTCTGTAAACATATCCAAGTGGTTATTTGTATCGACGACAGTGTCTTTATAAGTGAAATGAATCTTTTGGGTAAACAATTCCTCATCCTGTTACGAGTTTGTCAATAGAGGCATCTTTTCATTTGAGGTATGTACGCATTTTGTTTTGTATGAAGTCTCAGGTCATGCCTTTTATGCAAGTTCTACTGCTGCCGTTGAAAATATCCGTCTCAGGTACGTTAATCTTTTCGTATCTAGAAAAATTGGCGTTATTACTAGTATTCAGAAGATGAACCTTATTTATATGGAACAAGCCCAGAGGGGCCATTGTCTTACAACTCAAGCTTCCAAAGAATATGGTTAGTACACACCGTATTTATGCTCACCTAATAATGAGCACTGGAGTAAAAATGTCGAAGATTTAAATATTATTGTCTTACTAATCTAGAGAAATTCTCTAAACAGACCTCTCTACGTTGGGAAAACTTAATTTTCCAGCATACATTGACCCTATATTACGTCAGTGGTCTTGTTCCCTAAGCCTTGGACCTGTACTTAGGTCACCGATGGGCAATGAACTTTATAATTACAAGCAATCATGAGAAAAATACGGGACTAGATTCGTTATAAAACTCGGCCAAATGCTGTACACTAATCGCGCGTGTATGTACTGTATGTATGTATGAACGGAGATGCATAAACATGAACAAAGGTGAGTAACATAAAAAATCAATTGTACAAGCTTTAGTAATCCACTGTTTTTTTAAAAGGCACGTATGAAGCACTGACAACAGTCTAAGAACTTCAAGTTTCCATTCATTTGTTCTTTAGATCTTTTAACTCCGATAGGTAACCATGTTATCAGGACTTGACCATATCCTAAGTTTCCCAAAGTCGATCAAGTATATACAAACGTCAGATGAAAGAAAGAAAATTTTGCATTCTAAATTTTTACAGGCTCTAAATTTTCGACTACGGAGCCCCACTGTCAAATTATCTATCCAATTCTGTGGACCCTTATAAGCCTCTTGATAAGGAAGCTAACCTCTCATGCCCTCCTACGAAGAAATCGAAGTAGTAGTTCTGGAGAGATGTGGCGTTATTGTAGAAGGGACAAACTACAAGATTTTGAAGTCGAAAGTCAAGTTTCAATAGTAAATTACTCATTTTCTACGTATTCATATTGGCATAATTCCTTTTATCTGTTTTCTTTCTTTCAGATACTTGGTCATGACGATCGAAGCTGGCCTCGTCTCAAAGTGGAGGAAGGACCTTGTGGCCGAATTTCGGCGTTCTAGGGGCCTACCCACTGGCAGGGCAGTTACGAGCAAGACAAGGACCATCAGGAGACCACTGTCACTGACCGACCTCCAGGCAGCTTTCATTGTCCTCGGGTTAGGCTACATAATTTCTACCTGCGTTTTCCTTCTGGATGCAACTCGATATTACTCTTTATGTGGAGTGAAGTCTCGAAGTTGTTTAATTTCGACTTCTGACAGGAATTAGAAGACAGTCAGTTGAAGTCAGCTATAACGGTTAATTGAAGTCAGTTATAATAGTCAATTGAAGTCAGTTTTAGCAGTCAACTGAAGTCAATTTTAACAATCAATTGAAGTCAATTTTAGCAGTCAACTGAAGTCAATTTTAGCAATGAATTGAAGTCAATTATAACAGTCAATTGAAGTCAGTTATAACAGTCAATTGAAGTCAGTTTAACAGCAAATTGAAGTCAGTTAAAACTGAATTCCGTGACGTGTCTGCTTTTCAACAAACCTTTGCAGAGTCACTTTACATCCTTACTTTGTGATTTCTTTCGATGTGTCACTTTGCTATGAATCATCTTTTATTACTTAAAGGTTACTCAAAAGCAAATTTTGCACAAAACACGTGCTTACGTTAGTACACTTATGTCATAGCACCTTTGTTTTGTCATAACTCTTACATTATAAATCGGGCGTTATAACTGGCTTTCCGTAAAATTCGTTATCATAATTAATGGCAAATAGGAAAGTGTTCTTACCACTGGGGAAGTTTTCTTTCTAAAGTCTAAACGGCTTCACGTTTACGAAACGACTGAACAGGTAATTTAAATTATTGTCTATAATTAAAGAGAGGATACCAAATGAAACAAATGATCTTGCCTCAATTGTTCACTGGCTATAATAAATAAATTTCACGTAGAAACACGTAGTTGGTTATCAAGGATATACGCGTTATTCAAACATCTTTTTTTTTATTTATCAAATATGTCTGATTTTTCTTGATGTATATTTTTAACTGCGTACGGAAATCTAAATACATCATTATTCATTCGATTCCACTCGTTCACCTCCGTGAACCAATCGTTTACTTGAAACAAAGACCGAATCAGGCTTTCGTCTCTGGTCATTTTCAAACGCGCGTGGCACTGATTCGGAAATCACACCCAGTGATGCCTTAACCAACACGAGAAAGGAGAGAAAGGATCTCCTTCGTACCCTTCATGATAACCTCTTTCTTCTTCCACCTCCATTTCTCTCTATCCTTCGCTTTGATGCACTGCCTCAGGAAAATCCATTTCCCACTTTTCCAAGACGAATGGCGAATACGTCATGAAAGAGCGAGGGAATATATACACATATATACCGTATATTCCTTCGTGTGCGGTGAATTTCGTACTATTTTGGCATCTCTCGTAAATTAGATATCATATCGTCAAATAACGTTTATATACAGGTATGCGCAGGTGTATACGGTAAGCAAAAAAAAAAAAAGTTTGTTAAATTCGTCCCATATACTGTACGTCTAGGTAAATAATGGCTTAAATGCACTTCATTAAATAATAATTTTTATCTGCATTACACGATAATTTGAATTTTTGGTTCCGGAAAATAACAACACCCTTTTCACTACCTGTGAGGAAATTGCGATGAAGAAAAACCAGCCCCAAAAAAAAAAAAACCGACAACCTCAGTCTGTGGCTCCTGTTATCGGTAGTGACAGTTTTGTACCAAGCTTAAGCACTGCCTACAAAACTAAACACTCGAGACCAAGCTATCGGAAAGAAACATACCCGCTTTGAGAATAAAAACGAATTTATAAGAAGTCCTTTCGTCGACCAGAATCCGGTTGACGTTGCATTTTCATTTGTATTTAGCCTTACGGAACTGACTTCTTCTGTAACCACCTAAGGTCCCTAGCTGGAAATTAATTATATGCATATGTTTTTTTAATTGTTATCATTTTTAATATTCTCAATATTATTACTATCATTACCATTATTATGATTTTTCTCTCAATTATTATTACTATCATTACCATTATTACGATTTTTTCTGTTATAATTTTTACTATTTTTACCGTTCTCACTGTTATTACAGTCATTACCATTATTATGAATATTATTCTACTACTGCTTTAGCTAATGTATTTATATTGCCGATTATCATTTTCATCATTTTATCTCGTGTATCTAGACTGTGTGTATTGTGTATTGTGTATTGTCTATCGTTTGGATTTTCCATGTACATGGCCCTGAACAGAAATAAAGAAAAGCGAACATAAGGAAAATAGAAAAAATCCTGTATAAGATAAATTCGCAAAATACATCCATCCTTTTCAATATTATTATTATTATTATTATTATTATTATTATTATTATTAATTAATTAATAATAATTACTATTATTATTAGGTATCCAAGACTAAATCGAAATCACTGCAGGTCCAGTTTCCGCTTCGCTTTAAGGGTTATCGCAGGACAAATTATGGTAATTGAGATCATCTCAGTACTCTGACTAAATGAATTAGCGGCAAATGTTAAATTACGCATCTTGGTTTCGTCTCTTGTTAGTTTTGTAAAATAATAGAATTGTATCTCGTATAAACTCAGCATTATTTCCAGAATGCCCTTTCACCCTGAAAGTTTACTCTCTCTCTCTCTCTCTCTCTCTCTCTCTCTCTCTCTCTCTAGACCTTATAGTTCGGGTACGTCGCCCTAATTCGGATACGTCTGATCCTAATACGAATCGACAGACCGATAACAAAGAACGCCTCTTATTGGATTCTTGAATACTTGATCTTCAATCACTCCACCATCATTTCCCTTTCCACCTCTCTCTCTCTCTCTCTCTCTCTCTCTCTCTCTCTCTCTCTCTCTCTCTCTTTTAGGCATCAGTCTGCCGTACAAAATAGATTTTCTCTCTCCTCCGATGAATACGTTATATATCGTGGAGGAAAGTGGGGAGGGGGAATAATTTATCCAGAATTGACGAACTTTATTTTATACCACCCAACGTAACCTGATAGTAATTAGCGCATGCGTATAGGCATGAATATATATCACATCATCATCCACAAACAAGTGGAGTCCCAATTAATCTGCGTTCATAACTATAACAAAATAATGATAAACATAATTATCATTTTATTTAATGAGCGTTTATATACATAACCAAATATTATAAACAAAAAAGGTTTTTACAATACATTACAATATCAGTTACATCGCCTAATAAAATGCAATTTGTAGCATACATTCATTTAAATGAACTGTGAAGTTTAAGACTGATAAAATAATATTAAATAATTCATATTTTATACCTCTTTGCTTTCCCGGGCATTACGTAAAATATAACCAGAAATCTTTTGAAAATGCTGTTAAAATCACGAGAAGTTTGTGACGTAGGGGAAAAAATTTGCATAAAACGAGATACTCATTAATAAACCATTTCCATGAAACAAACGTTAGATTCGAAAGAATGAAAGTCCTCCGGTAGGTAATTTACTAATATTTTTGTCTTTAATGAAAGAGACTTCTTTTTTTTATTGAAAGACATTTCTCTTATTTTGTGAAAGTGACTATTTTTTAGTGAAAGAGACCTTTCTTTTTTTTTAGCAGAACAGGCTGAAATCTAGTTCAGTTCAGAATGTTCTCGTGACGTCACTTAATCCCTAACTATCCCCCAAGTGTCATGTTCTCATAGATAGAATGAGCTAGGTAAAATACGCCTTATATTATACACTTCATTCGCTTATATGCCGAAAACGCTCTCGAGCGCTCTCACACAATGGCTATCTGACAAGGTTAAATAATGAAGAAACTACGTGCTTGTGTGTGTGTGTGTATGTGCATGCGTTTGCGTGTGTATGTGCTTGTGTATGTGTGCGTGCGTGTGTATGGAGCAGGGAGAGAGAGAGAGAGAGAGAGAGAGAGAGAGAGAGAGAGAGAGAGAGAGAGAGAGAGAGAGAGAGAGCCTTCTCAAATGATAAAGCGGATAGAACCAAGTCCCATGTCGACAGCGTGTGATAAAGAGCCCTTCTCGTTTTCGGGATCGAGAGAAAAAAGGAAAATAATCTGGAAAAGAATAATGTATCACAGACTTTTATGACAGACTTATGAGGAAATAAGGAACACTAGATTTGCTTATCTATGAAATAGATGGTATTATTAACCGATATCTATGATTTATTTCCGATATTGCTGCAGCTAATCTGTACCGTCTGTAAGCAGACGATCTTCATATTCTGTCTGTCTGTCTGTCGGCAATGTTAAGAAACAACGTAATATAAAGACATGGGAGGTCTACCAAAAAGTACTGGAATGATGGCAAAAATCCTTATTTTTTCATATATATAATCCTATTTCCCTTGCTTTCACTGCAAGCAACTTGTAAGAAACAACAAAAGAAGCCGAATTCTACGTAAATAACCATTCATAGATATCGAGTAGTTTCGAATTTCAAAATGAAGGGTCCATTTTTCACCTCAGATCGAGCCTTTTTATATGGAAAACGATAACATAACCTCCCTCTTACAATTCGTTTAAATGAATTGAATTTAGTTATCTTCATTACATATTCCCACTTACCATCTTCACCTTACTACCCAAGCAATCACTATCATAGTCAAATACGGGAACTGTCATTCAAATACTACCCTACAAACCATTCGGAGAGTACCTCATACATATACATAATATATATATGTATATACAGTATATATATATATATATATATATATATATATATACATATACATATACATATACTGTATATATATTTTTATATATGTATATATATATGCACACACACACTGGCTGACCAACTCGGCACTGCTCGGGAAAACTCTTAAAAACACAGAACAATTTTCCTGCACCTCCTTGTACTGACTGTCCCTTTCGTCGAGGTATTACTGTGGTGACTGTCCCTTTTATCCAAGTATTACTCTGGTGACTGTCCCTTTTATCCAGATATTACTGTGCTGACTGTCCCATTTATCCAGGTATTATTGTGGTGACTGTCCCTTTTATCCACATATTACTGTATTAACTGTCCCTTTTATCTAAATATTATTTTGCTGACTCTCCAATTTATCAAGATATTACTGCGGCGACTGTCCCATTTATCCAGATATTACTGTGGTGACTCCCTTTTATCCAAGTATGACTGTACTGCCTGTCCCATTTATCAAGGTATTACTGTACTGACTTTCCCTTTATCCAGGTATTACCGTACTGCTATCCCTTTATCGAAGTATTACTGTAGTGACTGTCCCATTTATCCGGATATTAGTGTGGTGACTCCCTTTTATCCAGGTATTGCTCTGCAGATTTTCCCATTCATCCATGTATTACTGTGCTGACTTCCCTTTTATCCAGGTATTACTGTGGTGACTGTCCCATTTATGCGGGTATTACTGTGCTGACTGTCCCTTTTATCCAGGTGGTATTACTGTGGTGACTGTCCCATTTATCCAGGTATTACTGTCCCGTCCCTTTTATCCAAGAATTACTGTGCTGACTGTGCTTTTTATCCAGGTGACTGTCCACTTTATCCAGGTGTTACTGTCTTGACTGTCCATTTTATCCAGATATTACTGTTGTGATTGTCTATTTTATCCAAACATACTGTGGTGACTGTCCCATTTAACCCCCACTAAACCTACACACCCTCCCCAACTTAACTGCAACATCCCCACTAAAGCTATGCACCCCCTACCCCAAACACACCCCCACTAAACCTAAACACAAAACTTGATACAGAATTATTAATCGCACGAAAGAAAAGCACTTTCAATAATATATGCCTATGGTCTCAATTACATGAAATGAGGTATGATAAACCCGTAGAGTTTATTTACCACATAAGTTACAAATGGAAGGGTGGAGGGGGATGGGGGAAGAGGAAGAGGGTACGGATTTTAAACCTACCCTATTACCTAATTCGGGTCAAATGATGGATTTCTATAGCGCACAAAGTTACAAATATATATACAAACAAAAACATTCACTTGTATATACAGTATATACTGTGTGTGTATATACTGTATAGTATATATAATATATATATATATATATATATATATATATATATATATATATATTATATATATACTGATATTCTACTCTGAGCCTTTTTCCTGATTGATTAAGCGTACGTACCTCTGAAAAGTAATTTGAATGAAACCATACTTCTGTGTAATAACATATCAATTGAAATTTACGGGGAAATATTAATAAAAAGAATATTTAAAAAAAACACTTTGGAGAAAACGAACTTATTACAAAAACCATAATTCAGTATTTCCTTTTTGTTTTAAATTTCCCCAACTGATAATTCAGGAAGAATTATGCATTACTCATTATACCTATAAATAGCGGACGCAGTAACTAATGACAGACAATGAGGCCAGAAGCCTTTGAAATTAGTTACTTGTTTGCGTGTCCGTCAGGATTTATGCAGCCATAAACTTTCGCTGGGTGCCAACCTCGCTAAAATAACTTACGTGCTAAATTAGACCTCGTGAAACTACTACAGATTTTGCTAGGTAGCAGGAGGTGATATAAATTTTTGTTTTGTGCAAAGTAAGATTGAACGATCCAGCTTAGAATTAATTTTGATTGGGTTCTTAGGCAATATCTGTTCAAAATTCTATAAGATGAATCTAAGATGTATATATTTATTTCCTAGAAGCTCACTGAGAGTTCACGATTTATACAGCCACAAAGGTCTGAACGCCTGTGGGCTTCACAACGAAGATCCCCAAAGGCAAAAACTGACCAATGAAAATTCGACCCGCCAAGATATCAATCCAGACTTCCTGCTACAAGTATATGACCACCTTTTAATTTCATACATTCTCTCATTAGATGACCGCCCGCGTTTGCGTAGAGACGTAAGAGTGAAATAAACGAGACAATAAGAATATCTTTCCATGTCCTTTGGAAAAATAATAATAATAATAATAATAATAATAATAATAATAATAATAATAATAATAATAATAAGTCACACGGGACACTAAAATGGTGAAAAAACCACACTGATGTAATGTACAATACACCGGCGTGAATTTTGTCACCAATAATAATAATAATAATAATAATAATAATAATAATAATAATAATAATAATAATAATAATAATATAATAATAATAATAATAACAAATTACCTCACAGCCATCAAAGGCCACTCCCTCGCCTCGGGAGACAAAGTCGATGCCTCGACGAGGTAAAAACGATAAAACAGTTACCCAGTTTTCTCGTTACTAACATGTCAGACTCTTCGGGGAAGACTTCCCTACACTTGAGCTAAAACTTCAGACGGTTGACCAGACGTTAATTTCATTTCTTTTTTTATCTTGACTTCTTTTCGTGTGGTGGAAAGTGGATTTTGGCCATACAATTCCCCAATGGCTCAGTTTGTGTAAGTTTAGTATTCACAGAATGGATTTTCAAAGGATCTTGGGCCAAAATAATGTTGTTCACCCACGATTGAACAGCACCATTGTGCCGTAAATGTGCCTCGCTGTCGAACTTCTCAGTTCCGGAGGTCCTTTATCCCTCACACCGGTAGACTGTGGAACAGTCTCCCTGAGAATGTCGTGCCACTGGAACCTCAAATGTTTAAGCAAAGATACAATGCATTGCTACCCTAACAGAATTCAACTTGTATTTTAATATTCTACTTATATATTTTTTTTCTATTTATTTATTAATTTCTCTTTTTCTAATAACTGATCTCCTCTTTCTGTATTTCCTATTACCTTCTCTTACTTACTAGTGAGGACCATACTCTTTGGAAGCTTGAATTTCATGTCAATGGCCCTTGTGGGCTTGTTCCATATGGATAGGGTTCATCTTCTAAATGATAACAATAATAATAACCGAGTATTAGTGTTCACTGAAGGACTTTCAAAGGACCTTGAACCAAAATAATGCTGTTCATCCATGATTAAAAATAAAGAGAGCGAAACCTCTCTCTCTCCTCACACTCTCTCCCTTCCTCCCTCAACCTCTCCCCTTCTCTCAACCCTCTCTCTCCCTTCCTCCAACTCTCTCTTTCCCTTCCTTTAAATCAATCTCTCTCTCTCTCTCTCTCTCTCTCTCTCTCTCTATATATATATATATATATTTAAATTTTTTCCCTCGTTCTACATTTTCAAATTTCACATCCCCACTTTTATTAGCGTCCAGGAGGGGGAGGGGGGAGGAATAAATTCCGAGTGCCTCTTGATAAAGGCTCACTCGAACCTCCCTGTCCCAGCGTCTGTGGAGCGATGGAAATTGGCCGTCTGCAAGAGAGAGTATTCGTATCCTCATTGTCATCGTAATGGAATTTAAATGGAATGTTGGTTTTAAAGATGATTTTTCAGAGTTAAAGGCAACGAGGGTTGCGGGGGGTTGGGGGGCGGGGGCCGTATATTAATACCTTCCTTTCAATCATACGCGGTCTAATAAAATGAGATTAAATGAGATTTAGACGAAGTTTAGTAATATATCCGTATCGTGAGGTACGTGCGTGTGGATTCGATTGGTCACGTGGATTTGTATTTGCATGTGCACGAGGTTCAGTCAGAATTTCGACAGGGTAGTTATTTCTTGTTACATAAATTCTCTTCTAATACATGTATATGTATATATATATATACAGTATATGTATGTATGTATGTATATATATATATATATATATATATATATATATATATATGTACATATATATATATATATATATATATATATATATATATATATATATATATATATATATATATATGTATATATATACATATATATATATATATATATATATATATATATATATATATATATATATATATATATATATATATATATATATATATATATATATAAATTTCTGACCCACACCAGGATCAGAACCCAGGTCTTTCAAATGAAAGACCAGGGCGCTACCAACCAGGCCACACAAGACATAAAAGAAGTTGGAACCTGAGTACTGCTTGCATACCAGCGTGTTTTCCCCAACTTCCCGACTCAGCAGTGACCCAACTGACAGCATTTC
>NC_089746.1:41836511-41889011 GCF_040412425.1 Macrobrachium rosenbergii
CGAGGATAATGTACATGAAAGAATTAGAGACCAATTACTATTTCAACAGAGGTTCAAAATGAACAAGTATCAGCCAATGCAAGTTTAGCGTTCGTAGACACCAAGGCAAAGAGAATCACGTGTTGCGTAAATCGAAAGAAAAAGGCGTTTTACTGAAACTATTAACTACCCATTACTGTAATTTCTTCCTTCTTATATCCAATTCACATAAAAAAAGTTGGAAAAGGATATTATTAGGTGTATGCTGAAACAGAAAAAGGACTTTGGCTTTGGATAAATTTGCAGAAATGTACGTCTACGCACACACACACACAAATGCGTCAGACGAACAACATTCATTTACAATTTAAACCATTCTTTTTTTGGAAAAGTCACATAGAGAGATTTACGAGTGAAACGTGAAGTTACAACAAGATTTCATATGTATGCAAATGTGCCGACCTCTGCCACTTGGATATTATAATTAATTGCTCATGAAACAAAGAGAGAGAGAGAGAGAGAGAGAGAGAGAGAGAGAGAGAGAGAGAGAGAGAGAGAGAGAGAGAGAGAGCAACACTTATACTGGCTATAGGGGATGATTAAAGTAAGTTTTATATAACAAAAGCGTAAAGATACCAGATTTTTAAGGAGTGACAGGTTCTGACATTTGCTTAGTTTGAGAGAGAAAGAGAGAGAGAGAGAACGACATTTGTACTGGTTATGGGGGATGATTCAAGTAAGTTTACATAACAAGAGAGAGAGAGAGAGAGAGAGAGAGAGAGAGAGCACGTATGTGAATAAACATTCTATACACATGTATCTACGTAATTCATACGTTTATACGCATGAAACAACCTTATGACAGTTTTTAAAAAATCCCGTAACTCCCCCACTTCCGGGCCCCTCGGAAACTTAGCAGATAAGTTTTGAGAACTGGGAACGGCGCAATATTCATTACTCCTATTTACTCTGGTCTTGTGCTTGCTTGTGTTTACCAAGCAAACTGCTTGAGGCGACGGTATGAAAGCTCGCCATTTGCCACTGCTTTCGTCAGTCGTATATCCTCGGAGGGTCATGCAGACTTGTAGTAATTTCTTTATATGTTATGTTGTTATTTACGTTTGATTTTGACAGTTGCACGGTCAAACTGGCTTCACATTAATATAAAAAATAATACTGCATTATACGCTATCTTGTTATTTACGTTTTATTTTGACAGTTGGACGGTCAAACTGGCTTCACATTAATATAAAAAATAATACTACATTATATGCTGTCTTGTTATTTACGTTTGATTTTGACATTATTTTTGACCGTTTTGACTATCAATATGAAATAGTCATAGTTACGTTAGTCTTTAATTAGAACTTATACACAAATAAAAAAATACCACATACGTAAGTTTTCGCTTATGGGATTATTCGCTACTAACTTGATTATCAATATGAAGTGGTCATAGTTACATTAGTCTTTAATTAGTACTTGTTATCTCTCCACACAGTTAATTCTAAATTCCTTATGAGAATGTTCGAGACATTCCAAGTTAGTTTTTCTCAACTTATTCTGCCAAAGATTTTCTATAACAAATGAGTTTGACTAACCAGTAACAAGTGTTATACACAAAAAGCAGCTATGTCTGTACATCTAATAAAAAAAATATGTCAATACTAATCTGTGTGAATGATCTTACTTTCCCACTATTCGAAAAATGAGGAAAAAATCTGAGAGACCCATAGGTAAATATAAATGAAATAACAAAACAGCCAGCAGAAATACACAAAAACATAAAAAATAGCAGGCATTACATGACACTTATTACTGAGGTAACGAAAATATAAGGCACTGTTATATAGAGCTTTAAAATAGCATCATATATATATATTATATATAAAATATATATATATATATATATATATATATATATATATATATATACATATATACAATACTATATATATATATATATATATATATATATATATATATATATATATATATATATATATATATAATATATACATACATACATACTGTGCATATGTAAGTATATACCTTTGATTCTATGTTCCTCGAGTGTCCTTCTGTTTAAGAAACACATACATCACGACGACATCTAGTTGGTGCCAGACGCAGGTGGTCTTATGCCAGCGTTGGACATTTGCTCAATGGACAAAAGGGGTCAGGTGTGGACCCTCAGAAATTTTCAGCCAACCGTGAGAAGGGAGAGAGAAGAAGAACGCAGTAGATGCTCATTTCAAGTCGCGTTTTGCACCGCCGGTTAGGACTTGTTGACACTCGCCTTGTCGCTTGTTTACAAAGTAAACCTTTATTCACTTAATCCCAGGGACCCACATCAAGGACTGGATAATTCTGTGTATCTAGTTTTTTTACATTTTTCCTTTTTTCTTTTATTTTCACTACGCCAGAGGAGGTTTACTCAAGCCGTAGGCTTAATTTTTTATTTTACTTCTTTAGATTAGTGCTCAGGAGTTTGCAGTCTTCTTTTTTTATATTTTTGTTGAGTAATGATAAATATTTTGTTGCTGGGAAATAATGATTTATTCCGGGAACGAGAGAGGAAATGATTTTATCAAAGACTATTTGTACGTTTTTAGATTACTGCTCAGGATTTTGCAGTCATGTTTTTGCATGTTTTTGTTTATTTTTGTTGAGTAATGATAAATATTTTGTTGCTTGGAAATAAAGACTTATTCCGGGAACGAGAAAGGAAACGATTTTGTCAGAGTTTAAAATCGTCATCAGGTATTCTCCGAGTGAATGGGAGCAATCGAGTAATTGTAATACAGCGCAGAGAAGGATATATAACTTTCTGAATGAGCATTCATCAGGCAAACAGCCTGTTCTTGTGCTACGGCTTTCAATGAATACAAAAAGTTATCTGACATTTTGTTAAGGGTCTATTTACAGTATATTCTTCCCCGTAGGAGGGTAGTGCCGTCAGTGTAAGCATTACTTAAGGTTCTTTGCAGCGTCCAATAGGGCCTGGTTATAACCCCCTTTCATTCCTTTTACTGTGCCTCCGTTCATATTCTCCTTCTTCCATCTTACTTTCCTCAACCCTCTCGTAACAACTGTTTCATAGTCCAACTGCAAAAGTTTTCCTCCTGTTAAATCTTTCAAACCTTTTTACTCTTAATTTCCCTTTCAACGCTGGATGACCTCACAGGTCCCAGCGACTGGCTTTTGGCCTAAATTTTATATTCCAATTCCTGTCTATATTTATTCCTTTTCTCCCTCAGATGGGGAGCAAGGGGGAAGAGGGAAGGGTTCCACCAGGTGTTACCCTTCTGTTCCTTAAAGAGTTTTAATGTAATGGGATGGCATTCAAGGTCTTTGTGTCGACGAATAAGGTTGATATCGTCATTCACACATCCGAGTGCTGACCAGACCGAACTTCGTTTTAATTCTGTGATCTCAAGACCAGAGGTGTAAGAGAGAGAGAGAGAGAGAGAGAGAGAGAGAGAGAGAGAGAGAGAGAGTAGTAGAAACACGTTTTTATACATGGTGATGTTGATATTGGATGGAGAAAAATTCTGTATGAAAATACTATGAATTAATTACCAAATAACTTATATATATATATATATATATATATATATATATATATATATATATATATATATATATATATATACAAAATATAATATACATATATATGTATATGTAATAAATGTGTATAGTTATATATATCTATATACATAAAGATATAATATATGTATATATATACATATATATATATATATATATATATATATATATATATATATATATATATATATATATATATATATATTTATAGTTTCATTGTGACAAAGCATTTAACAAACGGAAGTATGCCACTATACTATTTCACTTTGGGCAACATTTACCGACCTGACTTCATTAACTCCTAATTATCATAATAAGCATGCAGTGTTGGCCAAAGCGTTGAAAAGATTAAATCTATAAATTGAATATTTTAAGTTTGACGAATTTCCTACGCTGATATATATATATATATATATATATATATATATATATATATATATATATATATATATATATATATAAATATATATATATATATATACAGTATGTCTACATTATATACTGTATATATATATATATATATATATATATATATATATATATATATATATATATATATATATATATATATATATATATATATATAGTGGGAGTCGTGGCTGAGCAGTAGGCTATAGCCCTCACTCATCTGCTAGGTCACTAGATCGCTCTTGGCGCACAGCCTACCAGTTCAGTGAACAGTATTTCAAGGAATTCATGATTCTTTTATGTCTCGAATAACAATTCATGATTCTTATTCCGCTTTGCTACAGTATTCTTTCTCTTGTTATCTTTTCTATGGATCATACTTAAATAAACCCCGTAGGGAGATAGTGCCGTCAGTGCACCTCATGCGGGCCACTGTATGCGTTATTTAAGGTTCTTTGCAGCGTCCTTTTGGCCTCTATCTGCAATCCCTTCCATTCCTTTCACTGTACCTCCGTTCATATTATCTTTCTTCGATCTTGCTATCCACCCTCTCCTAACAATTGATTTATAGTGCAACTGCGAGGTTCCCCCTGCTGTTGCACCTTTCAGACCTTTTTATTACCAATTTCCTTTTCATCGCTGAATGACCTCAAATTTCCCAGCCATTGGCCTTTGGCTAAATTCTATGGTCTATTCTATTCTGTATATTTAAATGAGGAGATTTTAATTTCACTGAGTGGAAAGATGGCATTTATATTGGTTTTCCTAGTGTGGCCAATTTTTCCAATGTTGACCAAGATCAAATAAAACCTTTTACTTTTCCAAAGATTGGAAGGTCATTACACTGCCTTAATTCCAAGTATATTTAACCGTTGACCTCTTCCAGAAATGTTTAAAGCCACCTGCGTCCAGGGAAAAAAAAAAAAAAAAAAAAAAACAGAACGACGAGGATGTAGAAGAACCAAATACAGAGACGACCCATCATAAAAAGCGGATCTCTCTCTCTCTCTCTTTCAACGCAAAATTAAAAGCGGAACTCTCTCTCTCTCTTTTTAACTCATAATTAAAAGCGGATCTCTCTCTCTCTCTCTTTCAGCCCATAATAAAAAAGGGATCTCTCTCTCTGAACCCCTAATAAAAAGTGGATCTCTCTCCCTCTCTTTCTCAGCCCATAATAAAAAGTGGATTTCTCTCTCTCTCTCTCTCTCTCTCTCAACCCACAATAAAAAAGTGGATCGCTCTCTCTCTCAACCCACAATAAAAAGTGGATCGCTCTCTCTCTCAACCCATAATAAAAAGTGGATCTCTCTCTCTCTCAACCATACTAAAAAGCGGATCTCTCTCTCTCTCTCTCTCAACCCATAATAAAAAGCGGATATCTCTCTCCCTTTCAACCCATAAAAAAAGCGGATCTCTCTCTCTCTCAATCCATAATAAAAGTGGACTCTCTCTCTCTCTCAACCCATAATGAAATGGATCTCTCTCTCTCTCAACCCATAATAACACATATATATATATATATATATATATATATATATATATATATATATATATATATATATATATATATATATATATATCTTGCTCTTTCAACCAGTAATGAAAAGTGGATCTCTCTCTATCTCTCTCAAACCATAATAAAAAGCGGATCTCTCTCTCTCTCTCTCAACCCATAATAAAAGCGGATCTCTCTCTCTATCTCAACCCACACTAAAAAGCGGATCTCTCTCTCTCTCAGCTCATACTAAAAAGGTGATCTCTCTCTCTCTCTCTCAGCCCATAATAAAAAGCGGATCTGTCTCCTTCTCTCACTCTCTGTCCATAATAAAAAGCGGCCCTCTCTCTCAGCCATAATAAAAAGCGGATCTCTCTCTCTCTCTCTCCTGCCTTATTTCTTCTTGGTCCTCCTCCTCCTCCTTCTCTTCTTCTTCCTTTTTTTTGGCAAGGGCGAGAGATGGGTTTCCTCCCCATCTTTTTATAACAAAGGCATCACAGCTTATGACCCTATTTCCCGATGCATAAGATACTCAAAGGATTGTGGAGGGCTTCTTTGCCTCCCAGAATGTCTTATTTCTCTCTGCGTACACGTAAGTCTGTGTGTGTGTGTGTATGTGTATGTGTGGGTGTATCCCATTCACAGTTAATTTACAGAACGTAGTCATGTTCCGTAAGTCTGTGTGTGTATCCCATTCACAATTTTTCTAACAGAACGTAATCATGTTCCTTTGCTGATTTTCAGTAACTCGTTTTGCTCAGAATATTTCGTCATATTCACTTCATTAAGCTTAAATGTTATTTATTTAAAGTTTCACAGCTCAGAATGCTTCTTAATCATGAAAGAAATTATTTTTTCTTCACAGAACGTAATCCTGTTCTGTTCATGATTGTCAGTAACTCATTTCGCTCAAAATATTTAGCAATACTAGCTTCATTCAGGTTAAAAGATATTTATCTTAAGTTCCACTGCTCAAAATGCTTTTTAAATGATGAGAGAAATTCTTGTTACTGATACCATTCTTTAAGGAGAGAAATTAGTTCTAAGAATGAGAGAGGAACGTTAGAATTCTTGGTCATTCCCACGTACCAAAACAAACAGGCACTGTCCATCACTCGAATTCAGAAGTAAAATGACTTTTACTTCTATACTGGAGCTGGAATATAAGATTTAGGCCAGAGGCCAAGCCCTGGGACCTATGATGTTATTCAGCGATGAAAATAATGCTGAAACAATCGTGAGGAAAGGGTTGAGGAAAGTAAGATGGAAGACAGAGAATATGAACGAAGGTATAATAGGAGATATGAAAAAGGTTGCAGTTAGGGGCTGACACTGCAAAGAACCTTGAGTAGTCCCTACAGTGCACCGAGTGAGGTACACTGAAGGCACTACTTCCTTACGGAGTTTTTCCTCCATATCACAAGCAAAATATTACAGCCAGAGCGAGAAAGAACTTAATTGAAATTCATAAACTTCTGTATGGAAATTCCAGGCTACTCTTTCCCATTAACCTAAGAGCCAGAAAAGAACGGGGCACAAGTTTTTTGTCTTGGTGCCAAAAACTTTTGCCGGAAAAATTTTAACGAACAAAGAGTCGTCGAGGGGTTTAAGAACTCGGGAAGTTTCGTGAGGAAAACACTGCGAAGTAGCAGAGAGAGAGAGAGAGAGAGAGAGAGAGAGAGAGAGAGAGAGAGAGAGAGAGAGAGAGAGAGAGAGAGCGATGATGAATGATGCATTAAAATCCCCCTGACTTTCTTCAGACTTTTCCGAGCTGTATCTTACAATATGACAGAGTGGCCAACGCTGAATTTTTTAAAAAGTGTTTTAAGGATACTATGGTGTTTTTTTTAATGTTCATTACTGGAAGGCACACATATTACAATAATGAATTTTAATAACTGAAAACCTATGTATTCATCTTTTAGGATCAATTCACGGGATTGTGAAAGAACAGTTTCATTAAATTTCAGAAGCTAATGATATCGTCAACACAAGAGTTTCATTGAAAAGGGGAAATTGTAATAAATGACATTAAAAGGCATCATACATAGAAAGCGAGGAGATAATTATAATTGTTTATGGCTCCAAAATCTCATTCACTTGAGATAAAAGCAAATAGATTTATGTACCAAAATCTTGCAAATGAGATTATTTTATTCAACCTCTCCACCTGCCAGTTTATCCATATTAAATATTTCCCCATGCAGGAATATCCCAACTAATTTATTTGTTCATTACTCAACCTCAAATTTGCAATGTTGTCTTTTTTTTGGTTTATTCCTTTATTCCTTCATTTTATTTATTTACCCATCACATGGCTATTTTAGTTTCGACGAAGAATACGCACCAATTATCGTTATTGTATTTATCTATATACTCGCACCATTGCGCTCATTTATAAAGTAAACTGTTAAGCTGTCAATCAAGTCTTTTCCTCTTCATCATTTCCCGATGAATGACCACCAAGGAACTGGGAAACGCCTTGAGGACATAGGCCCTCTGGTACATCCGTGGGGGAAGAGTGAGGGGACAGTGACTTCATCCTAAAAGAATCACTGAAAATTTGGTGGCCACTGTCTTCAAGAATCACCCAGTAATTCGTCCCAGGTTTGACGAACTGGCGAAGCCATTTTTCTTCATGCTATGAAAATGGGCTTCAAAGATTCTGATATTATTCAGAGCTTCTAATTAGCTCATCTTCTGAGGAAATTTGGGTGGAAAATCTGACAACGCAGACAGCTAATATGTTGTAGAGTATCAAAAACCGGGACAATTTGAATAGAAAACTCAAAAACTTAAAAAAAAAATGTTATACGCCAGTTCGTCAAAACAGGGACGAAATGTCCCAGCAGTCTTGGATATATAGAAACCTCCCGGTGTTCGTTCACTCACCACTATTTCTAGAAGCTAGGTTTGGTAACTGCTGGTCAGCTTCAAGCTGAACGTGGTCGATGCTGTTAACGTGAGATTGTGGCTAGAACTGCCTTTATTTCCAACTAAAGGTGATGTGGAAAGCAAAGTTGGTAAGTTTAGAGGAGAGGATTAGATCGGCACTAAGCTTAACTTTTACTTCAGGATAAGTACAAGACCGAGGAGGTAATAAACGAAAGGATATTTTTTATCTATTTATTTATATATTAACTTGTTAATTTACTTTTTATTTTTTAATAAGTGACCTCTTATTTCTGTATTTTTCATTACTTTTAGTTACTTCTTTCTAATAATATTCTTTGGAAGCTTGGATTTATAGTCAATGGCCCCCTTCTGGTGTACTTGTTCCATTTGAATAGGGGTCATCCTCTGATTAATAATAGTTAGTCGAAATTCTAGCATACAGACATATATCACCAGAACAAGTTAATTATTATTATCAAAAGTAAATTATTATTATTATTATTATTATTATTATTATTATTATTATTATTATTATTATTTAGAAGATGAACCCTATTCATATGGAACAAGCCCACAGGGGCCACTGATTTGAAATCCAGGCTTCCAGAGGATATGGTATTCATTAGCAAGAAATAACAGAAGGTAATGGGAAATGGTGAAAGAAGAGATCATCTATTAAAAAAGAAAAAAAAAAATGCTAGAAGGGGCAAGAAAAGAGCTTTTTCGGGTTAAAGAATCAGGAAGCCGAGCAAACCAAATAAAAGAAGCAGTTGTCGCCACCACACAACTTTTTTGTTGACCGGGATCGTTCATTTCGTTCGGGTTTAACGAGTGCCGCCGCTATCACTTCAAAGCAACGGCGTTCTTTGTGAGCAGAGGCATGTGAGATCAAAGGCTTAGTCCTTTTTTATAACTGCTCTTATTGATAAAGCCTTTTATGCATTGTTTATGAGGCTATGTTATTTAATGAGGAATTTTCGTTTACAGAGCAACAGAAAGTGAGGCATATGCATGGTCCTTGCATTTCCACGACAATAACCAGAAAAAAATATAACAAACTCCTCGTTTTAATTCCATTTACAGTCGATATTGTTGTTTTCAGGAAGGGGATTTGTCAAGCGATGCACTCTAGTGACTCTCACAGGCTTCAGAGTTGAAAAATTCTTTATGATTTGGCGTAGTTGTAAATTTTCTTATGCAGTTTTCGACGATACACTGACACTACAGATGACGATGACGTTTATGTTACATTAAGAAACTCTCTGATAGCACGTATATCATTCTAAAACCAATCCATAAACATTCTGAAAAATAAACTAAATGTTTCTCCGTGATTCCAAAATTATATTTACGACTTTGATGCAAGTAAGGCTTTATTCCCGGATTCGATTCGAGTGAATTTTTTTGTGATGCAGTTAGGCTCTATTCCCGGCTTCGATTCCTGTGAATTCCTGTTGTGATGCAAGTAAGGCTCCATTCCCGGATTCGATTCCGGTGAATTTCTATTGTGATGCAGTAAGGCTCTATTCCCGGATTCGATTCCAGTGAATTTCTGGCATAAAGAACCCTTCGTCATTATCAGATCGGCGGAGCTAACTGCGGAAGCCTTTTTACTAAACTACTTTTCTTAAACTTTCCGCATCGGACATAAAATAATCGAGAAGTTACTTTTGCGAGGGAAAGTTTTCAGTGGTGATTTGTCTCGATAAATGTCAGTAAAAGACAGGGTTAAATGTTTTTCGGTTTTTCGTGTTACGCAAAATTCAGTCTTCGGGAGATGTAGCAAGGAATTGGACGAGATGGTCCAATCTCGCTCTCTCGCTCTCTCTCTCTCTCTTTGGAGGATGTAGCAAGGAATTGGATGAGATGGTCCACTCTCTCTCTCTCTCTTTTTGGAGGATGTAGCGAGGAATTGGATGAGATGGTCCAATCTCTCTCTCTTTGGAGGATGTAGCAAGGAATTGGATGCGATGGTCCAATCTCTTTCTCTCTCTCTCTCTCTTTGGAGGATGTAGCAAGGAATTGGATGAGTTGGTCCAATCTCTCTCTCTCTCTCTCTCTCTTTGGAGGATGTAGCAAGGAATTGGATGAGATGGTCCACTCTCTCTCTCTCTTTGGAGGATGTAGCGAGGAATTGGATGAGATGGTCCAATCTCTCTCTTTGGAGGATGTAGCAAGGAATTGGATGCGATGGTCCATCTCTCTCTCTCTCTCTTTGGAGGATGTAGCAAGGAACTGGATGAGTTGGTCCAATCTCTATCTCTCTCTCTCTCTCTCTCTCTCCCCCAGGAACACCTGCGCATTCGAATGAAAAGATCCACAATTGTTCGAACTTTCCCAGGACTCAAGACCATCCTCAATATGCATTAGTTAGAAATACATACACACAAACGCACCAACCCCTTTACACCGACCCTACCCCTCAAGGGCAGGCGCAATTTTGCACCCTAGGTTAGGTTAGGAAAGATTAGGCTAAGGAAGGTTAGGTTAGGATGTATCTTTGTAATCACTTCTGATATAATCTTCAGGAAAGGCTATGGGTCGTTTGCGGGTGGGGGGAGGGGGAAGCCTCGGTCAGGTAGGATACAGCATACTAGGTGAGTTTAAGCTTATATGGATCAGGATACATCCTTATAATTAGCACAGATAATGGCTACCTAGAGTATGGACGACGCAGCCTACATCGGCTATCCAGCGGCAGTCCAAAGATTAAAAGCGGACTTTAAGAGAGAGAGAGAGAGAGAGAGAGAGAGAGAGAGAGAGAGAGAGGTTCGTAACTGGATTCAGTAATACCGAATTCCTATGGGAAGCTCTATTGTATTACAAGTATATTCAAGAGAGAGAGAGAGAGAGAGAGAGAGATCAGTAATACCGAATTTCTATGGGAAGCTAGTAAAGGTATATTAAACTTTTTTAAGAATGGCTCGGTGGTGGGTGGATGGAATCTTGAATTCAATGAATACTGTGCTATATCTTTTTACAGTCACTTAAAAATCAAGTCTACGTTATCGTTTCCATTTCTCGTGACTTCCTGAATCATCTTCGTAAGTCGACATTACCTCTTGACCTTGTATTCTTCTTTGTCATCGCCTCTATCATTGACAAAACAGTTTTGCCGTCAGTCAATCTTTCAACCATTTCTTCTCTGGCAGAAGCTGCTGCCTACATAGTCTACACAGCAGCTGCCTGGGTGCGCCATTCTTCATAACATCACGCGAGGAATCCCATCTACCACCTGAGGGTCTTTTTGCTATCTGAAGTTTTTTTTGTAGAAGACGCCCAACCTCATATTCTCCCATTTTGTTGCTGTCGAGTATTTTTTACGACTCCGGTGTTGACGAAGTGAAATCTGCTTCCTGGCGGGCGGGAGGTCTGGTCTGTCGTTTCGTCTGGAGAGGCGTCTTCACTAGAAATTGCCGTCTTCAACAACAACATCTTACGTCGAGGGAATGTTTTTGGAGTTCGTCGTCCATCTTATGAACGCTGCCTTGTAAAAAGAAAAAAAAAAAACTCTGTTGCTCGGAGTCGTCTGGTCCTTGAATACAACGTTATTATGATGTGGAATTACACCGTTATTTTTTTTATGAAATTCAGACAGGAGACCAGAAGCGGTTGCGTTATTGGAATTGTAGCCTCTCTACTGAAGTAACCACGTAATTTAATGCTGCTTACCTGTCATGAGAGTTCGCAGATATCGTAACAACTACTACGATTTATGGAATTTGAATATTAAATTTAGGCCAAAAGCCAAGTGCTAGAACCTATGAGATCATTCAGCATTGAGAGTAAAGAAGGTTTGGAAGGTGTAACAGGATGAAAACCTCGCAGTTGCGCTATAAAACAACTATGGAACAATTATTAGAAGAGGGTGGAAAGTAAGATAGAAGAAAGAGAATATGGAAAGAGGTACAGTGAAAGGAGTGAAAGGGGTTGCAACTAAGGGCCGAAGGGACGCCGCAAAGAACCTTAAGCAATGCCTACAGTGCACCACGTGAGGTCCAGAGTTTTTGAAAGAGAAATATCGTTGAATACGTCAAGATTTAGTCGAACAAGGACCCCGAGAACACCACAGCAACAAACTACTTTCTTTAAACACTCACCGACTTTGAACACCAACAACTAAATATGGTTGTAACATTCAGGAAGAAAGGGAGGAAGAAGGAAGGAAGGAGGAGGAGGAGGAGGTGGACTGGTCGCCCCGACCAACCAATCAAAACTTTTGTTGGGGGATATATTTAGAATCAGTTTAATTGTTGTGAATAACTTGTTTAACTTGTTTCCAACTACAACGACAACAAACAGCCAAGAAAAACATTGCCCTCAAACTTTGGAAGTTCAGATGTTGCCCCTTTTGGGGGGGAGGGTAGAGTGGAGAGTGGGTGAGGGAGAGGAGAGGGAGCTGTTGTGATCGTTCCCTTACAGAGAATTCAGAATGACTACACAACCACGTCCCGTAGGGGGTCTGTACCGTCAGTGCACCTCATGCAGTGCACTGTAGGCATTACTTACGGTTCTTTGAAGCGTCCCTTCGGCCTCTAGCTGCAACCCTTATCATTCCTTATACTGTACCTCCGTTCATATTCTCTTTCTTCTATCTTACTTTCCTCAACTCTCTCCTGACAATTGTTTCATAGTGCAACTGCAAATGACCTCAGAGGTCCCAGCGCTTGTCTTCTGGCCTAAATGCTATACTCAATTCCATTCCTGTAAAATTATGAGATATTCACGATGCTATGACTCAGGGTTGAGTACAGCTAATATGAAGAATACCTTTACGAATAAGCGTAACTAGAATCCTGATATAAAAAAAAAAGAAATGTATAACCATTAAACTTGCAGTCGTCCAACCCGGGACCCACCTCTCTCACTACTGGCCCATACATAAGAAATTAGTCTTTATTCCTAATGACGACTCAGATTCTAAGTTCGCCTCTGAATTTTCCTCTACTTATAAAGAAAGTAATTAGTCTTGTTCCTAATAACGACTCAGATTCTACGTTGGTCTCTGAATTTGCCTCTACTTATAAAAAAAGTAATTAGTCTTTATTCCTAATAACGACTCAGATTCTAAGCTGGCCTCTGAATTTTCCGCCACTGGTAAAAAAAGTAATTAGTCTTTATTCCTAATAATGACTCAGATTCCAAGTTGGCCTCTGAATTTTCCTCTACTTATGAAAAAAAGTTAATTAGTCTTTATTCCTAATAACGACTCAGATTCTAAGTTGGCCTCTGAATTTGCCTCTACTTATAAAAAAAGTAATTTGTCTTTATTCCTAATAATGACTCAGATTCTAAGTTGGCCTCTGAATTTGCCTCTACTTATAAAAAAAAACTCTTAATTCATAATAACGACTCAGATTCTAAGTTGGCCTCTGAATTTTCCTTTTTATAAAAAAGTAATTAGTCTTTATTCCTAATAACGACTCAGAATCTAAGTTGGCCTCTGAATTTTCCTCTACTTACAAAAAAATGTACTTAGTCTTTATTCCTAATAACGACTCAGATTCTAAGTTGTCCTCTGAATTTTCCTCTACTTATAAAAAAATGTAGTTAGTCTTTATTCCCAATAACGACTCAGATTCTAAGTTGGCCTCTGACTTTTCCTCTACTTATTTGGAATAAAGACTACTTTTTTTTTATAAGTAGACGAAAATTAACGAACGAATTAACAGGAAACTCGATCCTGATGCTAAATCACTTCTTGGTTTAACCTCGCTCCTTATTTTCACTTGATAATTAACGAAGGTATATGTGATAATTAGTGTCCTTTAATATTATAATGGGAGAGGGGAGAGTTGAACCGATATTCATAATTAATAAATAATTAATAAAAGGAGACATTATTTACAAGGTCTGAATACCTGCTGTAAGAATGTTCACCAATGTTATTTTAATGTGGGATTTAATAGACTGAGAAGATATGATACGAGTATAAGATTTTTATGCATGTGTATATATATACATACATATATGTATATATATATATTTTACATGTAAATTTATATATTTATATGCATATATTATACATAAATAAACATATATCTATATATATATATGACATTTATATACAGATAGACAGATAGATCAGTAGATAGATATATAGATACAAATAAGAGAGAGAGAGAGAGAGAGAGAGAGAGAGAGAGAGAGGCTAAAACAATTGGAAAACCAAGAGAAATCCACATAAAAACGACTGTGTTGATTTTTCATTTTGCACATTTATTCCTTTTGAAGTTTCATATAAATGCAAATGTCCTCGAATAAAAAAAAAAAATCCGTATGAAACTTGACACGCGAAGGGTCTATGGTTGGGTGGGTTGCTGTTGGCTTTTTCATTATACGTCTCTTACTTTCCTTTTGCTAAAACGTTTGATTGCTGCGTCCGAATAGATTGGGGTTTTGCATGCTATGCATTTACATGAGTGGTACAGCATTTTAATTATACATGTAAACATGTGCACACACACATATATACAGTATATATATATATATATATATATATATATATATATATATATATATATATATATATATATATATATATATATATATATGTGTGTGTGTGTGTGTGTGTGTATGTATAATCTATTATTATTATCTACATTGCTAAATTTTACATGTATATTTGAATCACATTGTGACCCAAGAACGATTTCTTACAGAACAAATTGCGTCAAATTTTATGGCCTTCATGAGCTTATACGAAAAACACCTCAATTACTGAAAGCAAATCATTATTTCTGGATGCCATAAACTAATTGATGCAGGGAAAATTTTTTCTTAAATACAGAGGAAATAAGATAAGGGGGTCACCATATTCTCAAGAAATTGCTCTAAGAAATTAACGAAAGCAAATAAAACCAAATTAATTCAGATAAGAATTGAAAAGAATATAAAACTTAGGCTCATTCAACGCTGAAAGGGAAAGGGAAATTGAAAGTAAAAAGATTTGAAAGGAAAACTTCGCAGTTGTACTATGAAGCAGTTGTGAGGAGAGGGTTGAGGAAAGTAAGATGGAAGAAAGAGAATATGAACGGAGGTACTGTAAAAGGAACGAAAGGGGTTGCAGCTAGGGGTCGAAGGGACGCTGCAAAGAACCTTAAGTAATGCCTACACGGTGCGCAGACAAAACCAGCAACTAGAGAAACATCTCTTTGGAAAAATCTCAAGTCAAGCGGATGGAATCGAGCGAGAAGAACAAAAACATGAACCACAACAATTCCGAACTGTTCGTTTGTTCTCCTTTGTTCTTCCGTTTGTGACGCTGCGGATCGTAGCCACGTGAAAGCTATCTGCAGTTAGATCCAATGGCCTCCGTTTCCGCAGAGATTCTTTTCCTGATACAATTGCAATGACGCCCTGGGATCTACATAGAAATGGGATGAAGCCCGGACGCCTTCTGCGGGAGGGATCGCGTCCTGTGGCCTCAGGAGACCAAAGGACTTCTCTCACTAAAATTCAAGCAATATTTTCCACTGTAAAATGGAAATCAAGTTTTCTTTCACTTAATGCAAGCATTATTTTCCATTGTAAAATGGAAATCGAGTTTTCTTTCCTCAAGTGCTACATAACGGTGCTGTTAAAACATTACTGAATAGGCTTTTCAACCTAAGAATTAAACAAACGCTGCTTACACGAAGTGTGAAGTCGCACGCCTAAGGGAAGACTTTACATTTTTTCTTTTTTTTTACCTGTGGAGCTCAGAGTCTTTGACTACGAATTTCATTACACGAACCACTTGAATTAATCTATTTATTCTCCCAACAGTTTGTTTGTTTTGTAATTAAATATACCTCGGGCCTTTGGAAGGTATGTTCAATGATATATTTCGAGGCCAACTTAAGGGAAGCGGTTATATAACTACTGTAAGGAATTAAGAATTATTTCTCTCTCTCTCTCGTGTTTCAGGAACTTGCTCTTTCACTCATTTTGAGTTTCACTTACAATTCCTACAAACTAACTTGATTTTATAATTTTTTTATTGAAGTGCATACTCAGCTTTATCACATTTCTTCGTAATTTATATATACATATACATGCATATATATATGTGTGTGTGTGTATCGCTACACAAATACTGACAGTAACAATTGATAAGAATTATAATTACAAAATTTACATTATGATTTTTTTTCTACGCCAGGAGTATTACCAAATTTTGACCTCTTTTAAATTCACAATGGGTCAAGAATATAATATGTCCGTTGGCATACCGTTGTTCAGTATATTTCAGCGGTTTCATTCTAAATGAAGGTTGATAAATTGCTTTTTTTTTGTTTCTCACAGAAACGAAAAAATCAAAAGAACCTTTTTCTCTTCTTTCGCAGAAATATGACTTTATCTGCGTTCTTACTCTGTGCTTCCATGTCTACTGCCTTTATCATCATCAACATTTCGTTTATTCCTTCGTTCTTCTCTCTCTCTCCTTATTCCTTCACATCAGAGAATTCTTCTCCTTCTTGTTTTTGTTGTTGTTGTTCTTCTACTTCTTTTTCTTCTTCTTCGTCGTCGTCGTCTTCTCCTTCTCCTTTTGACCAATCAGCCACTCAGTGGTTTTGACTGTTCTCTCTCTTAATGAGTCTTGTCTTCATGCACGGCTAATTGCACATAAGTCACAAGTGACATTGCTCATGAAACATGTATAATTAGTTATTGAATATCAGGGAATTTCCCACTTTTACTCATTAAACCTCGAGGAAGCCAATAAATCTCAGCGGATTAATCGTATTCATATTGTATGAAATATTTACCGGGATGGAATATTGAATTTAAGCCAGAGGCCAAGAGCTGGGGCCTATGATGAGGTCATTCAGCGCTGAAAGGAAAACTGAGAGTAAGAGGTTTGAAAGGTGTAACAGGAGGAAAAACCTTCTACAGTTGCACTACGAAACATTATTAGGAGATGGAATAAAGAGAATATGAATGGGGGTACAGTCAAGGAATGAAAGGAGTTACAGTTATTATTAATATTATTTCTCAGAAGATGAACCCTATTCGCATGGAACAAGGCCACGGCAGCCATTGACTTTCAAATTCAAGCTTCCAAAGAATATGTTGTTCATTTGAAAGAAGTAACAGAAGGTAAATGGAAATACAGAAAGAGGAGACCATTTATTAGAAAATCAAATAAATTAATAACTTAATAAATAAATACGTAGGGCCCGAAATAATGCCTACAGTACACAATGTGAGGTGCACTGAAGGTAGTACCGCCCTGAGGAGACGGGGGTGGGGGAATATTCAAAGATTCGTCACCAATATACCACAAAGGCTATGTCATTAAACATATTGAGGACTGACCTAACGTTAGTTCCACGGGAAATTGCCAAAATGAAAATAACTTACAATAAAATTATGGCATCATTTTAATATTAACCGTTTCAGGTTTAATGCAGATAACGCATTTGCAAGGGTAAATATGATAAATTCGTAATTAAAATAATTACCTGTAAAGATGCAGAAATACAAGGAAATGTAAATAAAATGAATTTTAGAATACTAATCGATTTCACATTTCGTTTATATATATATATATATATATATATATATATATATATATATATATATATATATATATATATATATATATATATATATACAATATATATATACATACATACATACATATATATATATATATACATACATACATATATATATATATATGTATATATATATATATACATATATATATATATATATATATATATATATATATATAATCTCCTGTGAAAACCAGACCCTTAACATTCTGCCTCACAGAAAGTAAATAGACTGTTCTCTTCTCCTCCTCCTCACTCTTTCCTTATGCAACGCAAGATTAATAATCATCCAGTCTCACACAATCAATCCCTGCCAGGGCAATATACAAGAAAAATCTCCCTTCGCTTCATATATAAGAGAAGTCTCCCTTCCCTTCAGTTTATCAAAGAGACAAGAAAGAAAGAATTCCCGGGAAGAAGAAGAAGAAGAAGAAGAAGAAGAAGAAGAAGAAGAAGAAGAAGAAGAAGAAGAAGAAGAAGAAGAAGAAGAGGTGGCCAAAATGGCATGCACGCAAGATGGAGAGGGTCGAAGGAGAAAGCTCAACTCTGAATTGATTTTTGGTTCAGGGGTGAACCAGATTATGCTCACATAACTAAGGGAGATTCAATAGGGTCAATAGGGGTGTGGGGAAACATTTGGGCGGGATAGTGGGCGTGGAAGGATAGGGGTGTGGTGGTTGGAAATACTGAGGCTTTAAGAATAATGTCGTAAAAGTGGTAATCAGGCGTTTTGATTAAAGAGCACCGTCGAGAAGTGAGGTCGAATAGATTGTCAGAGGAGACAAATTGTCAAGGGTTTCGGTGTGCAGGAGAGAGAGAGAGAGAGAGAGAGAGAGAGAGAGAGAGAGAGAGAGAGAGAGAGAGAGAGAGAGCTTGATCGTATTGGAATAATGAGAAAGATAACGTAAAGAGACTTACTGAAAAAGTCGAATGTGCAAGAATACGAGAGAGAGAGAGAGAGAGAGAGAGAGAGAGAGAGAGAGAGAGAGAGAGAGAGAGAGAAAGAGAGAGAGAGAGAGAACGTGGAAGAAAACGAACTCAAGTAATCGCAGTAATCTCATAAGTGTTCCTCTCAGAAGGGATTACCCAGCTAAGCGTTAACTTCCAAAATCTTGGAGATGATTCGGAGATCAGAAAATTCTGAAAGTAATCTGTCATTATCTTCAGTGACCTAACTGAGCGATCCAGACCACCTGGTTATTGGAAACTGCTTTATAGCTTTGAAGAGTATTATTATTATTATTATTATTATTATTATTATTATTATTATTATTAAGACTATATCTGTTTAGTTTCTTGTACCTAGCTAAACCTCTTGAGCAAATTGTGATTTTGTCTTAGTGGAGCTAAGAAAAATGAAACGCTCAAAGGCATAGCTTTGGATACTGCTTTGTTTTGAGATTATTATATATATATATATATATATATATATATATATATACATATATTTAAATATATATATACATATGTATATAGAAATACATACATATATATAGAAATACACATATATATGTATATACATACATACATACATATATATTTATATATTATTATATGTATACACACACACACACACACACACACATATATATATATATATATATATATATATATATATATATATATATATATATATATATATATATATATATATATATATACTTTTACTTCAATTTTCTCCATATTCGAAACGAAACATAACTTGCAACTGATACACCTGCTTGTTTGTAAAAGAATATTTCTATTTGAGTTTTCTCTACTCACAGAGAAATCTGAAGACTTTCATGGCACAGTGGAATGTATTCACGAGGTTGCAAACTTATTCCTCGCAAATAGAACTGCATGCAAATTAGGCTTGTGCCTTCTGAAAGCACCCGCTCAATGGGAGGCCGGTATTTACTCTAAGAATTATGCTTTATGTATTCATATGCAGAAGGGAGTGTGTGATACTTCTTATGATAGTGTACTGCTTCAAATAAACAGACGATATATGCATATGAACTGAAAAATTTATATACAATATATACATGTGTATATGTATGTATACAAAAACACACACATATATATATGTATATATATATATATATATATATATATATATATATATATATATATATATAGAAACATACATGTAAATAAACATCTCTTTCAGAGTGGTTCGTGGTGGTAGGTTTCTGTTTCCTAATAGTAGCAGTTATGACTTGGCCCATCGACGGATGGTCTCGTGTCTGTCACTTTTTCGAAAGTTGTATTTCAACAGATCTTTCATAATCACAGTTGATCCCTGATCCCCTTCATCTGTCGAGAGAAAACAGATTCGCTGAACAGCAGCACCAATATGCAGTAAATGTGCCTCGCTGTCGAACTTCTCAGTTCCGGAGGTTCTTTATTCCTCACACCGTTGGGCTGTGGACAGCCTCCCAGAGGATGTCGTGCAGTTGGAACTTCAGAAGTTCAAGCGAAAATGCAAAGCATTACTACCCTAATACTATTCTTCTTGCATTTTAATACTTTTTTTTATCTATTGATTAATTATTCTTTTTTAATAAGTGGTATCTCTTTTTTCTGTATAGGTTTCATCTACTGAATAATAATAATAATAAAATAATAATAATAATAATAATAATATCTATATACAGTATGTGCATATATATATTATATATATATATATATATATATATATATAATATATATATATATATATATATATAATACAGTATGTGCAGTATATATGTATATATATATATATATATATATGCATATATACAAGAAACAATAACTACTTATGCACAGAAACAATAACCTTCAGCCTCACTTCAGTAGCCTACAGCATTCTCTTAACGCATAAGATGGGGTGACCGTTTATACTGAGAGAGAGAGAGAGAGAGAGAGAGAGAGAGAGAGATCCTTTAAAGAGAATACCTCCCAACCGGTAGCACCAGCTCTTCATATCCCTTCTCCCTTGACAGCGAAGCATTTTGCTCAAACCGAACGTTAACTCGACATCATTGCAGTTTCAAGTGTTTCTGTGTACTCGGAAAAGGCACTATGATCTGACATCATGGGTCGGAGAACGAAAACCTCCGCCACGGCTGAATAATCCATATCCCACGCCAAAAAAAAAGTTCCCTTATCCATGTCTGGATCTGTCAAAAAATCTAAATATTTATTGCTCGTCACGAGGTACACCTTTGGTCAAATTTTTGTTAAAAAACCACCGTAATTATTAGCGTCTTTCTCTCTCTCTTTCGGGGAATTTCGCGATATTCTTCGAACATTTTTAGACCCATGTTTGTATATTCTCTCTCTCCCTCTCTCTCAACATACACACAATCACAAACACACACACACACACACGCACAAGCTGAAATTTGGCCTAGGCAAATCGGTACTGGTGACCCTAGTAGTTGTGACACCTGGTGATTTACCATTAATTAATCGATCAATCAGTTGAGGTGGGGCAAGAGAACTGTGGAGAGAGAGAGAGAGAGAGAGAGAGAGAGAGAGAGAGAGAGAGAGAGAGAGAGAGAGAATTTATAATACCTATCCATATAAAATTTCCTATTCATATAAAATTTCCTATTGTAACTTCATGCATAAATCCCAACCAATATAACAAACATACAAGTTTTATAATATACATAAAGATCAGCCTGTAATGAAACCTTTAAAAGGCTACACACCTCATTATTCGGAATTCTTTGGCTCAGAATATAATCACAAATGAAAAAAAAATCTTTTACTAATCCTATTAAGAAGAGTTCACATCTATTTAATTACTCATCGGGAGAATTCAGAATATGCATACACCTTTGCATTCGTTTTGTGAAGCGATAATTAGCAGTCGTAAAAGGAACGCCAGAGAAATATCTCCATCAAAGAGAACGGGGTGATGAGAAATGAACATTCATCAGACCTTTGATTTGCATCGCTGATTAGCCCGGCTCGGAGGCGCTCCTACAAAATTTGCCAAATGCTTTTGGGAGTAAATAAGGTCTTGTAGAATACGATTCGGTAAGTGATAAGGTTGTTTTCGTAAAATGAGAAAAAATTAGTAAACATAACATAGTTTGCCACTTGATCGTTTCCGTCAAATAACAGTTTAAAGGCATGATATCCAAGCCTTGGTACGAATAATAAAGAGACGGCGTCTACTCCTAGGTACAAATAAAAACTATAAATGTTTAAATTCTAGGTATAAACTGCATTACATTTTAAACAGCAAGCCTTAAGAATCCTTTAGTTTCAAGGAACAAAAACCACTCGAAGTCAAGCAACTCTTTTAGCAGGAAATATTGCGATATTTCTCGTCGAAGCCAAAGCCAATTTCCGAATGTCTCGCGAAGACGGAAATGAGACAATAAACTCGAAATCCCAGTCAGATGTCTGGACATTTTTTCCATACTCATTGCGTCTATATTCACCTGTGAAAGGACTGGAATTCAACTTGTAAATATTTCAGTCGTTTTATTTTGAATTTTTAAGGCAATTTTCTGCAACGCTTCCAATCTGACCCGTTCATTTATACATGAGATATATTCTGATGTAAAAGAATGATGAATATTCTAATTTTAATGATCACCATCCTTGTTTTCATTTGACTTTTTTTTTATTAAGTTTCTCATGAAATATCACAACAACCACTGAAATATTTGATGCTTCAAAATAAAAATATTATTGAGAAGTTTTCCAAGTGAGCATTTAACGGAAGAATTCTAAAAGGATGGATTGCATTTTAGATCTGATTTCCTACACTAAAGTCAGTTCTCAGATAAAACGGCTGACGATTATGAGAACCAAATCAATATCCCGAAATCTGAAAGCAGTTTGATTTTGTCCAATATATTTATCATGAAAAAACACTTGAAGATTTAAAGAAAATTTTAATTCATCTATTTACTAGTCTACAGAGAGAAAACGTAGAAAAAAGAATTCCATAACTAATGGAAAAAGGGCAATTTATGAAAAAACATTCACCACACTTAAAGTCCCTCTTAGTTCATCATCTTTGGCTCTTCGTCCATCTGGCATCATCCAGGTCTATCACTTCTTATTTCAGCCGAGATTCCATAATATGTGTGTGTATGTATTTGCCAGCGCGCACGAGTATTAAACTACGTGAACGTATAGCACGCATACATCCGCTGGAATCCAATTGAACACAGAAAATATTTCACTTTTGTTACACGAGTAAATATAGGTGAGAGATATTCGCATACATAACAGATATTATATGGACATGAATGGTTTCCATTTATCAGTATATTGTGTAGGATAGAGGCATTTTATGAGAGAGAGAGAGAGAGAGAGAGAGAGAGAGAGAGAGAGAGAGAGAGAGAGAGAGAGAATATTTCTCGATATCCAAGCAGACTGATTTTGAGAGAGAGAGAGAGAGAGAGAGAGAGAGAGAGAGAGAGAGAGAGAGAGAGAGAGAGAGAGAGAATAAGTTTCTAAATAGGTTTTCAGACTGACTGATGCAGAGAGAGAGAGAGAGAGAGAGAGAGAGAGAGAGAGAGAGAGAGAGAGAGAGACTCTTTTTAAAGAGAATGTTCCCTAACTAGTAGTAGCACTGGACGTATAGCAGCATCTCGTCATCCGCTCAATCTTCGATGTCGACGAGAGCATTCTGCTATGATCACTGATTTTGTGGCAATGTCGAAGATTTTAACGTCTCTTAGTGTTCCAGAATTATGCAGGATGGAGATGGTTGAAAATGGTAAATGCATCTGAATATGGAAACCATTTTTGTTTGTGTATGTATGTACGTATGCGTATGTGTATATATATATGTGTATATATATATGTTATATATATATATATATATATATATATATATATATATATATATATATATATATATATATATATATATATATATATATATATATATATCAAAGTCGAAGGCGGTTGCTTTAAACCTGATGAACAGCATCGAGTTAGGGAGAAGGAGAATTCCTTGTATTTCCTTTCAATGTACTTTATTGTGCTGACGTTTCAGGACCATGTGTCCCATTTTCAAAGCTATAAATTAAAAAGACAACAGAATTAAAAATAGACTCAGATTTTAAAACGAGAAAAAAGAAATTTTACATAAAAGTATAAAAAGAAACATAACAGAAAGGAGCAATGAATACCAAATAGTGCTGAGTCTATTTTTAATTCTGTTGTCTTTTTAATTTATAGCTTTGAAAATGGGACACATGGTCCTGAAACGTCAGCACAATAAAGTACATTGAAAGGAAATACAAGGAATTCTCCTTCTCCCTAACTCGATGCTATATATATATATATATTTATATATATACATATATATGTCTATACATATATTTATATACACATATATATATGCATATATATATATATAATGTACATATATCTATATATATATATATATATAATACACTATATATATATATATATATATATATATATATATATATATATATATATATATATATATATATATATATATATATATATATATATATAAGACACACATAAATACATACACAAATTCACATGAATATACATAAATATACATCGATAGACTGACAGATAAACAGATGGACCAATGTATACAAGAAAATCTCTCTCTGTATGCATATATGAGCACACACACCACTCTCATATATATATATATATATATATATATATATATATATATATATATATATATATATATATACATACATTATATATATATATATATATATATATAAATATATATATATGTATAAAACAGAATGGCAAACAGACGGACAGAATGAAACGTAACAGACAAACAGCCTAGCCAGCGAGCGAGCGATCGAGAAAGACCCCCGCAAGTGCTCGCCAACCTTACGGGTCCAAATCTGTTAGGAGTTGCGAAAACAAACATTTATTTCTGGAAGAATAATGGGTAACTTTCACCATCGCTCCGCTACCATTTGTTAGAGAACCTTTGAGACAACAATGTCCCTGAGAGAATCCTCCGTCCTGAGACAATGGCCCTCTTTTGCAGAAGACAAATGCATCGCTTCTGAAGGAGGGTGGAAGCCTGAGGAGGGTTGGTGGGTGGGGAGGAAGGTGGAAGGAAATCATGCTTTTCGCCTCAGGTTTTTTTGGGGGGGAAACCTGGAATGCGCGGAGCTGTGCACTGAATGCAGAGATGTATACACTGCATGCAAGTTAAGTTTAATGAATACACACACACACGCACACTCACACCCGTTCAAACATGTATGTGTAGGACATGAAGTTGAAACACTTCTCTTGAAAAGCAATCTATAAGAAATAATTGCCCGGAACACAAGTAAGTATGTGATGGATGCAAAGAAGTATACAGGTATACGCTGCATTCAAGACAAGTTTAATGAATACATGCACACACACACACACTCATACAGGTTCAAACGTTTGTATGAAGGACATGAAGTTAATACAACTCCATAAATAAGCAATTTATGAAGAAATAAGTGTGATGAATTAAAAAATAACATATACAGGTATATACACCACATGTAAGTTAGGTTTACTGTATACACACACTCACAGACTAATACACAATCAAACTTTTTTATAAAGGGCATGAAGTTAGTGCAACTCTCTTAATAAACAATTTATCAGAAATAATCAGCCTGGAACAAATGCAACTATGTGATGAATAGAATACAAAATATACAGATATACACTGCATGCAAGCCAGTTTTAATGCATGCACATACACACACAAGCACAAATACTCGTTCAAACGTTTATAAGAAGGACGTAAAGTTAATACAACTAAATTAATAAGCAGTTTATCAGAAATAAAGATTTTACTAATAGTCTCAAAGCTTGTGCAAGACTTGCCAAAAAAAAAAGACAGAAATACATGAATTCCCAGAAAGACATAAGGCCTGTCAAAGATTTGACTGAAAGTCTCAAACTCGTGTAAGACTTCCCAAAAAAGACATAATCTGTACGGAAACTCCCCCAGAAGGAGCGATTTCTGAGGAAAATGAAAAGAAGTTAATTCACACAGGCTTTATATTCTCGTCTGCATGTCTCGTAAAAGAAGCATTTGTTCCAGTTTCCCAATAAACAGAAAGATAATCGTCAAAGGGAATTTTAGACTGTTGTAAATTGTAAATCCGTCATTAGACTAAATGCTGTAAAAGGGATTATCCGAATCATCATATTTCACGCGGATCCGTTGGATTACAAAAATACTTTTTATAGCTCGGGCGATTACCTGATCAGGGGATCGAGATAAATCTCTTACGTAACTGTGTCAGGTCTATCACTGCAAGTAATTCTTTTTATTTGATGATTTTATGATGGAAATTTGTCAATATTGATTATTCTCGTGTGCTGTCCATGCCATACGTTTATGTTTTAATCAGAAAATCAAATTGTTTGTTTCTGGAAGATGGATGGCAAAAACAAGCCACTGTAAGTAATTCTTTTTATTTGATGAAGTTATGATGGAAATTTGTCAATATTGAATATTCTCGCGTGCTGTCCATAGTCATACATTCATGCACTTTTTTTTTACTCTCTAATTAATGAGTAATTAAAACTTTTGTACTTTAATTGGAAAATAAAACTGTTTGTTTTTGAAAGATGGACGACAAAGACAACCCACTGTAAGTAATTCTTTTTATCTGATGATTTTATGATAGCATTTACTAATACTTAAAATTCTCGTGTATTTCAATGGCCATACGTTTATGTACTTTTTCACTTTCTAATTAATCAGAAAATAAAACTGTTTATATTTTTTAAACTGCTGGAGATAAAATCGAGCCACGTAAAATATTTGGGACGGCAATTTCAAGAAGCAAATCTTGATGACAAATTTGCCTCCACTGATTGTATTGAAAAATCGCCATAAACATTACCGTGTTTATGGATGCGATCTCTCTCTCTCTCTCTCTCTCTTGGACGGCGTGTTCAAGAAGCACATCTTAATGACAAATTTGTCTTCAATGATAAGCATATCTTATGACAAATTTGTCTTCAATGATTTTATGTAAAAACATACCACATAAACTTTTACGTGTTTATAAAAGTGATAGCTCCCTCTTTCTTTCTCTCTCTCGGCTTATTTGGCAGTGTATTTCTTCTTTCGCTTGGACAGATTTATCCGTCTCCCCGTTGGTTTCTGAATAAATGTCGTACTGTACTGGAACCTGACTTACTTATTCTCACAGCTGAGGTAGTGCTGACGCATTTTTTGGGATATACAAGAATTGTTAGGTTTTTGTTTACTTAGGTTTTTGCCGTGCCAGACTTGTAGTAATACTTCGTAGCGTAAATTTGTTTATTGTATATATCATAGGTGATAGAGCTGCAAAATTCTGGTTGGGTTATATATGTATATATGTGTGTACGTGTGTATAAATATATGTATGAATATATATGTATATATACATATACATATATATATGTGTATATACATATTACATATATATATATATATATGTATATATATTATACACATATAATATATATATACATGTGAGTATGTATGTGCATAATTCCAAATATTGGTTACAGACCCTTAATCAATATACTTACGTTAATAGAAAGGAAATAGACGGTTACATTGATGTTAATATCATGAAAGCGAAATTTAACGAGCCTTAACTATATTCATTAACTTGAAGCCTTTCTGTAAGTGTGATGGACAGAAACTTTTACATCACGAGAGAGAGAGAGAGAGAGAGAGAGAGAGAGAGAGAGAGAGAGAGAGAGAGAGAGAGAGAGAGAGAGACGCGTAAAAGGCAAATTCAACTAGCCTTTCCTAATTTCATTACCCAAAAGGCCTATTTTTGATAGAAACTTTTATATTAGAAAAGAGAAAGAGAGAGAGGAAAAGTTACACTAAACACGCACGCAGACACACACACACATATATGCATATATATATATATATATATATATATATATATATATATATATATATATATATATATATATATATATATATATATATATATAGCTTAATGATAAATAATATTGCCAAGACCAGAAGAACATTCTTTATTGTACAAGCTTTGAGGTATAAAACCTCATCATCAGGCTGAAAAAACCGACAAGGATGAGAATCAATAAAATTACAATAACATGAATTGTCATAATAAATCTTCAGCAAAAATACTAACGAAATATATAAAATAAACAAGTAAATACAAACTAAAAGGGTGAGACGTAAAATAACGAAAAATTAAAAACACAAACCTAAAAATATGAAAATAAAACTAAAGTGAAATGTAAACAAACTACCACTTACAAAGTAAAATATTTAACGACCTAATTGAGTGCCTACTATGAAATTACACGATAGCTAGTTGAATACCAGACGAGTTGTTGTTCAATTCCGGCTTCATCTTTTTAATAGTCAGCGACTCTGAAATTAAAAGGTCCAGTCTATTTGAACAAAAAGACAGTACCCGAAAATCCAGGTCAGTGAAAGGATGGTCCTGTGCTAAACTGTGTTCTCTAATGGCAGAAAAGGGTGGTTTGGAAAGGGGAAACCTAGTTCTAATAGAAAGACCTCTGTGTTCCAAAATTCTGTGTCTGAGCCAGCGGGAACTAGATCCCACGTATCGCAGACCACACTGCGAACAAGTGAACAAGTAAACGACACAGGAATTAAGGTCCACAGGCAGAGTAGGCTTCTCTCTCAAAAGTGATCTTATTGTAAAAGGATTACAGAAAACAAACCGGAAACTGATTTGAAGGAAACAATGCTTAAGTATTTCTTGTAACTTTTTCGGACCATATAGCTACTATGACCAAGGTAAGGCAATTTAATGTACTTTACATCTTTACTAGCAGTACTGTACACCGGTCTGGGACAAAACTTTTCATTTAAAAATTTTTCAGAACTTTGTAAAATACAAAAATGGGATATGAGTTTTCAGAAAATAATTCTGGAGGAAAACCATATCTTGATGAAATAAATTAAAATCACAACAAACATTGTAGGCTCTATTAATCAAAGTGCATATTGAGTTCATCTTATACAACTTTGGCGAAAAACTGAGGTAATTCAATCCCAAGCCAGTAAAAGTACTTTTCCTATAAACAGAGGTCTCAAATTTGCCACTATTTCTGTATACCTGTACATCTAAAAATGACAACATATTATCCTGTTCCGTTAAATATTTTACTTTGTGAGTGGTAGTTTGTTTACATTTCACTTTAGTTTTATTTTCATATTTTTAGGTTTGTGTTTTTAATTTTTCGTTATTTTACGTCTCACCCTTTTAGTTTGTATTTACTTGTTCGTTTTATATATCTCGTTAGTATTTTTGCTGAAGATTTATTATGACAATTCATGTTATTGTAATTTTATTGATTCTCATCCTTGTCGGTTTTTTCAGCCTGATGATGAGGTTTTATACCTCGAAAGCTTGTACAATAAAGAATGTTCTTCCTGGTCTTGGCAATATTATTTATCATTAAGCTAAGATTTCAAGTGGCCGCCCAATTACTGAGACTATATATATATATATATATATATATATATATATATATATATATATATATATATATATATATATATATATATATATATATATATATATATATATATATATATATATATGATAATCATAGTTTCTTCTCTCTCTCTCTCATTATACTTATTTCGATTCTGCAGTTAACGGTAACAGAGAAGGCCAACTACTGTTTATACACACACACACCTATATATATATATATATATATATATATATATATATATATATATATATATATATATATATATATATATATATATATATTCACTTCAGTCAGGTCCTTTCTAAATTCATTACCTTTAGAATCGAAATAAGTACACACAGAGACACAGAGAGAGAGAGAGAGAGAGAGAGAGAGAGAGAGAGAGAGAGAGAGAAGCTGCCAAGTTTATCATATTTCAAATTTCTCTCCTCCTCCTTCATGTTTGTTTACTTCAGAATATTTGCAAAGGCTGAAGGCCAAGAAATATGATTAAGAGGGTAAACACGCCGACTCACCGCGTGAAGCCATGAACGGGCCTCTTAGGAGAAGTAAATCGTAGGAACTTTGATCGCTATTTTTAAGGTTGTCATTAAAATAACCTCGAATTGCATATATACATGTATATACTGTATATATTTGCATATATACATGTATATATATATATATATTCATTTCTGACTCACATCGGGACCGAGCCCTGGTATTTCAAACGAGAGGCCAGGGCGTTACCAACTGACCCTATGTGGGTAACGCCCTGGCTGGCCTCTCATTAATTTTGAAAGACCGAGGTTCGGTCCCGATGTGAGTTAGAAATTTGTTTCAGTGAGGACACGTGGTCATGTATTCATTAGTTTCATATGATATGTATATATATATATATATATATATATATATATATATATATATATATATATATATATATATACACATATATGCAATATATATATATACACACACACATATATACAAGTGTATATATATATATATACACGCACATATATATATATGTATATATATATATATATATATATATATATATATATATATATATATATATATATATATATATATACCTTACATACATATATAACATATGTGTATATATATATAATGTCTACAATTTAAATAGCTAGTGTGTCATATCCGTAAGTTATTAAAACACCCATTGAACTTTGCATGTTCATCTAAAGCGAATTATTCCCCTGAATACCTATAGGGTTTAAATAAAACATTTAGAAGCTTTGGGTTACCGGGAAATAACTTAAAAGTTTTTGAAAGCATCGATTCAGAGAAAATGTTCCCATTACAAAAAATTCCAGAATGTTATCCAAACGAATTCAATTGGGCATGAATAAATTAGAAAAAAAAATGTACTAACTTTCTCTACATGGAGAAAATCACAGCAAGAATGTTTGGTACCCTTTTAAAGATAATTGCAATAAATATGACCTCATTCGTCTCCATACGTCAACATTTGATTGACACTCACGCTGATAAATGACAGATTCGTACCGACTCATTTGTTGACGAATGCGGGATCTGCAAATGTGAGCAGAGACAGGAATTTTCTTTTAACTGATTTTAGTTAATGATTTCGCATTACTCTATAAACGCAGGGGCTATTTTAAAGTAAACCTTTGATAAATGAAACTAAAAGAAATAGTTATATTTTAACCTTACCTAAGGTAAATGCGTGTTTTTCTTTTCGTAGCATTTTGAAATAGAATAAAAAAAACTATAATATTACCATCATTATTAGATGTGTACAACGAAGATGAATTACTTCAAACAGCAATAATAATAATAATAATAATAATAATAATAATAATAATAATAATAATAATAATAATAAGCCTTATATAAGACTAGTCCATATTTTCTTTTCGTTACATTTTGAAATAAATTAAAAAAGTATGTTATCATTATTATGAGATTTCCACAACGAAGTTAAATTACTTCAAACAGCAATAATAATAATAATAATAATAATAATAATAATAATAATAAAATAATAATAATAATAATAATAATAATAATAATAATAATAATAAACTGAATTGCAGTCTATACCTGCAACCTAGTTTATTATTATTAATAATTATTATTATTATTCTCTTTTGCTTTTGTTAGAGTACAAATTCCCAGAAACTCGTTCCCCCTTCTGTAATCACGTGCAAAGACATAAAAGAGAGATATCCAATCTTATTCTGGACTCCCCCATTCAGCAGATGGGACCCAATAAAACAGCGAGTGATCGGAGGATTCTGAGGATGGGAATTCTCTCTCTCTCTCTCTCTCTCTCTCTCTCTCTCTCATTCTTCCTTAACGTATTTCTCTCTTCCTTATCGTATTTCAGAATTTAGTACGATACGTCTCTCTCTCTCTCATCTTGGTGTACAGCATATTATCCTTGCATCCCATCTTTCTCTCTCTGTCATCTTGGTTTAAAGTGTAATAGACTATCCTTGCATCCCATATCTCTCTCTCTCTCTTTCTCTCTGTCATCTTGGTTTACTGTATAATAGATTATCCATGCATCCCATCTCTCTCTCTCTCTCTCTCATCTTGGTGCATGACAGACTATCCTTGCATCCCATCTCCTTCTCTCTCTCTCTCTCTCTCTCTGTCATCTTGGTTTAATGTAACTTATAATAGACTATCCTTGCATCCCATCTTCCTCTCTCTCATCTTGGTGTATGACAGACTATCCTTGTATCCCATCTCTCTCTCTCTCTCTCTCGCATCTTGGTTTAATGTATAATAGACTATCCTTGCATCCAATCTCTCTCTCTCTCTCCCTCTGTCATCTTGTTTTAATGCGTAATAGACTATCCTTACATCCCATCTCTCTCTCTCTCTCTCTCTCTGTCATGTTGGTTTAATGTATACTAGACTATCCTTGCATCCCATCTCTCTCTCTCTGTCATCTTGGTTTAATGTATCATAGACTATCCTTGCATCCCATCTCTCTCTCTCTCTCTCTCTCTCTGTCATCTTGGTTTAATGTATCATAGACTATCCTTGCATCCCATCTCTCTCTCTCTCTCTTACACACATACACACACACACATTCCATGAATAGAACAATTTCAATGGTTTATCTACATGATACAACTCCGGCAAAACACTTGTTCGATATTACTCATGACTGGTTTACAACTCATGCTATGTAGGTCAGAATGTCTTTTATTACTTTCTCTGAGGACGTGTCACATTATATTCCAGTCTCTCAGTCACTCTTAAACCAGAATTATAAAAAACATAATTTTTTAAGTCATGCAAATAAAAACTCAGATATGTCAGTCTACAAATCGTAACAAAATCGAAAAAAATAGGTTGACACTTTATCTAACCTTTGACTCACATCTAACTTTTGAGAAACATCTAATGAAAGTTTCGGCAAATGCCGCACGAAAGTTAGGTATTGTTCGTAAGGCCTCATGTATTTATAATAGTGATCTGCTTCTGCCAGAGATTATCTCTTTCAGATAGAGTGGTTCGTGGTGGTAGGTTTCTGTTTCCTAATAGTAGCAGTTATGACTTGGACCATCGACGGATGGTCTCTTGTTTGTCACTTTTTTCCTAAGTTGTATTTCAACAGAGATCTTTCAAAGTCGCAATTGATCCCTGATCCCCTTTTTCTGCCGAGAGCAACCAGATTCGCTGAACAGCAACACCGATATGCAGTAAGTGTGCCTCGCTGTCTAACTTCTCAGTCCCAGAGGACCTTTATTCCTCACACCGTTGGGCTGTGGAACAGCATCCCAGTGGAAGTCGTATGATTGGAACTTCAAAGTTCAAGCGAAAGTGCAATATATTACTACCCTAATACTATTCTCCTTGCATTTTAATTAATTTTTATCTGTTTGTTAATTTATTAATTTTTTTTTTCATTTGTGGGGTTTCTTCTTTCTGTATCTCCATTTACGTCGACTTACTTCTTCCTTATGAACCCCTTAATATTCTTTGAAAGCTTGAATTGCAAGTCAATGGCCCCTGTGGGCTTGCTCCATATGAATAAGGTTTATCTTCTGAATAATAATAATAAAAACATTTATTTATTTGTTAATTTATACTTCCTTTTTTAACAATTGATCTCTTCTTTCTGTATTTCCCATTGCCTTATGTTGTAGGGGAACGGGAAGGTAGGGGAGACATCCGCCCTCTTCCTGCAAACCTATTTGTCCTCCCAAGCTGAGGGCGGGGTAGGTAGGGGATTGGGAGGGCAGGAGAGACAGCAGTGCCGGGTTCCAGCGCGCTACGCTAGCGCCAACAAGCTCGTAGTAATAATATTCTTTGGAGGCTTGAATGTCAAGTCAAGGGCCCCTGTGGTGGGCTTGTTCCTTATGAATTGGGTTCATGTTCTGAATAATAATAATAATAATAATAATAATAATAATAATAATAATAATAATAATAACATTCTTTGGAAGCTCTAATTTCAAGTCAATGGGCCCTTGTTGCGGTTTTTTTCTATATGAATAGGGTTCATCTTCTGAATAATAATGATAATAATAATAATATTATTATTATTTCAGTAAATGAAACCTATTCACGTGTAACATGCACACAGGGGCCATTGACTTGAAATGAGAATGTTGGTTTCAACTTCCCACTGCAGACCCCACACTGCAGCAGTAACTGATCATGATACAGAGCCAATGATTTTTCATCGCCCTGGGGGAGATGCGAACCCGCAACATTTGATTGGCATGCCATGCCACTAACCACTATACCAGCAAATAATAATAATAATAATAATAATAATAATAATAATAATAATAAAATAATAATAATATAGTAAACTATATTACTAGGTAAAATGATATAGTTTACTATATAATTGTGGATTTTATTACACAAACTGTTTTTCACAAGATTGTGAATTTCTTATCAATAATAATAATAATAATAATAATAATAATAATAATAATAATAATAATAATAATAATAATAATAATAATATGTAGCATTCGGGTACATCGAATTTTGGCTAAGTGCATTCCTCACAAACCAGACATGAGGACCTGGTTGCTAGATGCCAGCAGCGGGTTTCAATCACGTCGATTATTCCCGCAATTTCTCGGACGAATTTCGACATCGAAATTCGCTGATGCGTGGCCGGTTCAATTTCTCTCGGTAGGTCGCTTAGTGCGAACCGCCCGCATGTCGTGATTATAATACGTACTGCCGTCTTGTTATGGTATTCTCTCTCTCTCTCTCTATATATATTTTATTGTATAATAACTGCACGTTCAAATCCCGTGAACGGACACGATTAAGCCCCCCCTCTCTCTCTCTATCTAACTCTCTTCGTTATTGTAGTTTTGTACATTTTCATTTTTCTTTGTGTCTGTACGTTAGCTGTGTCACGATTCCTATAGGTATAAGTTTTCTACTGCTCTCTCTCTCTCTCTCTCTTACTCTTGCACACTCGAATTTTAAAATTTTTCAGTAAATCTCAATTCCTTATATTTGTCATGATTCCAGTACGATTAAGTTCTCTCTCTCTCTCTCTCTCACCTTATTCTCTTATTCTTGCGCTTTCGAATTTTTCAGTAAGAATCTGTAAGTTATCTTTGTCATGAATCCAGTACGATTAAGCTCTTTCTCTCTCTCTCTTTCATCTTGTTCTTGCAAAATCCCATTTTTTCATGAAGCCTCTCTACGTTAACTTTCTCATGATTCCAAACGTTTAACATTTCTCCTGCTGTCTCTCCCTAGGAGAGCTGTTAATCAGCTCAGTGGTCTGGTTAATTAAACTAATGTATACTTTTCTCTCTTACCTTATGCTCTTATTCTTGCACTTTCTAATATTTCTGTGAGAATCTAAGTCATCTTTCTCATGATTCCAATACGATTAAGTTCTCTCTCTCTCTTATCTTCATCTTTTAATTTCTGCACATCCGAATTTTTCATTAAGTCTCTGCGTTATCTTCCTCGTGATTCTAATACGATTAAGTTCCTTCTCTTTCTCTCATATATCTGCGGCTGCCGATATTTCACCCATTCTTGAACGTAGTTCACAGACTCTAACCGTTGGAATTCCAAGCACGTTCCTGTTCTCAATGATAAGGCCAGGAGAAACTTTTCAGAAGGCTTTTGAGTAAAAAAAAAAAAAAAAAAGCAGCTTTCCTCTCTCTTTTTTTCTCTCCTGCTGGCTGGTTATGGGCTGGTGAGTCTAAATGGTAGCTTTGTAGCACGTTTTATTCTTTGTTTTTCATTCTTTAAAGCAGGAGGTTTGTTTTATAAATCGCGATGACGAATTTTTACATGACTGGCAAACTTAGATGGGTATATCCTTCCCTCTTTCAAATTTTTCTTATTTGGTGTACAAAAGACTATCCTTGCATCCCATCTCTCCCTTCCCTTTCTTATGTTTGTACTCTCTTTCTCATGAGTGCAATACGACTGACCTCTCTCTCTCTCTCTCTATTTCGGAGTAAAATGGACTTTCTTTTTCTTTGCATCACTCTGTCTCATCAAAAAACAGACTTTCCTTATCTATGCATCCCATTCGCTCTCTCTCTCTCTCTCTCTCTCTCTCATCTCTGTGTAATACACTTTCCTTATCCCTGCATCCCATTCTCACTCTCTCTCAGTGAAAATGAAGGAATCTGATGTAATCCCAGGAAGTAAAATTAATAACTATATAATTTTCCATTTAATTTGCGTCTTCTTTGAATTTTGATAAATCCGCGACATTATGGTAAAGTCAAAACAGAATTCTCCTGCCTAATTTTTCCAAATTCCCTAGCGACTTCTTTTTTTCGAAATCTTTCTCTGCAGGTCTAATTAATACTCGACATCTCTTTGTGCTAAACGTGGAGGTTACCTTACTCGCTTAGGCTATACGTACCACACAAACGGAAGCGTGTAGTTTGGGCTATGCATACACCCATTTTTCTACTGGCCTATGTAAGCGCTGGTCTACACAAAAAATCAATTCTTTCTTTGGCCTAAGCTAGTACAAACAAAAAATGTTTCAGGCTTACCTGTGTTGTATCGTACTTGATGGTCAAGGCTGATGCTTCGTCAAGTTCTGAGTTGAAGTTGGTTGAGACTTATGGAAGCAAACCCCTGACTTCTGGTTACAAATGCTGACATTCTACTGGATATATTGATACGGAAGGCACCATTCTCCTAACTGGCTCCCTGCAGTACAAAAAAGTTAATTTAAGATAGTGTCTTGCGCCCAGAGGCATGCAACAATTAGTCTAGGCTATAGTGTACATAGGCCTCACCTAACTGATACACAACACCGTTTTGATGCACGTCTTAGCCATTGTAGCATGGTCTATATGTGAAAATAAGCAGTATTCCTCAAGAAATTGTTATTAGACCCTCAAAATGGTAGTCAAATGCTACTCATGTTGGGAATGTATAGCTAGGGTAACGGTGTTGTGTAACAGTTAGGCGAGGCCTAGCCTATGTACACTGCTGTATAGCCTAGAGTAGCCTAATTGCTGCATGCCTCTGGGCGCAAAGAGTTTGGGTCGTTTCGACCGTAAGCACGTTTACGTGCAAAATGGGCGCCGTGTTTAGTACCAGCCCCTTGGAGATGTAAGTAAAACAGGAAATAATGACGTTAAATACCATAAACATAACGGTAAATACCAAGAACATAACGTCTTACGTTGTTTTGGATGTTACAGCCTAAATGACTTATGGCCCAAACGACCAGGACTGCATCAAAACATGGTTGAGCTTTTCTGAAGAAGCTTCGTGACAATTCCAGGTTCTTTGATAGTACAGTACGGTAGACATACGAAAATCTCTAATACCACGTAGAACATCAAATAAAACAAGTATAAACCTTCTTCAAGGGAGAAATATTGGATTGTTTTCTTCTTGGCGTTTGTACACCGCCTACAACCTTACATCTGCTGAATGATATTCGTATCACGATTCACGAACCTCTGTAGGAGTACTAGGAGTCTTGAAATCTCGGAAGTGACGTTTTCAACGTCATGTACTGCGCAGTTAGCCTTAATCATTAATGACACTTTTATTCTAGGGGAAGAGGATTTTACAACACGACATATTAAGAGGCATCATTTTCAAGAAACTGAAGCTTTTCCGGAAGTTCTGTGGCAGAAGTAAATACTCGTGTTTATATGAAATACCATCTGCTAAGTTTGCCCCCTCACGAACCTGCGGTACTTTCAGGTTTTACTTAAGAGCCGTCCCCGTTTTTTTCATCAAAATACGGTTTCCCACCTGATGTCCTCGGGTACAAAATGTGGACTGCAAACCTGACAACAGATTTGCCAAATTTCGACTAGTGGCAAGTGTTATAATAACAAATATATTCATACAGTGGTTATATTGATCAAAATTAAAGGAACAGATTGTGAAGTTCTCTCACTCCCTCGAAATCCAGTGAACTACCCCAACATTTTGACCACTAAAAGGTATGTTCCACATAAACCTGCATGATATAGCCTAGAGACCCAATCTGGGTAATTCTAAGCCCGTTGTCCGCGGTGAGGTAGCTTATGGCAGTTGACGTTTTTCTATAGAACTTGACCTGCTGAACAAGAATTTCAAGTAAAATTTTGTCGGTCGGCTGTAACTAAAGCGTAATTGACCCTTGAAGACTGCACACCGGTACCGTGGGTCCCCTGCACTGGCGCATACAGCTCAAGGGTAAATTACAGTTTAGCTGCAGCCGACGGGCAAAATGTTACCCTAAACTCATGCAAAGCAAGCAAAGCAACGCTGAAAAACGTCAACTGCCACAGGCTACCTCAACTGCACACTAACCGTTGCTTGCGATCGGGGCGAAGAAACTTAAACGGTAAACAAATCCGCCATCTTGGGTTACGTAACCACTAAGGAGCCATATGTTCAGCGGGGGGGCGGGGGAAGGTGGGGTACCGCACAAAAGGTACAAGTTGGTAAAGTGACGTAGGACTGTTATGTAGAAACATGGCAGTAAATGAGTTACCCAAAAAATAATAATGCTCCTACATGAAAAGCACTAAAACCTAATAACACCAAAACACAGGTGACCTAACTACCTAATAATAAAGAAGACAGTTTAGGAACCTTACCTTAAAGGGGTGGAGGGTACAATTCAGCCGCCGCCTTTACGAACGCGTGGAGCCTCGTCTTCGGGTCATCAAAGTGGATTTTAAAATGGGCTACTGCCAAGTACCCGACGAAGTTGTACCTCCTACGGCCGTACCTAGGCGTCGTCTCACGAAGTTCCCTCCACCTCCTCTCAATAGTATTTGTATGAGCACCAGTTACTGGGTCCACAAAGTTCATGGAGTGATTGACAGTTAAGTGTACGTAGCCTTCGTCCTTCAAGCAGTCATAAGCTCTCCAGCAATCAGATACAAAAGTTGTCCCCGGTACAATGTAGTCCTTATAACTAAGGTAGCAATTGACACAGGTAAGAGGCAAATTGCCCTTGGTTACAGGCTCAGAGGAGCGGGAGGTTCCGAGGGTGACGTCCAACATCGTGCTGGGTTGAAGAGTGAGTGAACTGTGTCAGTGAACTGCACCAGAACAGGGTAGGAAGGATGAAGTTGGGGGGGCTAAAAGTGTATTTCTGAATTCAGTTTTGGGGTGGCGGAACGGCGCTGCGCGCCTTATCCGCATTTTTTAAAATAATCTGGCAGGCTCGTATGCTCTGGCAAGCGGTAATATTGCTGCTGCGCGCCAACCACAGGGCTTACAAAATATGTAAAAAAGGTTTCTGTTAACGTCACTGAGAGAAAGTGGTAGCGAAACGTCCTGCAAGACCCTTTTCCTCTTACCCCATATACATGCTTCAGGTGTCTGCCGACAAATGTAAAGTAATTTTGTAAGTTATTTATGGTAAAATCATGTTGCGAAGAGACGTCAGTATATTTGTGAACGGAAAAGTAGCCTACTGGAAGAAGGTTGTAGGCACAAGCTACAACGAATAGGAAACGGTTATAAAACAGTTGAGCAAAAGGAATACATGTAACTGAGTTTATGTATCCCCCAAATTCTCCACCTGGGTGAAACGTAATGTAGGGGTAACGTTGCAACGTGATTGATTGGGTACAGCCACCCACCAAAAAACCCTCCAACTACTCTCTCAGTTGGAGGCATTGGATGAACTGAAAGCTCCCCCGTAAGACCGCGCATTCGTGACATGGCCTGGAATCAGCAGTAGTAGTGATATGTGAAAAGTGCCTTTGTAACGGCTCGCGCTATCCATTTATTCCCCCTTATTTTTACGCTTGTTTTTCGTGTTCCAAATGACATATATAACTGGAATTACAACAATAAGTTGCCCAAACCTTTTCCCAAGTTATTTACCCCACCCAGAACTCCGGATTCCTAACGGGTCCCCCTCACCGTGAGCTATTCTCGAAAGTGTTTTTACCCACCCAGGACCCAGATTCCCAACCGGTCCCCCTTACTGTCGGCTACAGTTCTAAGATAATTTACAGCTTAATTACAGCCAAGCGACAAAATGTTACTTTAAATTCTTGTTCAGCAAGTAAAGTTCTATAGAAAAATGTCAACTGCCATAACCTAGCCCACCACGGACAGCCGGCTTAGATCTACCTCAATCTGCTGTTTTTTGTTGGAGTGTAATTATCCCCTCTTGATCGCACGAAGCCATTTTGAAGATAGGTGGTAATATTTGTACGACGTATATGAGCATCAAAACATAGTAGTGCAATGAGGTTAGGTTAGTTATTGAAATTTCTTCTGTAGGCTCCTGTTTTATACCTGTAGCCCTCAGAATACTAGGCCTGTCAAATTTTATGCACCTTAACCAATTCAGGTCTAATAAGGTTTGTCCCTTACCTTTGGCTATTGTCAATGGTAACCTGCCTATTTCCTGATCACTATAGTGTAATAATGTACTTCCACTTGGGTATTTCTAAGTAATAGATACTGTACACGGCAGGTATTTAGTGAGAAATGGCAGCTTCTTATAGTATTTTGGTTGCTTATTTACAATTTAACGTTATTTTTTTGCGGTCGGCTGTAATTAACCTGTAATTAACCCCTGAAGTCCATCCAACAAGGGGTTTCCGTATGTGATCTTCGCAAGACAGAGCACGGCTACGTCTGTTTCGAACAGTTCATATCCAGTCCAGCAAGTGCAATACCTTGGAAACTGGTTTTTTCTACACTTTTAGGGCTTCTGACACTGGCGGTGCATTTGTTTGGTGTCGGCCAAATGGAATGTCCCTTCGCCGTGTTTAGTGCTGGCCCAGGGGGGGACGGTACCCATATGTTAACAAGTTATTGCACTTGCCTGACGGGATATGAACCGTTCGAAACAGACGTAGCCATGCTCTGTCTTGTGAAGATCGCGTATGTAAACCCCTTGTTGGATGGATGTCTGGTGTTAATTACAGGTTAATTACAGCCGACCGCCAAAAAATAACGTTAAATTGTAAATAAGCAACCAAAATACTGTAAGAAACTATCATTTCTCGCTAAATCCCCTCCGTGTATCAATTACTTAGATCTACCTCCACTTGTAATGAACTAGTAACTTCTACGCCTGTGCCATTGTAACTCCTGAGTACCTTCTCTGATGGTTCTATCACTAAGTTAGGCATCGTGTTTGCAACATTACTACAGTCTTACCTGACGCAGGGTGCATGTCTCAATCATTGCTATAATAATCTTCTTTACTACATCTATAGTGTGCTTTGCTAAATTTCTTCTGGGGTTTCTCTGCATTTACAGTATGTTTACCCTTGGTAGGTTTACTTGTTTGATGTGTTTGCACTTTCTTTGTTTGTTGGCAACTCTTTTTATATGCCTCTTGACTTACCTGGCTACTGCTACCATTATTAGTTGTGCCTATTATGACACTTGACTGGTAATTTGCCATTTCCAGAGCTCTTGCTAAGTCCTGAACTGGGATTTGTTTGACATAGGCTACACTGGGAGTTATTTATCATTGGCTACAATGGGAGTTGTTTGACATAGGCTACACTGGGAGTTATTTAACCCACAAGGTGCGGCGCATCGCTAAAATTGACGCTTTATGTGCTGCGTAAGGATGGCGTCGATATTATCGACGTTTTATTTTCAAATATTACAGTAAATTTAGTTCCTCCCCATAGCTCTGTTTGAGTGACGTGAACAGTCTCGCCAACCATTCAGCTCACTCTTGAACATAAAAGATGCCAGATTTCTCTTAATCGTAGGTATAAAAATAGCAAAATTGTAAACCTTCCGTCAGCCCGGGGGTGCGGGACCAGGGAGGCTTTTGTATCCTGGAGTTGAGCAACGGTCAAAGATTTTTATAAATCTTTGTTTATTTTGTGAATTTTGGAGATTATGGCTTTTGATGATGATGCTTATTCATTTTCATCAAATAGTGATATCGAGATAGATAATTACTTTGTTGTATATTTTTTGTACTTTTTTAGGTGTTTCTTGAATAGCTAAGGAGTAAGATTGTCATGAAAAAATATTCTTTTTAAATACAAGTTTTTAAAAGTATCTTATATTTTATTTTTTATTATTAATCTGCGACACAAGGCAACTACAACCATGTATAACATTAGGTGATAGGTTGAAAAATGAGCAAGAAAATATTGGTTCCATTGCTGAAGTTGCCAATGCATAATACTGCCGTCGTCCTTAACTGGCATCCCCCTAGCATCTCTTGGGTTAACATTGGCTACACTGGGAGTTGTTTGACATAGGCTACACTGGGAGTTGTTTGACATAGGCTACACTGGGAGTTGTTTGACACAGGCTACACTAGGAGTTGTTTGACATAGGCTACAATGGGAGATGTTTGACATAGGCTACACTGGGAGATGTTTGACATAGGCTACACTGCGAGATGTTTGACGTAGGCTACACTGGGAGTTATTTGATGTAGGCTACACTGGGAGTTGACATAGGCTACACAACGGGGTAGATCTAAGCGGGCATTCCGCGGTGAGTCCCCCACCCCCCTCCATAGCTAATACTGTAAAATTGTAACCAGTAAACACCCTAGGGTATGTTAGGTTGGTATTTTTACGGGTGTTTATTGGTTACAAATTTGCCGTATTAGCTATGGAGGGGGATGGGGGTGGGGGGCTCGCCACGGAATGCCAGCTTAGATCTACCCCATCGGTAGTGTAGTCTTCAAAGGTCAATTAAAATTTAGTTGCAGTCAGCCGACAAAATATTACTTTAAGTTCTTGTAAAGCAAGTGAAATAGCATAGGAAGATGTCAATTGCCACAGTCTAGCTCACCACGGAACTATGGCTTAGAATTACTATATACTGTATATATATAAATATATATTATATATATATATATATATATATATATATATATATATATATATATATATATATATATATATATATATATATATATATATATATATATATATATATACACACACACACCACACACACATACACAGTACCACACACACATACACAGTAGTACATTGACATATGAGTTTAATTCATTCTGTGACTGACCTCGTAACTCAATTTGCTTGTACAGTATATCAAAACTAATTTCCCAATTAAAATGAATGGAAATGCTATTAATCTGTTCCAGCCCCCCAAAAAACACACCAATTTTTGTTGTTACGAGTTTTTAAATAAGAAAAGTGTACTATATAGATAAGAAATAAAGTATAAAACAATAATAATACATAATATAAGTGACTGTAAACAAATAAACTGGTTTTATTAAATTACTTTACCTTGAGTATCACATGAAGATGATGGCGGAGGTGGAGCAGTGAGACGTGCGTAGGGAGGGTGGTGGTGGGAGGGAGGAGATTGCTGAAGGAGGTTGTTTATGTCGTGCTCTATCGCTAACTGAACTTACTCGCAAAACACTTAATGCTACTTTGCTAAATTAACTTACACACTATGTTACACTTTATCGCTAAACTTAATAGCTACTTTTATATATTTTTATATTTCATAATTTTTTTATTAGTTTTCTAAAAAGAAAACTATTGTGCCTGCTTTGTTTGTCCATCCGCACTTTTTTCTGACCGCCCACAGATCTTAAAAACTATTTATGCTAGAGGGCTGCAAATTGGTATGTTGATCATCCACCCTCCAATCATCAAACATACCAAATTTCAGCCCTCTAGCCTCTAGCTTTTATTTTATTTAAGGTTAAATTTAGCCATAATCGTGCATCTGGCAACAATATAGGCCAGGCCACCACCAGGCCGTGGTTAAAGTTTCATGGGCTATGGCTCATACAGCATTATACCGAGACCACCAATAGGTAGATCTATTTTCAGTGGTCTTGATTATATGACATACAGAAAACTCGACTGTGCCGAAGAAACTTCGGCACATTTTTTACCTTTGCAAATTTTTTTTACTTCATTTAAACTACTTCTTCACTGACTTTTGGCTTTTTCAATGCACTTTCCTTGCTCTTGCTTTCTCGTGGAGGGCGTTTCACTAAAATCCTGTCCATGAAGGTTTGTTTCTTCTTCCTTTTCAAAATTTGGCAAAAATAAGTTAAGCAGGCATTGTTAAACAGCTCCATCACACAACCTGTTACAACTTTTTCTGGGCTTTCCTTTTCAGTAAACACTGTAATTTTCTCCCACATTCCCAACACTTCTTAATTTCACTTGTATTGATAACCACCTTCGCCACTGGGTCCTCCTCCTCCTGTTCCAAAACCCACAAAACCTCCATAAGCACCTGCTGCTGTAGCTCCTTCAATTCCTCCATTGTCAGTTCCTTGTTGTGCTCCTCGACGAGGTCCTCAGCGTCTTCTTCCACTTCCAGGCCCATGGACTTTCTGTGGGACACAATATTCTCCACCACGTCCTCTTCTAGTTTGAACCCTTCAAAGTCCCTTTTGGACACAACCTCAGGCCACAGCTCCTTCCAAGCAGAGTTTAAGGTCCTCCTAGTAACATCCTGCCAGACCATGTCGATAATTTTGAGGCAGGTCACGATATTATAGTGATCCTTCCAGAACTCTCGAAGGGTGAGGTTTGTGCTCTCCATAACCTCAAAGCAGCACTTGAAGAGGAACTTAGTGAAGAGCTTTTTAAAATTTGAAATCACCTGCTGGTCCATGGGCTGTAGGATAAGGGTGGTGTTGGGTGGAAGGAAGAGGACGTTGATGAACTTGAATTCTTTCAGGATGTCATCAGCAAGGTTTGATGGGTGCGCAGGAGCATTGTCGAGGGCGAGAAGGGCTCTCAGGAGTAAGTTATTTTCGGCAGGACCAACGACCACATTTACTTACTGCCTGAAGATATCCCTCGTGACCCACACCTTTAGGTTTGCCCTCCACATAACTTGAAGATTTTCTTTGGTTACCTTATGTGTCTTAAAGGCTCTGGGATTTTCTGAGTGGTAAACCAGTAGCAGCTTAACCTTGCAGTCACCACTCGCATTTGCTCACAGCACAAGGGTTAACCTATCATTCATAGGTTTGTGGCCTGGCATGCTCTTCTCCTCTGCCGTTATGTAGGTCCTCCTTGGCATCTTTTTCCAGAGGAGCCCTGTCTCGTCACAGTTGAAGACTTGCTCAGGGACGTATCCTTATACCTCTACCAGTTCGGCAAAATGTCTAACAAACTCCTCAGCTGCATTCACATCGGAGCATGCTGCCCCACCATGCCTGACTACGGGGTGAATGCCAGTCATCTTTTTAAAATTTTCAAACCCGCCCCGACTGACTTTGAATGACACTTCCAATGCCTCGTCCGTCGATGTTCCCTGTGTTTTCCACACCAAATCCCGGTAGATGTCTTGTGTCTTCTCGGAGATGATTCTCACGGTCACAGTATCTCCTGCGAGCTTCTTATTTAACCAAAATAACAACTTCTCCGTCTCTTCATGGACAGTGGTACAGAGCTTGATATAATCTTAACACCCTTGGCTAGTGTTATAGCCTTTATCGCCTCCTTCTGCTTTAAAATCGTACAGATCGTACAAGTAGTCTGATTGTACTGCCTGCACAAGCCCATAACATGCACACCTTGTTCATGTTTTTCTATAATTTTGTGCTTCATATCCAAGGTAATCGTCCTTTTCTTCTCAGCACTGGTCTTGCCACTCACTTCCCTAGGACCCATGATGAAAACTAAGAAATGTTCCAAAATACAGGGACAAAGCACGAAAAACAAAGTGAGGAATACTGCGAGATGTTTTGGAGATGTTTAGACAGGAATGTAACCACGTGAACTGAACGAGTGCAGGTGGCTTGGTGAGTCGGTGAGCTAGCTTTGATGGTGGCCGCAGTGGGAGATGGCAGAATCTCCTAGATCATACCTCAAATCTTGGGGTGCTTCTCAAAGCAAAAAATAGCTCGATTGCCACCTCGTTTCTCGAATGAGTTGTATGGTGGAGCACTGTATATATATATATATATATATATATATATATATATATATATATATATATATATATATATATATATATATATATATATATATAGCATATGTATATGTATATATATATATGTGTGTGTGTATAAACGTCTTATTACATGTAACATCTGCAGGAAAAGATATACAGAATACAGAAATTACAAAAAGATAAAACTAAAAGCACTGTAATGCTAGAAACATACAGAAGTTTTAAGATCTGAAACAAATACACTTTAGAATAAGTGAACTAGATATACAAGTAACGAGGTAACAGAGTGTGGCCAAAACCTCTGAACATTTTAAGAATAAAAATAGATAAAAGGAAAAAAGGTAATAATGGTCAGCTGAAACATGAACTGCTGTTAAAGGTGGCGTGACTTTCCTCCTGAACCAAACACAGGGATTAGTGAGTCAGGGCAGCTTGCTATGTAAACTGTACAGGAACACTGGCCATTGAAGGCATACCTCAGTCTAACAGTGTCTCTTTGTAAGTCATTTAGAGAGTTTTTGCTAGAAGAAATTTCTTCGTTACGGAGAAGGCCCCTGCATTCCAAATTTGAGTTCTCTCTCACCAGTGACTTATCCTGAAGATTAATCTGAAGAAATCAGTGTTTAGACACTTACTGCCAGTGGGGTGGACTAAGAAACAGATATTTCTGAGGTAAGGGGGATTGGTATCATCTTAATATATGTTTTTTTTTTTTTGCGCCATAAACGGCTTGGTAACTGTACTTTTCATATAAAAACTATCAGGAATTCTTTTATTTGGGTCGAATTCGTCCATAGGTCTATATCAGACCTCTTATTCTCTTTGAACACTATTCAGCATTCAAGACTTATGGGCCACTTACGGTTAAGAGCCCGTGTTGGCATCAACCTTTCAGCGTTGGTTAGGCTTATGTACTCGTGTCCGGTTTTTCATCTTTTACAATTGTCAAAATTATAAGAGGGTATAGGCCCTGTGTCCTATTTTTCCAGGTTCCTGGAGGCTTACTAAATTCCCGGGAATTCTTTATAGACAAAAGGGTTCCAAAACCTTTTTAAAAAGGTTCTTTGAACTATTTAGGGGAAAACGAGAAGTTATTCTGGTACGACAAAGATTGCGTGGAATTTGGTCATATGAAATATTGATATTTAGTTTAAATTACGATTGTGTTGTGTATGTATTTGTGGCTTCGTGAATTTTTCATATCGAGTTTAGCTATTAAAGGGTTCAACAAACTCTCTCTCTCTCTCTCTCTCTCTCTCTCTCTCTCTCTCTCTCTCTCTCTCTCTCTCTCTCTCTGTATTTATCACACACTGAATTTATGTATGTATGTATGTATCAAACACTTCGTGCAACACCAGTTCTGTATACTATAAAGCCCAGTTATCTCTGGAAAATCATCATCAATAATCAATCAGTAGTAGTCTCTCTATTTATTATTTTCCAACAGCAACCCATAAAACCGTGAGATGATCACAATGATTTTGCCTCCCCTAACTTCATCGGATCCAATTCATAATGACCCGATATTTCTTGAGGGTAAAGGCATTTACTTCTGGGTCGCACCCCTCGAAAACCAAAGCACAATTGGATTATAAATACGGGGGAGTTCCGTCTGCTAATTTCCTTCTCCATTTTTACCTTTCAAATCTCTTTGGTATGAAGTGTTTCGTCGGAAGGGAATGGAGATATAACTTTATTAATGAATTCTGTACTGGTTGAGGTGGTGTTACTTCCGAAAGTAAGATTCTTTGGCTACAGATCGAATTGCAGTTGTGTCTGCATTTTAATAGGATTGCCAATTACGGGATCGGGTATTGGTCGTTATATCGAGGTGGCATGCGTTGGTAATTTACTTTTAATTCTTTTTTTTTTTTTATTAATTCTGTGAACAAAATATGACATGTTTCTTGAACTACGTAAAAGACATTACAATTTTCACAAACGGGCAGGATGATAGTGTGGTTTATTTACCTACCAGACCACTTTGTCGACACTTAGACTTAAGGGTAGGCCTCATGAAAAACCTAGCCGAATATAGACTTGTAAGGTAGGCCTAAGGATTTTTTTTTTTAATAAAAGGTAAAAAAGAGCAAGTGTCAGCTACAGAAATTTGTTAGTACGGAGAAAAGTATACTAGCTAGAAAGCAATGCAGCTTAGGCCTAAGAAATTTGTTAGTAGAATGAAAAGAAACAAGATAGACAGAAAGCAATGCAGCTTAGGCCTGAGAAATTTCGCAGTAGGGTGAAAGAAGCAAGATAGACGGAAAACAATGTAGCTTTGGTCTAAGATATTTTTGTAGTAGGGTGTAAAGGAACGAAATAGACAGCTAGGCTTAAGACATTTCGGAGTGAAAAGAAACGAGATACTAGGCAATGCAGTTTAGGCCTAAGAAATTTGATAGTAGAGAAAACAAGACAGAAAGCAATGCAGCTTAGGCCGAAGAAATTTGGTAGTAGAATGAAAACAAGACAGAAAGCAATGGAGCTTAGGCCTAACAAGTTTGGTAGTAGGGTGAAAAGAAATTAGATAGAAAACATTTCATCTTAAGCCCAAGAAACTATGTAATAGGTTGAAAAGTAAACGGATAGAAAGCAGTGCAGCTTAGGCCTAAGAAACTACGTAGTATGGTTTAAAGTAAGCGATATAGAATGCACTGAAGTTTAGGCCCGTGGAATTTCGTAGTAGGAGGGGAAAAGTAAACGAGATAGACAGAGCAGTGCAGCATAGGCCTATTAAAACGCCCCAAAGACTCTCAGGTGCTGTCTACTGTACCACATTGGAAACAGTCACCCAAAGAGATACAAAACCTAAAACCTGAAAGCTGAAACCACGTCCCGTTGGCGGCTAGTACTTAAACCGAAGCTCCTCTGAGGTGTAAGAAGATCCCCCTCGAGAGGGGCAAAAGAGGAAACGCATTCCGGAGCAACCGCCGAAGGGCCCCGGGGGCGTTGCCATCCAAATGCGAGAGAAAATCTTTTTCTTTAACTCCCAGGGACATCGTCCCAGGGAACTTTCTTTCTTTTTCTTTTTCTCGTTATTTCTCTTTCTCTTTCTCTTTTTCTTTATATCGCTGCGAAGCGGATCGTCCCTCGAATTCGGATTGGGTTTAGGGGAGCGTTCACGAGGAATGAACCACGTCTCGTAACAAGGAGGGTAGAGAGAGAGAGAGAGAGAGAGAGAGAGAGCAGGATGATGCAGGAAGTAGATAGAGAGAGATGCACACATACACACATACACACACACACACACACACATATATATATATATATATATATATATATATATATATATATATATATATATATATATATATATATATATACACACACACACACACGCCTATACAGAGCAACAATTACACAGTTTTTTTCGGAAACTTCGGAATATCCCTCGTTAGGAATTACTTTCATTTCATTACCAATGTAAGTCAACCAGTTAAGTGTCTTTGAAACCCTGATGTCAGTAGCAAAAGACCACAACAGTTAGACCTAAGTAGCAGGCACACTAACCTAAGTAGCAAACACACTAACCTAATTAACAGGCACGCTGATCCTAGTAGCAGACACTGACCCTGGTAGCAGGCACGCTGACCATAGTAGCAGACACAGTAACCCAAGTAGTAGACCCACTGACCCAAGTAGAAGACACCCTGACACAGGTAGCAGAAACGCTGACCCAAGTAGCAGAAGACACACTCACCCTAGTAGCAAACACATTGACCCTGGTAGCAGACATACTGACCCTGATAGCAGACATACTGACCCTGATAGCAGACGCACTGACCCAAGTAGCAGACACACTGTCTCAAGTAGCAGACACACTGACCCTGGTAGCAGACTCGTTGAACCTAGTAGCAGACACACTGACCCAGGTAGCAGACCCACTGACCCAAGTAGAAGACACCCTGACGCAAACAGTAGACACACTGACACTGGTAGCAGACACGCTGCCCCTGGTAGCAGACACGCTAACCCAAGTAGCAGACCCACTGACCCAAGTAGAAGACACTCTAACACAAGTAGCAGACACACTGACTCAAGTAGCAGAAGACACACTGACCCTAGTAGCAAACACATTGACCCAGGTAGCAGACATACTGACCCTGGTAGCAGACACACTGACCCAAGTAGCAGAAGACACACTGACCCTAGTAGCAAACATATTGACCCTCGTAGTAGACATACTGACCCTGATAGCAGACGCACTGACCCAAGTAGCAGACTCACTGTCTCAAGTAGCAGACACACTGACCCTGGTAGCAGACACGCTGACCCTAGTAGCAGACACACTGACCCAAGTCGCAGACACACTGGCCCCAAGTAGCAGAAGACACACTGACCCAAGTAGCAGAAGACACACTGACCCACCGACCCAAGTAGCAGACACTGACCCAAGTAGCAGACACACTGACCAAAGTAGCAGACACACTGGCCCCAAGTAGCAGAAGACACACTGACCCACGTAGCAGACACACTGACCAAAGTAGCAGACACACTGACCCAAGTAGCAGACACACTGACCCAAGTAGCAGACATACCGACCCAAGTAGCAGACACTGACCCAAGTAGCAGACATACCGACCCAAGTGGCAGACACTGACCCAAGTAGCAGACATACCGACCCAAGTAGCACATACACTGACTGAGCGCATCTTCCCTATTCAAGACAGCAACAAAATAAAGATTATATATACTAAAGCCTTCGTTATAGAGAAAACTGAATATCGATTTATGGGCAAACTTAATAACCGGAAGGTAACTTTGCAAGGAGAGGAGAGTAATTGTGAAGGGACTTTTTGAGATGGATCCTAAGAGGCCATCTATTCCTATTCAAGACAGCAACAAAATAAAGATTAGAGAGACTAAAGCCTTCGTTAGAGAGAAAACTGAATATCGACGAATGGGCGGGCTAAAGACACTCGGAAGCATAACTTTGAAGTTCCCTGAGAGAGAGTATATTGTGAAGGGCTTTTGAGATGGATCCTAAGAGGCCTTAACATGCATTTCTCAGAGAGAGAGAGAGAGAGATGAGTGCTTCTTCCAGGGAGAGGAGAAAGAGAGAGAATATACGAAAATGGGTCTAAAAATGTTTAAAGCTTACCGTGAAATTGTTCCCCGAGAGAGAGAGAGAGAGGGGAGACTGTATACGAAAATGGGGCCTAAAGATACTCGTAGCATAACGTGAAGTTCCGAGAGAGAGAGAGAGAGAGAGAGAGAGAGAGAGAGAGAGAGAGAGAGAGAGGGGGTTACGAGTATACACGAGACCGGTATTCACTCGAGCTTACGCGTTGTCCCATCTGTTCGATGCACACCAGAATGAGATGGGTTATCGAGAAAAAAATCCTCCCATTACATATTTATTCATGATTGGTAGGATACAGAATATCGAAGGGGCTAGAGATTTTAGTGGGATTTATCCTATAAGGACGGGCTTTTCCTAAACAGAGATTAGATGTATTGTGGGAGGTTTACTTGTTTATTTATGTTTACCAGTTTTGTTCCGGAAGTTAATTTTTGTGTGTTTACCTGGGAATGTGTTTATTTTGGTTTCATCGTGTTCAGTCTGTTATTTAGGAATTTAATATATATATATAATATATATATATATATATATATATATATATATATATATATATATATACATATACAGTATATATATATGAGTGTATATATATATATGCATGTATATGTATTTGCACACACACACACACACACACACACACACATATATATATATATATATATATATATATATATATATATATATATATATATATATATATATATATATATAATGTGTGTGTGTGTGTGTCGTAAGCATAACAATATATCTTACGATGACAATTAATGTACAACTGATACCTCACTGAAATATTTAGAGTCTGCCGCTACGATATTCTATCCAACCCCTTCAAACCAGGAGCACGGAGAGAGAGAGAGAGAGAGAGAGAGAGAGAGAGAGAGAGAGAGACGCTATTGATTATGTTGCTAAAATGCCACGGGTCATCCCTCTCCGTGGCCTCAAGGTCATTGTGGTTGACTTTGAATCGCCTGTATTTTTTGGGGGTCAATTGCTGAATGGTCGTAAACTCTCTCTCTCTCTCTCTCTCTCTCTCTCTCTCTCTCTCTCTCTCTCTCTCTCTCTCTCAGATATCTTCCACCATCTATATCGATCACCTAATGAATCCAGTTCGCCAAAGCGCTCTGCAAATTGACCCCCAGAAAATAGTTCGCACTCTTTAATAGCCATTTTATGACCCAATTACGTGAGGGACTTACCGGTTCTCGAATGAATCTGCTGAACTTTTATTTTCTCTCTCTCTCTCTCTCTCTCTCTCTCTCTCTCTCTCTCTCTCTCTCTCTCTCTCTCTCTCTCTCTCTCTCTCTCTTAGTCGCACTTCACCTTTCGAGGCCGGGTTCCTCTCTCACAAAAGAAGAAGAAGAATGAGAAGTAGTCGTCGTCTGGCGTGCGAATTCGGACACTGATTTAAGACGAGACTCAATTTAAATGGGGTGAATAAGTTACACAATGAACATCTCTTTTCCTCCTTCGACATTTCCATTTTCGGTTTTGGTCATTTGCCTACTGGTTTCATAATTTTCTTCTAGTTAATGGGTCTCTGGTTTTACTATTGTGCTCTAGGGTTAATACCTCTCTGGTTTCCACGTTTTCTGTCAGTATTAGAGAGAGAGAGAGAGAGGTTGTATTCGCTAAGCTTTTTTTGGTCATGAGCAACCACCTTCTCATCTCGTCAGTTATGCCTTAATTGTACTGAG
>NC_089746.1:41894011-41911511 GCF_040412425.1 Macrobrachium rosenbergii
GATATGGAATAGGCTTTGCCAGTGGAAATTGTATCCATAATCATAGGAACACTAGGCACGATCCTAGGATCCCTGAAAAGGAATCTGGAAAAACTAGATGCCGAAGTAGCTCCGGGATTCATGCAGAAGAAAGTGCTACTAAAAACAGCGCACATAGTGAGAAAAGTGATGGACTCCTAAGGAGGCAGGATGCAACCCGGAATCCCACACTATAAAAACCACCCAGTCGAATAGGATGACTGTGATAGAAAAAAATAAAATAAAAAAAATAATAATAATAATTGGAGCTTGTGAAAGAATTTTAAAATCAAACCGCGTTCTCTGTCTGCAGTGAAATTAGCGCAAATTGATCAATTAATCTTTTATGCAAACTAATTTTATTCTTTGAACTTTGTGTACTTTAATTTCAAGCTTTTTTTAATCTCATTATTTTATCTTTTCAGCAGAAAAAACATAGTTACTGATGAGGTAGAAATTTGGTTCATTCACATTTTACACCATTTTATTTTTGTGTACAGTTTCCGTATAAAAGAAATTAATCTTTTTCCATTTATCACGCTTGGTTTACAATGAATGGCTTGATTAATATAAGAGTATTAATCTAGCGAGAAAATAAGGAGAGAGAGAAAGAGAGAGAGAGAATGCGATGATTAGCCCCAACTAAATTGTAAAGAATAGTGACAGACAAAAAGAGAGAGAGAGAGAAATTCCTCCTAGCATACAGGTTATCCTTCATTTCGGTTTCACATAAACAAACCCTTCAAGTTTTCTCAAAAGTCCATTAAAATTTTTTTTTTTTTTGTCAACAGTTGACAAAGCTGAAAGCTATTAAAATTTTCGAACAGTATATAGTTAATTTTAAAAATGCATCTTTTGTTCATATCTTTTTGATAGAAATTGGTTATGACTAATTTTAAGTCTCTGAATAAAAAAAAATTATAATTCTTTGCATATCCATGGTAATGGAATGCAATAGATTTTCTTTTTGTTTATTCTTTAATGTTTATGCAGTTATTTTATTTTCTTTTTAAATAAAAAGAGAGATGAGTATGAACAAGAATCAGTTGGACTTCTGAAGTATATACCAAAAAACATTCGACAACAGACCGTTGTGATTTTTTTTACCCTTGACGAAAAATGAGCATGTTTTCTCTGTTTCAACTCTGCCTGCGACCTCTCTGTTTATTTAAGTAGGTCACCTCAGGTGAAGTTGTAACCCAGCTTTCCTTCCCCCTAAAGTGTTCGCTCGCTAATTGCACCTCGCTCAAGTTGCACATTCGCAAGGCGAGGGAGCTTTGATGTTGCGTAAGCATGCATACTTCAAGTGGCTGGCAATTCTCCTCGAGAAGAGTGGTGGTGGGAAGTCCTCGGTCGAATCAAGGACTCTTTTCGTCATAGCATTCTTGGTTCGTGTTTTGGTATCTATACGGCGTCTTCCTCAGTATAGGGTCGGTGCAACTTACGTGGTGCTCTGTGGGCATTACTAAAGGAGGTTTGGCCTAAACTGTATAGTCCATTCCATTTCATCTTCAGTGAAATTTGTCTTCAGCGTGGCTCCTAATTATAGTGTTTTCAAATAAAATATTTTATAAATTATTAGTGTCCAATTTTTGCATTTTCTGTACTCATGTTTTTGGGAATTCTCATTACCCTTGTTATGTATTGCAGTGCTAATCTTCATATAGTTTGTAATTTCACTTAATATTTAAGTTTTCATTTCTTACTGGGCTTCGTGAGAATCCAGTGGATTCAAATGATGTGTATTATTATTATTATTATTATTATTATTATTATTATTATTATTATTATTATTATTATTATTATTATTATTATTATTAATTTTTTATTTACTTATTTTTTTGTCTATCACAGTCATCCTATTCGACTGGGTGGTTTTTATAGTGTGGGATTCCGGGTTGCATCCTGCCTCCTTAGGAGTCCATCACTTTTCTCACTATGTGCGCTGTTTCTAGTAGCACACTCTTCTGCATGAGTCCCGGAGCTACTTCGGCATCTAGTATTTCCAGATTCCTTTTCAGGGATCTTAGGGTCGTGCCTAGTGTTCCTATGATTATGGGTACAATTTCCACTGGCAAAGCCTATTCCATATCCTTCTTATTTCGATTTTCAGGTCTTGATACCTATCAAATTTTTCTCTTCATTATCATCAACTCTGGTGTCCCATGGTATTGCGACATCAGTGAGTAACACTTTCTTCTTGATCTTGTCAGTCAACGTCACGTCTGGTCTGTTGGCACGTAACACCCTATCTGTTCTTGTTATTATTATTATTATTATTATTATTATTATTATTATTATTATTATTATTATTATTATTATTATTACTCAGAAGATGAAACCTATTCATATGGAGCAAGCCCACTACAGGGGCCATTGACTTGAAATCCAAGCTCCCAAAGAATATGGCGTTCATTTGAATGAAGTAACAGAAGGTAATAGGAAATACAGAAAAAGGAGATCAGTTATTAGGAAAGAAAAGATAAATTAACAAATCAATAAATAAGTAGATAAAAATGTAAGAAACTTATTAACATACAAGGAGAATTGTTCCATGATAGTCGTGCATTGCATCTTTGCATGAATTTTCGGGATTCCAGTTGCACAACATCCTCAAGGAGACTGTTCCTCAGAGACGTTAAATCATATGTAATTTTGCACAATTAGGACGTATTTCACTCAGTAACATTCTCCATAAATTAAAAAGCATATCTTTTACATTCTTCCTTTCGTGCAAATGGGACGGCAGAAATCATTCATTCAGCAGTTCCCCTGCTACATTTAGAAGTTCGTTCCCTGTCGGTCAAGAATATCTTGGAATCTCTCTCTCTCTCTCTCTCTCTCTCTCTCTCTCTCTCTCTCTCTCTCTCGAAAAAGCTATTTCTCTCTCTCTCTTGAAAAAGCTGTTTCTCTCTCTCTCTCTCTTGAAAAAGCTGTTTCTCTCTCTCTCTCTCTCTGTTTCTCTCTCTCTCTCTCTCTCTCTCTCTCTCTCTCTCTCTCTCGGGAAGAAGTCTCTCTCTCGGGAAGAAGTTCTCTCTCTCTCTCTTGAAAATTATTTCTCTCTCTCCCTCGAAAACTATTTTCTCTCTCTCTTTCTCGCTTGACGTCCGCTTGGGAATCATGCTCAATCGACCACCATCGCTGCCTTAAGCCATAACCCTCCCCTCCCCTCCCCCCTCCCCTCCCCTCCCACCCTCCCCTCTCCTCCCACCTCTCCCCTCCCACCTCTGCCCCACCCACCCGAAACCAATCCATTATTCGCACACTACATTGGACTCCAATCCACTCAAGTCTTGTCGGCGACCTCTTTCTCTGCTAACTAATGTATTTTTGAATAGACACGCCTCTCTCTCTCTCTCTCTCTCTCTCTCTCTCTCTCTCTCTCTCTCTCTCTCTCTCTCTCTCTCTCTCTCGGATAATTTTAAAATGAGTGCGAAGGGATCCATCCAGGTTATAATGTATGAACGAGTAATGTCTTCCAAGACACGTACTATGATTGCAGTCATTGTAATTTTGTGTGCATTCAACAAAGGCTTGAAAAATCGAGTATCTTACTACTATTTGCAGACGGTTTATAGAAGCTCGTAAAGATGCTATTAACAGTAGTTGTAGTAATAATATGAGCACGACTTTAGATTCGTTGAATATTTGGTAATGTTAAGATCTTGCTTTTTATATTTGCATCAATAAACGAAGCGTTCAGGTAATTGAATCAGTTGGGATGCACACTTTTGCCTGACTGAGGTTATACATTGAATTAGTGAACTTGAGAAGCTACTCACTATCTTTGACTTGTCAAGACATCCATTGGTTATGATTCATGATTTGTATCTCATCAAATTCTTCCCCCACCTTTGAGTTGTCATTGACAACAGCAAGCCAACAAGTTACCGAGTGCAGAACGAGTCGGGAACATGTCCCGTGAATATTTCATCGAGGTATCAACGGCGATTACCTGTTAATATTCGACAGCACGCACACCTGTCAGGTTTCTATAAACGAAATGTCCATTGTTGTATCGACGTCCTATTGATTCGACACTTTGATGCCGTGTGAATGTCAACGTTGTTTTTTTTTTTGGGGGGGGGAGGGGCTGTTGTTGATGTTATTGTTCGTCTTCGTCTTCTTCTTCTTGTGAAGAACTTCGGGATTTTGTGCTACTCGTCTCCCGTTCTGAGGAACTGTGACTGTAAGCAATATTGGTTTGTTTTGCGAGTGGAATAGAATGGAGGCAGTTCCACACCTTCGTGAGAGGGTAGTGCTCACCCAGAATGAAGGAAAGATAAAGGAATAAAGAGAGATAGACTTGGTTAATGTACACATTTCCTCTTAAGGCCTTTCCGATCTGTTGGCCTGATCTTCCTATTAAGGTAAGCTTTTGTTAAACCTTTTTATCATTAGTGTGACCAGACCCTGGATAACAGTTCCAGAGTCCTGAAAACAAAACACAAATTGAAGAACAAATATATTTAGAGGCACAAACAGTGTTCTCTAATTTGTAGTTTTATTTCAAGTTTCGAAGGTCGATACTGATCTATTATCATCAGTTCTAGAGTCCTGCTCAAGGGTATTATTATTATTTTATGTATAAGAAGATGAAGCCTATTCAAATGGAACAAGCCCACAGGGGCCATTGACCTGAAATTCAAGCTTCCAAAGAATATGGTGTTCATTAGGAAGAAGTAAGAGGAGGTAAAGGGAAATACTTAAAGAAGAGATCCGACTTATTAAATCATAAAAAATAAATGAATAAATTGATAGAAATGTATTAAAATGCAAGGAGAGTAGTATCAGTGTAGTAATGCATTGCATCGTCGCTTGAACTTCTGAAGTTCCATTTGCACGACATCCTCTGGGAGGCTGTTCCACAGTCCAAGGTGTGAGGAATAAAGGACCTCTGGAGCTGAGAAGTTCGACAGCGAGGCAGATTTACCGCATATTGGTGCTGTTGTTTCAGAGGCCCTTAATTTATCCATAATTTATCCATAACTCGCTTTTCATTATCTATCATCTTATGGTTATCCGTGACACCAAATTACTCCAATGAATTCTCATCACACCATCAGTCCTGAGGAGTCTTTTGCTTGGCAATAGCTCATCTTCTTTTTCAGTTTTCCCCTCTCCGTTTACATTCTGCTTTTTTCCCCTCATTATTTCTTCGTTTCGTCCCTAACATCCCATTCCGACCTCATTCCTGGAAGTTTATTTTGCAGTTCTATTGTTCAGCACCTCCCCGCTTTCTACTTCCTCTCTCTCTCTCTCTCTCTCTCTCTCTCTCTCTCTCTCTCTCTCTCTCTCTCTCTCTATATATATATATATATATATATATATATATATATATATATATATATATATATATATATATGGAAGAAGGTCTCTATTCTCTTTTCTCTCTCTCTCTGGAAGAAGCTCCCTCACTCTCTCTCAAGAAGAAGTATCTCTCTCTCTCTCTCTCTCTCTCTCTCTCTCTCTCTCTCTCTCTCTCTCTCTCTCTTCCCGTGACCCTTTGTCTTTTAGCTTTTAGCAGCTTGAATTGTCTCTTCGCTTTAACTCCCAACTCTTCAGTTACTTGGCTTCGCCGTAAAGTCGACTTTTTAGCGCATTTTCTTCTTCTTCTTCTTCTTCTTCTTCTTCTTCTTCTTCTTCTTCTTCTTCTTCTTCTTCTTCTTCTTCTCGTCGAATCTTTCGACACTGCAGAGCTTCTACTTGTCATTCTGGACATTCTTCGGTATCTGATTGAACTGTAGTACCTTTCTTCTCCCTCCTGCTCCTCTTCCTCTTCGTCTTCTTCTTCCTCTTATTCCTCTTCTCATTCTCCTCCTCCTCCTCCTTCTTGTCTTTCTGCTTCTCCTCCTCTTCCTCTTCTTCATCTTATTCCTCCTGTCCTCCTCCTCCTCCTCCTCCTCTTCTTATTTCCTCGTCTTCTCCTTCCTCTTCTTATTCCTATTCCTCTTCTTCGTCTCGCCTTCTTCCTCCTCCTCCTCCTCTTCCTCATATTCCTCCTCCTCCTTTTCATCTTCTCCTGATCCTCCTTCTCCTTCTTGTTCCCTCGTAGCCAATCTGTGAAGTTTTGATCTGAGATCTCCCATTGTCACGTAGATGGAGTCTCTCTCTCTCTCTCTCTCTCTCTCTCTCTCTCTCTCTCTCTCTCTCTCTCTCATAGACACACACAAACACATACACACACAATTGCCTATCTAGTATCAACTTTGTTCTGCAGCCATTTAAAATGTCTTACCTTTACACCTGCGCAGTCTATCAAAAGCCATTTTTTTTTTATGTTTCCTTTAGTTTCATCTTTGCTTCTTCTTTTCTTCCTTTTCCTCCGTCGTCTTGTATACGAAGGAGTTCGTAGGTGGCTGCTGTGTTTGTGGTAAGGGTTGGGGAGGGTAGGGACGAGGTGTGTTGTCAGTCTTTGTCACACATATTGACTTTAATTTCTAGTCCTATAAATTTGTTTAAATACTGCACACACACAGTATACATACTGCACATATACATATATATATATATATATATATATATATATATATATATATATATATTTATATATATATATATGTACAGTATATATATATATATATATATATATATATATATATATATATATATATATATATATTATATATATGAAGTTGTAGCACACTCATGTTGACATAATGAGATATCCAGAAACCTTGTTCTCAAATTCTGTCTCAGTGACATTCCAGTGTGACAAAATTCAAATTAATATCAAGAATAGCGGGGAAAAAGTTTGCAATGAAACTCACGTTAAAGGATATATATTTATTAAACGATATACAGTGATAGATTAAACTCTTAAGAAACAGGTTTAGAATGTCTTCATTTATTTATCTCTTTTAAAAACAATTAACAATAATTTATTTCTCTTTTTTATCATCCACAAATTTTGTCAATACTGTACAACGGATTCTTTGCTTGTGGTATCTTTGGTTGACTGTTGAAGACAGACTGTAACCATGCAACATTTTATATTAACCATGACTAAAACATACAATATATATTTTGATATCCTAAGAAAAAACTTGATTGACGATGATGATTTATATTTTTTGTTTTGATAAAAGTATTCTGATAAACGATATAACGACAACCAACCAACTGATCTAGGTGGCCTCAACAGCACGGGTTTTTTTTCTCTCCCACGAAAAAGCGTCGTTTACCTCATCATTATTTTATGTTTTATTTGCATCAATAACAGATAGTTTAGTTCTATATCCTATAGAAAGTGAGAAAAAGCTCCAAAAATCACAGACACAGAAATATTGAGAGGTCTCAAGGAGAGAGAGGAGTTTACAGCACTGACTTGAACTAGTCCTGCGGGGAGGAGTGCCCGGGGCTGGGTTCCATTCCAGCTGCCTTCTGGACCAGCCGCCTTCCAGGAGCTGATTTTTAGCTCTGGAGGAGAGGCTTTTGGACCAGAGGCAGAATTTAGGGAATGACTTGGACCCGGGAAGTCCTCTAGTAAATGTGGACCAGTAAATCCTAGGATAGGCGGAATATCAGACGAGACGGCCGTAGCCAGGGATCATTGAAAAGCGACCTGGGCCTAGGTCTCCCAAATACTGACCGTTCCGAGAGGCTCTTAGGACGAGTCATAAGCCAAAGGGCTTCCCCGAAAGTGAGTTAACTTCAGTGAAGTTTCCAGGAGTCAAGTTCGACAGGAGGAAGGTCCTGCGAGTGAATCAGGGAGTCCCAATGGGTGAGCTGGACCACCGGGACCCAAAGGCTTCCTGCACAAAACACACTTTTAATGGAAAGTGGCTGGACACTAAGCGGTCAGACACTTAGTGGCAAGCTGATAATATCAGCCTGTATAGTAGTATGGCCAAGAAATGAACCTGGTAGCCACTTCACATCCACTCTTTTAGTGCCATCCACTTTTAGTAGCTTGTCTGCGGTCTTGCACACAAACATGTTCCATCTTGTTGTTTTAGTAGCCAGCCACTTAATGACCAGCCACTTAATGGCTGGCCACTTAGTGGCCAGCCACTTTCCACTGAAAGTGTCCCTTGTGTGCGGGCAGCCAAAAGCTCACCTGAACCAGCAGCAAAGTTCAGGATATGACCAGAGCGTGGAGAGAGAGAGAGTGAGATATTCCAGAGAGCCCCTTAGACCAGGAAGTACAAGGAAGCGGCGAGACCCAGGAAGGAAATTCTCGGAGAGGCGCTGAACTGACGATGATCATCCTCCTCCTGCTGTAGGGAGAGGCCTCGAAAGGAATAAATGGGATATCATTATCACTAGAGAAAGAGAAAGAGAAAAATAAAAAAAAACAACATGGGCTGGAAAACTGTAAATTACATATGCATTTAATCTTATTTGCTGTAGCGAACAACTCTTGTTACTTACTTTGCTAAATTATTGCCTCTTTTTTCTTATATTTTTCCGTCTTTTTTAGACCTAAAAAAGCTTCATTTGTAATAATGCAGGGGGGGGGGGTTTCACGGTTGCTTTCGACGCATGCACAGGCTTCACAGACCAATGGATTATTGGCAGTTATGTAACATTAAGATAAAACGAAGTTTATTACTTAAGAGCATTATTATTGTTGGTCCAGATGTGCTACTACAACAAGACCTGCCATCCTAATCAATAATTTGCTTGATTCTTAAGCCTTATTATTATTATTATTATTATCATCATTAATATTATTAGAGTTTAAAACTCGAATGTTATTCGATAGAATACCCATTTTGAAGAAAGGTAAAGAAGTGTCTCGCCCGAGTCTTCTTGTAGTTGGCTTCTGGTAAATGATTGTCTCTACAGACACACTCGCTCGCGGCTCTCCAGAAGTTTCCAGGTATCTCCTCCCACAACACACTCGTCTCCTACTAAATTAGATCCATTTTCCATGTTATAATTACTACTTCGCCACCAATGGGACAGTTATGGTTTTCTTTCAGGAATACCTCAACCACTTTTAAGTATGTTTTTCAGGTCTAGTGGCGAACTTTTTTTTTTTTTTTTTTTTTAGAGAGAAATCAGATTCTTTTTCATGTTGTAGTGACTAACTTTTAGTTAAACACACAAAAATATCTTCGCCACCAATGGGACAGTTACGATCTTCTTTCAGGGATACCTAAACCACTTTTAAGTGTTTTTACTGGTCTAGTGGCGAACAGGAAAACTGGGCCTAGTCCTAGGACTATTTATTTAGTGAAGTCGAAACACTTTTTCATGTCATACTTATCACATCTTAGTTACACAGACAAATGTCTTCACCACCACTTGGACAATTACGATCTTTCTTAGAAATACCTAAACCACTTTTAAGTATGTCTTTATAGGTCTAGTGGCGACCAGGAAAACTGGGTCTAGTCCTAGGACTATTTATTTAGTGAAATCAATTCCCTTTTTCATGTTATACTTATTACATCTTAGTTATACAGACAAATATATCTTCACTACCAATGAGGCAGTTTCGATCGTCTTTCAGGAATGCCTAAACCACTTTTAAGTATGTTTTTATAGGTCCAGTGGAGAACAGGGAAACTGAGCCTAGTCTTGTGACTCAAATATCAGTCCTAGGACTATTTCTTTATTGGATGTTGAAGGAAATCCTTGAAAACTTTCTTTATCATCAAAGCTCCTCTATAGATTCATAAGTATGGCTTCCAGCAGAACAGTATCCTTCCCATATGTTACAGATTCCATCTAAATCTCTTTTCTGCCGTCCATTAGCGCACTCTGGTTCAATGTCGGATACTTTCCTTAGTGGGTCAAGAATGGAAAATGAAATACACCAGCGCATAGTCGTTCACGCATTTACAAGTACGGTGAAAATAGCTACGAAAGTGTCTATACATCCATTATATATAGTTCTTCTTCTTCTTCTTCTTCTACTTAGCTTACGTCGTTAAAAAGCCGCGAGACTACTGAAGAGAGAGAGAGAGAGAGAGAGAGAGAGAGAGAGAGAGAGAGAGAGAGAGAGAGAGAGGACGCTTCTCCTTTGGCATTGCTTTTGACGTCTTACGTGAAGAGGAGAACTTGTGAAATGCTTCCCTCCCTCCCTCCCCCCTCCCAAGGTCCATTGGCCTGTCATCCCCTCCTCCTCACCCTCACCCTCACCCTCACCCTCACCCTTACTTTCGTTCATCCCCCTCTCCGCTCCTGGGCCCCGACGACCCACCCACCCGCCCGTTCCAGCTACAGACCTTTCGAATGGGTTCCTCTTTCCGTGTCGCATACTGCAGCTGTGTGCAAACTCACAGAACATAAAAAAAGCTATCAATCCACACTCTCGCTAAAATCTAAAAGGTAAATAGATGATGCTCTAAAGAACACTGTATAATAACACACTTTGAAGTCAGAGCGCGCGTTCTTGCGCGGCTTAAACCCGGAGTGGACTTCTTAGGCCTATACTTTTCAGACTCATCCTCCCACGCGAATCCATCTAGGGTCTTCTACTGACTTACGCTGTATCTTTCGACTAAAGATAGAAATAAACCGTTGCATTAATACTTTATCTTTCAAGGAGGCCAGTTTCGGTTAGAGAGCTTAAACTGAACTCAGCCATGCCAAAACATCAGCCTAGTTGGTACCATCGCGAAGGAGGAAAAGAATATCCGTCTTGCTTACAGGTTTAAACCACCAAGAACAAAACAAGACTTTTTTTATATATATATATATGTGAAAGAAGACGCCCACCCAATATTTATTTTTTTTTTGTTAGGATGGTTTCCTGTACGTTTACCCTGACTGGATTCTGTAAGTCTACACAACCACCTTTTTTTAATCTTGATGACGACGCTTGTGACAAGAACGCAAACCACGCCAGAATATCGTTCTTAAATAAGACTTATAATAATGATTTTTGGCTGGATAGGGAATTTGTTCACCTTTTTCAAACTTTACAGTGAAAGAATTCTTTATTCAACTCTTCTAGCTAAGTCTATACTGTCTTTATGAGTGAAATACGCCCGCCAATTTTGAACATAATCGAGAGTGAAACGCATCAATCCTGAACTACTGTAGTTGAGAATGAAAACCATCAATTTCTTGTCTATAACACAAACTCAGTTATGTGAAATACGATGTGATTTTAAATGCTTATTACTAAGCCGTTTAATTCCTTAGCGTCGATTTCTCTTTTGTATCAATTTTGCAACTTATTCAGACCTAAATTTCCTTACAATTTTGTGTTCAGAGTCTATATTTATCGAATGAACTCAGGCGTGGTTTTGCGTTCACAAAACGGCCACTAAGCATAGTCCCATAAAACCGAATCTTCCCATGACTCCGTTTCAACTTGATGCACGAAATCAGTGAGTGACCCTACTTAATGGGGCGCCATTTTTAGTAATGTTAAATCCATCAGTCAATTCATCAATGCTACTGGTGCGCCTGTAGCGGCGGTTGAGTTAGCTCGAGGCTTCTTCTTCTTCTATTCATCTATCATTGTTTATGTTTCGCTTTGTTCGAATACACTTCGCTTCGGTTGCTTTTGTGAATAGACTACTCTGGTGATGACGTCATATGACTCGGCTTTGAGAGGGATTAAATTTAATCATTTGAAATTTTTTTGAGATGAATTTTTTAATATATTTTTTTGTTGTCATTTAGTATTATTATTATTATTTTGGTAAAACTAACGTTAAATGATGAAACAAGAAAAAAAAAATTATATGCGGGGATGGGTACAGGCGACCTAGGGTCATCAGTGATTGACAGTCGCCCGCTGCCTGTGACCTCGGAAGGTGGCCTGGATTTTGGTGGCTGCCTTGTTCAGTTCGGGGTCAGAAAGGTCGATGTCCACCTCTTCTTCCTGCAGAAGTACCAAAGGGAAAAAAGGAGTTAAAAGTCATAAATGCAAAGGTAACAATAGGTGAGTGGTGTGGTTAAATTTATATAATTTATGTTTATATATATATATATATATATATATATATATAATATAATGTATATAAATGTGTATATATATATATATAATGAATATATAAAATTAAATATATATATATATATATATATATATATTTTATATATATATATATTCATATATATATAAATTCATATATATAAATCTACTGTGCACCAAATATGAGTGTTTCAATGAAAATATGCTTAGATAACACGGCAATAGTTATGTTGGTTTTAATACATCAGGATAGATCAAATAGGAATTTGTTCAGAATAAAAAAAATGATGTGCACTTAAATCTAGTGTAAAAAAAATGTGTTTTTGTACTTGACTGACGTAAGTTATATAAAATTAATTTCTGAATTTTGAATAATTACTTTAAAAAATTGTCTGAATTTATTCAGAACGTTTAGTATATACGTACCCGGTTGCAGAAATATACATAAAATGAAATTTTATCATTACAAGGAATACAGAAAAACTTGTAAACTTGTCTAGATAACCAGAATAAAAAATTGTAGTTGGGTTTGAAATGTATTTTGTATTGACAGCAAAAAATGCTCATTGTCAAATGGAAAATGTTTTATAAAACGAAATTTAGCCCCTCCTCGTACTAAAGTAGAATATCGCTGTTTAGCACCTGCAAGCAGGGAGAAGCACACTAGCCCTGTTCTGGTAATCATGTTGATGACAGTTGCAGACAGTGCCTTGAAAATAGTTGGGAAGTGGTACTATACCTGTAGAGAACAGTAGAAGGGAACCAGATAGGCCTAGTCCTTAGGGAAACGAGAAAAACGCAGAATTTTACCTTGAGAGGCCAGTGAAGGAGAAATTAGTTTTGGAATACAATGGAGAAATCAGTGTTGGAATACAGTGAAGGAGAAAGCAGTGTTGGAATACAGTGAAGGAGAAAGCAATGTTGGAATGCAGTGAAGGAGAAAGCAATGTTGGAATGCAGTGAAGGAGAAAGCAGTGTTGGAATACAGTAATGGAGAAAGTAGTCAGGATACAGTGAAGGAGAAACTAGTGTCGGGAAGCAATGAAGGAGAAAGTAGTGTTGGGATACAGTGAAGTAGGAAGCAGTGTTTGAATACAGTTAAGGAAAAATAGTGTAAGGATACAGTGAAGGAGAAAGCAGTGTTGGGAGACAGTGAAGGAGAAAGTAGTGTTGGGACACAATAAAGAAGAAAGCAGTGTTGGGATACAGTGAAGGAGAAAGTAGTGTTGAAATACAGTGAAGGACTAAGTAGTGTTGGGATACAGTGAAGGAGAAAGCGGTGTTGGGATACAGTGAAGGAGAAAGTAGTGTCAGGACACAATGAAGAAGAAAGTAGTATTGGGATACATTGAAGGAGAAAGTAGTGTTGGAATACAGTGAAGGGGAAAGTAGTGTCGGAATACAGTGAAGGAGATAGTAGTGTCGGGAAGCAATGAAGAAGTAGTATTGGGATACAGTGAAGGAGAAAGTAGTGGTGGGATACAGTGAAGGCGAAAGTAGTTTTGGGATACAGTGAAGGAGAAAGCAGTGCTGGGATACAGTGAAGGAGAAAGTAGTGGTGGGATACAGTGAAGGAGAAAGTAGTGTTAGGATACAGTGAAAGAGAAACTAGTGTCGGGAAACATCGAAGGAGAAAGTAGTGTTGGAATACAGTGAAGGAAAAATAGTGTAAGGATACAGTGAAGGAGAAAGCAGTGTTGGGAGGCAGTGAAGGAGAAAGTAGTCTCGGGACACAATAAAGAAGAAAGTAGTGTTGGGATACAGTGAAGGAGAAAGTAGTGTTGGGATACAGTGAAGGAGAAAGTAGTGGTGGGATACAGTGAAGGCGAAAGTAGTGTTGGGATACAGTGAAGGAGAAAGTAGTGTTAGGATACAGTGAAAGAGAAACTAGTGTCGGGAAACATCGAAGGAGAAAGTAGTGTTGGAATACAGTGAAGGAAAAATAGTGTAAGGATACAGTGAAGGAGAAAGCAGTGTTGGGAGGCAGTGAAGGAGAAAGTAGTCTCGGGACACATAAAGAAGAAAGTAGTGTTGGGATACAGTGAAGGAGAAAGTAGTGATGGGATACAGTAAAAGGACTGAGTAGTGTTGGGATACAGTGAAGGAGAAAGTAGTGTCGGGATACAGTGAAGGAGAAAGTAGTGTTTGGACACAATGAAGAAGAAAGTAGTATTGGGATACAGTGAAGGAGAGAGTATTGTCAAGACACAATGAAGAAGAAGAAAGTGGTATTGGGATACAGTGAAGGAGAGAGTAGTGTCAGGACACAATGAAGAAGAAAGTAGTGTTGGGATACAGTGAAGGAGAGAGTAGTGTCAGGACACAATGAAGAAGAAAGTAGTGTTGGGCCCATACAGTGAAGGAGAGAATAGTGTTGGGATACAGTGAAGGAGAAAGTCGTGTCAGGACACAATGAAGAAGAAAGTAGTGTTGGGATACAGTGCAGGAGAAAGCATTGTCGGAATACAGTGAAGGGAGAGTAGTGTTGGGATACAGTGAAAGAGAAAATAGTGTCAGGATGTAGTGAAGGAGAAAGTAGTGTCAGGATACAGTGAAGGAGAAAGTAGTGTTGGGATACAGTGAAGGAGAAAGTAATGTTGGAACACAATGAATAAGACAGTGTTTGGATACAGTGAAGGAGAAAGCAGTGTTAGGATACAGTGAAGGGAGAGTAGTGTTGGGATACAGTGAAGGAGAAAGTAGTGTCGGGACACAATAAAGAAGAAAGTAGTGTTGGGAACAGTGAAGGAGAAAGCAGTGTTGGGTTACAGTCAAGAGGAAAGTAATGTTGGGATACAGTGAGAGAAAGCAATGCTGGGATACAGTGAAGGAGATAGCAGTGTTCAGATATAATGAAGGAAAAAACAATGTTGGAATACAGTGAAGGAGTAAGGCACTGTTTAGATACAATGGAGAAAGTAGTGTTCGGATACTGTGAAGGAGAAAGCACTTTTGGAATACAGTGAAAGTAATGTTGGGATACAGTGAAGGATGAAGTAGTGTTAGGATACAGTGAAAGAGAAAGTAATGTTTGGATACAAAGAAGGAGAAAGCAGTATTTGAAGGAGAAAGCAGTGTTGGGATACAGTGAAGAAGAAAGCAGTGTTAAGATACAGTGAAAGAGAAAGTAATGTCGGGATATATTGAAGGTAAAAGCAGTGTTGGAATACAGTGAAGGAGAAAGCAGTTTTGCCATACAGTGAAGGAAAAAGCAGTGTTGGGATACAGTGAAGCAGAAAGTAGTGTTGAAATACAGTGAAGGAGGAAGTAGTGTTGGGATACAGTGAAGGAGAAAGCAGTGTTGGGATATAGTGAAGGTGAAAGTAGTGTTGGGATACAGTGAAGGAGAAAGTAGTGATGGGATACAGTGAAGGAGAAATTAGTTTTGAAATACAGCGAATGAGAAAGTAGTGTTGGGACACAGTGAAGGAGAAAGTAGTGTTGGGATACAGTGATGGAGAAAGCAGTGTTGGGATACAGTGAAGGAGAAAGTATTGTTGGGATACAGTGAAGGAGAAAGCGGTGTTCGGATACAGTGAAGGAAAAAGTAGTGTTAGGATGCAGTGAAGGAGAAAGTAGTGTAGGGATACACAGATGTGGGTGAAAGGCCTTTGAAAGAGATAAGAAATTGCAAAGAGTAGTTAATGGTAAAGATGGGTAGAAAGATGAAAATGTAGTGTTAAGAGAAGAGTGAATGAAGTGTAGCAAGTTCCTAGATCAGTGGTTCTCAACCAGGGGGGAATTCTCCCCTACGGGGGAATTTCAGAGTTTCGGGGGGCGGGAATTGTGACCACAGATTGGCAGGCTCAAACTGGCTCTAGGACCACACAAAACGCAGTGTGCATTGGTCTACACTGCTAAGAGGTCACGGTGGGCTTTCTCTCCGCTAGCTTGTGTGTTTGTGTTAGTATTTTGTTGCATATTATTTGGAATGCACCTTTTGAGGCAGACAATTTTGGAAAGGGCGGGTGACATTCTGGCATATGGTGAAAGGTGCATGGACCAAAAAAGGTTGAGAACCACTGGCCTTAGATAATTGTGGAATAAGAAGACAGTACGAGCAGAAGAGTGAGAGAAAGGTTAGATAGATAGTTCCTTGACTTCAAGGAAGAGACATACTAGCAGTAGAAGATACTAAATTATGACAGTCAGGTAGTGAAAGATGGTAGACAATGTCATAGTGTAAAGAATGGAAAGTGGACAAAGTAAAAAGAAAAGCAATGACAATAGTGTTTACAGAGAGAGAGAGAAAGAGAAAAAGGGAGACTCTCTGGTAATGTTCTGTTTAGATGGATTTGCCATCAGTATCAAACGAGAGAGAGAGAGAGAGAGAGAGAGAGACTATTGCAGTTTTCTGTGTGGATGTATTCCCACCGGTATAGAGAGAGAGAGAGAGAGAGAGAGAGAGAGAGAGAGAGAGAGAGAGAGAGAGAGAGTAACCTAACTCGAAGTAAGTGGTGCAAGAAAAAATATATCAGAAGAAGAATATTATTCCCTTTAGAGAGACCCAAGCTGCTCTATAGGTCTATAGGTCTATAGAGACCAACCAACAAGTGACCTGGAATTTTGTCAGGTTGCTGCTACAAATTTTCCAGAAACATTCGTTCTACCTTTATCTACGCTACGGATAAACCTCAGTAACAGAAGCTACGCGAACTGAGGTATATATAATGTAGCTGGCGCTATCATTGTACTCATTAATATATTCACATCTACCTACGGATACCGACCCCGATCCTAGTCGGGTGTGATAGCATGAACCTTCTCTAATGTCTACGGTAGGTGAGGCATTCTATGAGTAAATGAGGGATGTAGCGAGAAAAAAGGACAGGTAAATTAGTAAATGAGTAACTGAGGAAAGATGAGGAATATATCGAGAGGAAAGGACAATTATATATGCGTTTTTCTTCTCAAATTCTAAGTCTCTTTTTACTAAGAGTTTTGGAAAAAGCTCTCCTACTTATTTAACCTATAACTGCGCATCACGTTATTCTATTGTTGTTCATTTGATGCTTTCTACAGTTCATGGACGCTAGCTTATGTTTTACATTCACCTGTTGTATCGTCTTATATCTGATTTTAGTTATTCCTATGCATTTATGATTCCTGAAAGAGAAATGGAAGATTTGATGAAATAACATGGAATAACACACTTGGTTTCAATAGTCGATTAAGTTATATTTCACGGCGTCTTATTAAAAATAAATCCCTCACAAAAATAAAGTTCATATTTTTATAATAGTATCAAATCATATTTAGATAAGATAGAAGCTCAATGATTATTCTTATATCAAAAAGCTTATTACGTAACAGATCACTAATAGATTAGAGATGAAATCGATTTGGTAAAACAGAACTCATTTGTTTCAGGACGACCTTTATTCACAAAGAAATAAATATAAACCAAGAAAAAAATCGTTACTGTTCGGCAGAGCTTAAGAGAGGGTCAGTCAAAGGAAACTTAGAAAAATAAGTTTCTTTTGCAGACCGGAAAAAGCCTTGGCTAATGATTTCCGGTTTTGCACATAATTGACTCCACATCCTTACGTTGTTAATTTTTCTCGCAATTAATTTCTTTAGAGATTCACTACAACTTTCTTTGGG
>NC_089746.1:41914011-41929011 GCF_040412425.1 Macrobrachium rosenbergii
TATATATATATATATATATATATATATATATATATATATATATATATATATATATATATATATATATATATATATATATATATACTGTATAACGATATTTATGTTATTCTCATTGCTAAAACTTTACAAATACAACCTGCAAATTTCAAGGTAAGTCAATTTTAACTTAAATGACCTTTCTCTGATGCCCAGTTTTCTTTCTCCCTAGGTCGATAATCAAAAGAAGAAGCTATTGCAAAAGAACAGCCAAAAATAATGAGATAGAGAATATGAACATGTCCCCAACACCGAAGTGCCCCGGAGAGGCTGCAGAATATCAGAAAAAGGCGAAAAAAAAAGGCTCGACTGGGTACTTGGAGTCCTTTTAGATTGTGTTACCAAGGATCTCCTTGAGCAAGGACTCTCTCACCTCTTCCCTCCTCCTCCCTCCTCCTCCTCCTCCTCCTCCTCCTCCTCCTCAGTCACTTGACCTGAGAATCCACTCTCTCGAATGATTTGCAGTAGATTATGACCCAGCTCTTTTGAAATCCTCTCAAGTTTCTCTGCTCAGAAGACCCAGTGTCTAGGTGAAAGAGCCTCCTACAGTGGGCCAGGTAAGAGAGCAATCTGCCGTGGCCTTGTTCTTTTGTTGTAAATTTTGTTTGTTTGGCATTTTCGTTTTCAAGACAGATTTCACTTTTCTTTTAAAAATACTGTAGAAAATTCAAGTGGTTAATATTTTTTTGTTGTTTTGTTTTACAGGTTATTTTGTTAGCAGATTCATAAGTCCTTTTCCTTTTGATGAATATATTTTCAAAAAGTAGCATGATTTTTAAGGCGCCCTAATTGACAGTTATCAAGACAGATTTATTTTTCTTTTAAAAATACTGTAGAAAATTTAAGTGGCTGATTTTTTTTATGTGTTACTTTATTAAGCAGTCATACTTTTTCTTTTAATAAATATGTTTTCAAAAAGTAGTATGAGTTTTCAGAAGCTGTACATTAAAAGTTTTTTAAAATATTAATTACCTCACAAAGACTTATTTAGTTTTATATCTGTTTATTTAATTATCTATTTGTCTATTTATTTATTTACGTATCTGTTTATTTATTTGTCTATTTATTCACTTATTTATTTATTTACAGTTCTCTGCACAAGAAGTCATAATCCCAGGAAGATATTACAGTCTAGACGAAGCTGACTGCTGTTTAAGGTAAGATAAACTATTTGCTTATTACCTTAAATGATTTCTACTTCAGTGAAATGTCGTTTGGTTTTTCACGATTTATCAAGAGGCAGTTGATTTATGACTTTTCTCATCAATATAATGATGCTCAGGCGCGTAAATATTTACATGAATTTGTTTCTTTTTCCCGTAGAAAGATTAAAACTTAGACACTATTTTCAGTGTAAGGGTGGCTAGGCGAAAGTATTTGTTTATCAGCGTCTGTGGCTTTTGAAATTCGAAAGCTATTCTTGCATGTTTATTGGCTGTCATTTGGGCTATCAGGAGAGCCTCTTGGTATTAGTCCTTTTTATTAATTTATTTATATACTATTTATTGTTGTTGTCTTGGATAGCTCGTTTCCAGGTCATTACTAATTTTGAATAATGTCTTTTATTCCGTACTGAAAGCGCCAAAAGTTTTAAAAACTTGATTCATTCCCTAAGAAACATTCCGAGTAGGCCATGTTTCCGATATCTCTGTAGCAATCCAAACGCTTTTAGCCACAATCGCAAAGATGAAAGCGTGAACTTAAGACGTTCTTAAGATGTTCTTCCCCGTAGGGGGTTAGTGCCGTCAGTGCACCTCATGCGAGGCACTGTTGGCATTACTTAAGGTGCTTTGCAGCGTCCCTTCGGCCTCTAGCAGCAGACCCCTTGCATTCCTTTTACTGAACCCTCGTTCATATTCTCTTTTTTTCCATCTTACTTTCCTCAACCCTCTCCTAACAATTGATTCACAGTGCAAATGCGAGATTTTCCTCCTGTTACACCTTTCAAACCATTTTACTGTCAATTTCCGTTTCAGCGATGAATGACCACTTAGGTACCAGTGGTTGGCCTTTGGCCTAAATTCTTTATTCTTTTCTACTCAAGATGTCCTTAGAAATGTATAAAGAGCATCCTAGTCCAATCCTTTCGATGTATGAAACTCCAGTTACGAAGCGTAATAATTCCTTTTTTATAACTCGCCATATATTACCAAATTGCAAAGGAAAAGGACCACCCATGGGTGCCAAATGAATTTAAGATATAGGAGAGCCGTGTTCTTACTAAACGTTCTAATTTTTTCCATCAAAAAACGTATATTTGATAAACGTTTAAAGTTTAAGAGCTTGAAAGACTTTTAAACTTTATTCTTGATATGTCTGCTTTGCCCTGACGAACTCGCCATCACATTTTTTATATTGCTCTCTTTATTTTTATTGAGATCTGTAGTTCACATCCATTCTGTCTTAAACAGGCAACAGATAATTCCACGCCACAATCATTTGACGGCCTGTCTTCAAAGCGAAGTAATGATATAAAAAAAAAAGTAATTACAGATTCGTAATATAAATTCTAGAACGCGTATTTGCTAGGATTTTTCCTTGTTAAACGCACTAATATATTTCATATCAATGAAACGTCATAAGGCTAAATTAAATAAGGTTATGAAACATTTGTTCCCCACCAATTTTGTCTTTTCTGATTTACGAACGTTTGTAGAGAGAGAGAGAGAGAGAGAGAGAGAGCAAACCGTTTTTCCAGCGCCTGGAAATGTAATTCCAGGAAGTGCTTGGGCATTTTCTCTCCCTTTATTACATCCCGCGAAAAAAAAAATAAAAAAACAATGCAGACAGCCTCCTTCCCATGAAGTACTTGGTGTTCGTTTGTTCGTTTGTGCTTTTTTTTTTTTGCCTTGGGAAGAAAGTATTCGTTCTTTAATTGTTCTGTTTGTGCTTGTGTCTTTAATATCCTTTGTATGAAGTATTTTTTTGTTCGTGTTTCTCTCTCTTCGCTTCTTTTCTTGCAAATTCTGTTATGAACATGATTCGTCTTGACGAATTTGCAGTTTAGTTACAAATTTACTTTTATACAATCACTATTAAGAATTTGCTGTTAAATTACGAATTTACTATTACGAAATTGCTGTTAAATTACGAATTTGGTACTAAACTTCTAATTTACTACGAATTTGCTGTTAATTTGAATTGACTGTTACGAATTTGTTGTTAAATTACGAATTTACTATTATACTTTGAATTGACTAATAGGAATTTGCTGTTGAATTACGAATTTACTGTTAAAATTTAATGTGACTATTACGAATTTACTGTTAAAACAGGAATTTACTATAAAGAATTATTAGTAAATTAAGAATTGATCATTAAACTTGTAAGTGTATATCTAAAAAATGTGACAGTTACTCATTTTTTTGAGAAGGTTAGTTAGTGTAGATTAAGCCGGCCTTATGCCAGCATGAGCTTGTAATCAAATTATTCAGCGTTAAAATGACCATGATTCCTGGTGCGACTCTGGACTTGCACCCAACCAACACAGACCAGAAACATAAAAAAAGTAAAAAAAAAAAAAGCGCAGAACTTTCTTCGGCGCAATCGAGTTTTCTGCACATGCAGCGTATAATTTGTATGAGCCGCGGCCCATGAAACTTTCAGCCACGGCCCGGAGGCTGCCTGTCCTATAGAGTTGCCAGACGCACGATCATGGTTAACTTTAACCTTAAATAAAATAAAGGCTACTGAGGCTACAGGGCTGCAGTTTGGTAGTTTGATGATTGGAGGGTGGATGATCAACATACCAATTTGCAGCTTTCTAGCTTCAGTAGTTTTTCATATCTGAGGGCGGACAGAAAAAGTGCGGACAGGAAAAAGTGCAGACAGAAAAAGTGCGGACGGACAGACAAAGCCATCTCAATAGTTTTCTTTTACAGAAAACTAAAAATGAAAATCATTTATATTTGGAGACAATAAACAAAAAAACAAATGGAAATCTATTAGAGTTGGAATTTTAGGAACCGAATGGAATTCCCCTTTTCTGCTGGAATAGAGGAACTAGGTTCCAAATTCACATCGTTCCAGAGGTATGTTATAGTTGGAATGTAGGCAGCAGAATGAAATTGTCTTTTTTTTGTTGAAACACCAACTCAGGATTTAATTTATTCCGTTATGCAGTTATATATCAATTTTAGAGTCCGCCATATAAATATATATATATATATATATATATATATATATATATATATATATATATATATATATATATATATATATATATAATACAAATAACTTATATATATATATATATATTGCCATAATGAATTATGATAATCAAAGAAAATAATGAAATCACGCTCGATATGTAATCATTCCGCTAATCAGTCTGCTGAGTCCAGTGGAAAGACTACTGGCAAGTTATGGTGCCATAAAAACCCAGGGTGACGTGTCACTCCGAGGCTGACAGCGGGTTTTGGCACGACAGGGGCCGACCACTCCTATGGTGCCTTGTCGTATTGCAGTGATTGGGTAGATGTATATATGTATGTATGTATATACGTTTATATATGTATGAATATATATATATATATATAGATATATATGTTTATATATATATATATATATATATATATATATATATATATATTACATACATTTATTATATACACATATATATATATATATATATATATATACATTTATTATATATATATATATATATATATATATATATATATATATATATATATATATATAATATACATATGTTACAGGCAGATAACGAAACCAGGAATTTCACGATCTGCAATTTCAGGCAGGTAGCGAAATGCACTTAGGGGCATTCGATCGCCCAGGGGCTAGCACTAAGCACGGACTAATACGTTTGACCCTCAGGGCTAGTGCTAAACACAGCGGAACAGTGTAGGTGAGTCACTGTTTCGCCGTGTTTAGTACTAGCCCCTGGGGGGATCAAATGTCCCTAAGTGCATTGTGCTATCTGCCTGAAATTTCAGGCAGTTCTTGAAATGCCTGGTTTCGCTATTTGCCTGTTATATATATATATATATATATATATATATATATATATATATATATATATATATATATATATACATACATATATTATATATATATACACACATCTATCTATCTATCTATCTATCTCTCTCTCTCTCTCTCTCTCTCTCTCTCTCTCTCTCTCTCTCTCTCTCTATATATATATATATATATATATATATATATATATATATATATATATATATATATATATATATATATATATATATATATATATATATATATATATATACATATACGGCATATATATATCTTCATACTTACACAGACTGGATTTGTAGCTAAAGAATCAAGTTTCCTAACAATTCGATCTTACATTTACATTACAATTTAGGCCAACAGACAATTCACCGTCCTTTTTCACGTAACTATATGACCCTTCTCCCATACACCAACTCTTATTCTATGTAATCGACGCAATCCTACTAAATCGACCTATGTCTTTGGGGAAGAGTTAGTGGGGCTAATTCGACATCAAAACGCGCCTTTAAGATCCCTCCCGAACGCTATATAGAGACTCAAGACGAATTTAGCCGAGAACACGGGGAAAAAACTCTGATGATCTCAATTAGATACTGAGCGAACGATTCTGCGTCATTAATCAAAGCGCTCTCTCTCTCTCTCTCTCTCTCTCTCTCTCTCTCTCTCTCTCTCTCTCTCTCTCTCTCTCAACGGAGGAGAAGATGACGGTGATGAAAAAGCGGACGAATCTTTTTCCTAACATTTCTATTTTTCAAAGATACATTATTCGGGTTGTCGACATTGGGGGAAGTCTCTCTCTCTCTCTCTCTCTCAAGGGAGGAGAAGAAGAGGACGAAAAACTTACGAACTTTCAATTTTGCAAAGGAATATTGTCGACCGTAAATAAAAAAAATCCCTCTCTCTCTCTCTCTCTCTTCTCTCTCTCTCTCTCTCTCTCTCTCTCTCTCTCTCTCTCTCTCTCTCTCTCTCTCTCTCCAGTACCTAATATCTTGTTAGTTGTCGAAAATTGTGGAGAAGCTGATGGAAAGTTTCTCTCTCTCTCTCTCTCTCTCTCTCTCTCTCTCTCTCTCTCTCTCTCTCTCTCTCTCTCTCTTTCTCTTCTCTCTCTCTCTCTCTCTCTCTCTCTCTCTCTCTCTCTCTCTCTCTCTCTCTTTCGCTGGTCAAATTGGAAAATGGTTGACGAGTCTCGAGAAAAGCAGCAGCAGCGTTACGTAACCCAATAAATTGCTCATCTTTCTGGCCTCCTAAGAAACTTTGAGCAACAACATATCCTGCGTGACGTCATGGAGACTGTGGACGATTTATCAACACATCAAAGGGGTCCTCCGAGGATCGATTTTGGGGCGCATAAGACTCCCCAGCTATGCGGAGTAAGACTGAGTGGATGAAAGCGTTGGTGGAGGTTGGTTGTTGACGAATGAATGGACAAAGAGAGAGAGAGAGAGAGAGAGAGAGAGAGAGAGAGAGAGAGAGAGAGAGAGAGATAGGAGACAAAGAGGCGAAGAATTAAGAGAAATAGAGCAGTATGCTAGATAAATTTGAAGAACAATTTGGCAAAAACGTCACCACTTTCACTCCGACCCCTTCCAAGAACCTTTCTATGAACGTCTGCGCGCGCTCGTGTGTGCGTGTCTGTGTGTGTATTCTCCTTCTAAGCTCTTTAGAAGTGCTTCACATTATCGACCTCATGTTGTTATAATGTAGCTTCGGTAAAGGCTAATAATACTCTTTTATTAGATCGGAAGAGCGCTATCTGTTGCCTTTGAATTAGTAGTACTCCAGTTTCCAACTCTTTAGTCTCTTTTTAATTATTCAGTCAAAACGTCAAGTTAAACGATCCAATATTGCCAGTCAGATCTAAGAATTATTAGTACTTGTATCTCTGGTATTGCCACTAGTCTCCATAAGCCAAACTTCATTGACAATTAAGTCGCACATTTTCAAGGTCGATATTATTATGTTTAACGCCAGTATCCCTCAGGATGAGCACTTTGGGCCTCCAGTTTGCTCTTCTCTGTTCTTTCGGCATGGTTCGTTATTTTCACCAAGTTTATTTAAACGAAAGAGATCTAGTATGAAAAAGAATTAGAGATAACTTTATACGTCTTAAAATCCCTGTGTTTTGTTAAAGGTTGACAATCCAGAGATGTCTTGTAATTACAAAATGAAGCTCCCTTGTACTGAGATAACCCATTCTCTTTTTGATATTGGGTGTATATACGTACATATACACATATATACATATATACAGGTATATATACGTATATATATACATATATATGTATATATATATATATTTATATATATATATATATATATATATATATATATATATATACATACATATACACACTCTCTCTAATTCCAAGAGTTCAAAGAAATTCTTTAGAAAAAGAGAGAGACATATATCTCAAATCCGCTTACGTTTGTTCTGCGGAGAAAAAAAAAGAGATTTCTATTTTAAGAAAGGATTGTCGATCCAGTTGTAACTGGCCTTTTGTCCTGAAACCTGAGAAAGGGAATTGGAAAATTATTTAACCTGCAGTGATGCTGGCAAGAAGGATTCTTTCTATATATATAACTGATTGTTACTTTTTCTTTTATTTTATTGTGCGTGGGATTAGCCAGTTACACCCTGTTAATCCTCTAGTAGAGTAGGTAGGAATGTTAGCTGTTATCTCTCTCTCTCTCTCTCTCTCTCATATATATATATATATATATATATATATATATATATATATAGAGAGAGAGAGAGAGAGAGAGAGAGAGAGAGAGAGAGAGAGAGAGAGAGAGAGACAGAGAGAAGAAGTAACAGCTGACATTCCTTAAGTGTGTATATATATATATATATATATATATATATATATATATATATATATATACAATATACATATGTATATATATTCTTATATATCAAAGTGAGTGTTTGTATGTTTGTTTGTGTGTTGGTGAGCTATAGAAACTGAACCGCTTGACCGATCTAGACAAAATTTGGCACGTGGCCATCATTTGACCCAACTTAGGTAATAGGGTAGGTTTCAAACCCGTGCCTCTTCCCCTTCCCCCATCCCTCCCCCTTCCCTTTGTGTACCTCATTTCATGTACTCGAGACCAAAGAAATATATTATTGAAAATGTTTTTCAGTCACCAAAGTAATACCTGGATATAAGGGACAGTCACCACAGTAATACTTGGATATAAGGGACAGTCACCAGAGCAATACCTGGATATAAGGGACAATCACCACAGTAGTACCTGGATAAGAGGGACAGACACCACAGTAACACCTGGTTAAAGGGAACAGGCAGCACAGTAATATCTGTTTAAAGAGTACAGACAGCATAGTTATACCTGGATAAAGGGACAGTTACCATAATAATACCTGTATGAAAGGAACAGACAGAACAATAATACCTGCTTAAAGGTTTCAGACAACACAATAATACGTGGATAAAATGGACAGTCACCACAGAAATACCTGGATAAAAGGGACAGACAGAAGAGTAATACCTGGATAAAAGAGACAGACAGAACAGTAGTACCTAGATAAAAGGGACAGTCACCACGGTAATACCTGGATAAAAGGGACAGTCAGAACAGTGATACTTGGATAAAAAGAACATACTGAACAGTAACACCTGGATAAAAGGGACAGTCACAACAGTAATTTCTGGATAAAAGGGACAGTCACAACAGTAATACCGGGATAAAAGGGACAGACGGCACAGTAATACCTGGGTAAAGGGGACAGACAGCACAGTAATAATTGGTTCAAGGGGACAGACTGCATAGTAATACCTGGATAAAAGGAGACAGTTACCACAGTAATACTTGGATAAAAGGGACAGACAGTATTGTAATACCTGGTTAAAGATGACAGGCAGTACAGTAATACCTTGTAAAGGTGCTAGACAGCACAGTAATTCCTGAATAAAAGGGACAGGCAGAAAAATAATATCTGGATAAAAGGGATAGTCACCACAGTAATTTCTGGATAAAAGGGACAGTCACCACAGTAATAGCATACATGTCAGGTCACCCACGACTCGCATGAAAAAAGTAGAACTGTCAGTCAGACCGTCAACATAAACCCCTCTTCCTCTTCCTTCTCTCTCCCCTCCCCCTTTCCTCTTCCCTCCCCTTCCCCTTTCCTTTCCCCTTTCCCTTTTCCCTCCCTCTACGGTAGACTGTCATTCAGTTTTACCGGGCAGCGCTGGGTTGGTCAGCTATATATTATATGTATATAAATATATATATGTAGATATTCGTACATACATATATATAAATAATATATATATGTATGTATCTCTCTCTCTCTCTCTCTCTCTCTCTCTCTCTCTCTCTCTCTCTCTCTCTATATATATATATATATATATATATATATATATATATATATATATATATATATATATATATATATATATATATATATATATATATATATATATATATATATATATATATATATATATATATATATATATATATATACACACACATACACATGCACATACGAAATCATTGACATTTCTTGCAAATCCACTGAAATTTAAAAGTAAGGTGAGGACGATTCACGCCATGAAATTTTAATTTTTGGGAGGACCACTGATTCTTGAGCACTTCTCAGTGAAACAGCTGCTGATCTGGGTAACTGGTTTAGTATTGTATTGATCTTTGAACCTCGACTAAAGCTTTAAGCTTCAATAAGGGTCAAAACACTGTACAGAGTCCCATACACTTTAGTCTGAATGTCGTCCGGTTTTCATTTAATGTTTTTCCTTCGCGCTACTTTTAAATGGCGTCGAATTATAGGATTATGTTACCTGTCTCTGTTAGCTGTTACATAGAAGAATGCACCCTGATTGAGCCGACGGCGCTAGTGTTGTTGTCTGAGATCAATGGGCCTAAGCTTCAGGTCCTAGGAATCATTAGTTACCTTTGTCAGGTAGATTTTGCGTTCGTTGTCGATGAGTGTCAGAGTGGCCTACAAAAATTTGAAATCCTACCGTCAATTAATTTCTCCATCTACTAAACAGATAGATTTTGCGTTCGGTGTCGATGAGTATCAGAGTGACCTAAAAAAATTTGAAATCCTACTGTCAATTAATTTCTCTATCTACTGAACAGATAGATTTTGCGTTCGGTGTCGATGATTGTCAGAGTGGCCTACAAAAATTTGAAATCCTACTGTCAATTAATTTCTCCTTGACGATGGCTGATACTCTTTTTAAGGGGTTTGAAATTGTATATATTCAGAAGAATTAGGTTTCAAGGGTGATAAGAAGCTTCCATACAATTTTAAGTAAGAAGCACTAATTTCTTATAAGTACATAAAACTAATTCCTAACCATCTTTTGCCTCAGAACCTAAAGCAGTGTTAACAAAATAAGTACAGCTTTTTAAAGCTGGATCGTTACAGAGGTAAACACAGCATGAACTCGCCTCGTGCTCGGCTCTACTGAATATTTCCATATCACTTGACGCGACGCCTACGCAGATACGCAAGATTAATCCATTGATTTTTTTTTTTTTTTTTTTTTTTGCTTTCCCGGTCTTTTCTTAAAACGCAACGCGACTTTACTTGACGCATGAGGTGGCCTTGAAGAAATTGCACAAGAATTTCATACTAAATTGTTTCCTTTCAACTGGATTGAATGAGATGGCATTTAGGTTACCTAGTGTACATGAATGGTTTTGTTTAAAAGGCCATACTCAATGGATAATTCTGTAATGTGCGTAATTATTCTTCGACCAGTTATTTTATGTTTTCATGGCCTACCTAAATTGGAAAATAATCACCTTATTTCTTAATATTAAAAAAAAAATTGAATTACCCTTCTGCCAAATATTTTATGTTTCTATGACCTAACTAAATTAGAGAATAGTCACCCTATTGAGCAATATGAAATAAAAAATTGAATTACTCTTCAGCCGATTATTTTTATTTTTATGACCAAACTAAATTGGAAAATAATCACCTTATTTAATAATATAAAACCAAAATTTGAGTCACTCTTCAGCCACTTGATTTGTTTTTATGACCTAACTAAATGGGAAAATAATCACCCTATTTCATAATATAAAACCAAAATTTTAATCTTCAGCCAACTGTTTTATGTTTTTATGACCTACCTAAATTGGGAAATTATCACCCTGTTGTCTAGATAGGTCACAAAAACAAAATAATTGGCTGAAGGGTAATTCAAATTTTTGGCTTTGAAAACATGAAACCTTATTTAATAATATGAAAAAAAATTTTAATCACTCTTTGGCCAATTATTTTTATAATCTATTTTTATGTCTTACCTGAATTGGAAATTAATCAACTTTATCTTAATCATTTAGAAAATAAATTTGGCACCGCATGAGAGTTATTTTAGAGGCAAAAATCTTTCGCTTAAATAACAACCACTTACAAATGGAAAACTGGAAAACGGGTAAAAAAACTTACCGTATTAAGGTTGCCTAATTTTTCATTAAGTTTTTCTTCTTCCTCCTTCTTCATGTTCTTGCGCACCTTTGCTCCGCGGAACCCGGCCTGGATCTTGAGGGCGGCGTCCGTCAGATCTGTGGAAGGCCAGAGAAAAAAAACGAGGTCAGGAGAGGTCACGTGCCTAATGAGGATTTTCTTTTTTTAAGTAGGGTATCATCACCATCATCATCATCATCACTAGTCGGTCTCAGTGACACGAAGAGAGGTCGGGCCAGGGTGGGGGGTTTGGGGATGGGGAAAGGTCAGTAAGGCCTTCTGAGCACGCTCGTAATTGCTGCTTTGAGTTCTGAGATGGAGAGATAATTAGGATGACAGAGGTAAGTAGGATGACGTTGATAAGTAGAATGACAGAGATGAGTAGAATGACAGATATAAGTAGGATGACAGAGATAAGTGGGATGACGTTGATATTTAGGATGAAAGAGGTAAGTAGGGTGACGTTGATAATTAGGATGACAGAGATAAGTACAATGACAGAGATAATTAGGATGACGGATAAAATTAGGACGAAAGAGAAATAGGCTGACAGAGATAATAAGGATGACAGAGATAATTAGGATGGCAGAGATGTCACAGATAAGTAGGATGACAAGAGATTATCAGGATGACGGAGATAATTAGGACAACAGAGATAATCAGAACAACGGAAATAATTAGGATTACAGAGATAATCAGGATGACGGAGATAATTAAGACAACAGAGATAATCAGGACAACGGAAATAATTATGATGACAGAGATAATCAGGATGACGAGCTCTCGTTAAATCTGGACTGTAAATTTGGAATGAGGTGGATTGGGGTGACGTGATACTTCTTGCAGTAATTCATAAACGATGATGTCTAAGATATTCGTAATAACGGGAAACTTATTTTCTGTATATCCTTTGCTAATTGACTGTGTTGCATGGGTTTTATTGGTCTAGAATCATTTTGAAATGAAATGACCTAATGTTTTTTGCAATGACACGTGACTTATAAAGTTGAAGGCAGTTTTAGTATTTGGTTTTAATATATGTGTGTGTGTGTGTGTTTGTATGTGTATATATTTATGTGTGTATACATATATATATATATATATATATATATATATATATATATATATATATATATATATATATATATATTTATATGTATACATATGTATATATATAAATATGTATATACAGTATATATTTCTATGTATGTATATATAATATATTATATATTATATATATATATATATATATATATATATATATATATATATATATATATATATATATATATATATATATATATATATATATATATATATATATATATATATAATAGTTTGTGAACTATAAGCAATCAAATTCATATTGGCCGGAAATTCACGTAGTCACTGAACCCGTCATCAGTGGATGCAGGAAGTCTATACGTTGTATTAGTGATTTCATCGGTTATAGTTATCGATAAAATTATAGTTATTTAATTTTTTATTACTGCATGTCTCAAGATTCCCCAATTTTTATTCATTGACGTTCATTCGGCAAACAAAATGACAGAAACATGACAGTACATAAAAGTAAACAAACAAAGCAAGAGGAAATTTCATGATAGCCCGATACACGTCATCGGAACTAATCTAGTTTTGACATCTCATACATAACATGCATTGCAAAGTATTCTGGTTTAATATCGCCTCTGAATATTACTCGTACATTTTATCTCTCTCTCTCTCTCTCTCTCTCTCTCTCTCTCTCTCTCTCTCTCTCTCTCTGTCAGTACTTCTTAATAACATTTTCACTCAATTTTCACATTTTCAGTCTTCAAAAAACTCAGTTTATCATAATTTCTGTTAGGAATATTAAGTAAACATCGACTACCAATTTTAATTCCCTCTGCTGTCTATCCAGCACCCCCTCTCTCTCTCTCTCTCTCTCTCTCTCTCTCTCTCTCTCTCTCTCTCTCTTGGGAAACGTGTAGCTGGGTGGCGGGAGGGTTGGGGTTTGAAATATTAACAGAAGATGAGAGAATTTGAAAGGCAAACCCAATTTCCCAACCTGACGTGAGCCCCGAATATATTGGTTATACTTTATGAAGAGAATTTGAATAAATATGAGCTGGGGCCCAACATTATTCCACCGGAAAGACTTTCTTCCTGTGGAGGAGTTTCAGTCAATCAAACACATCCAGCGATGCCGAAGTGCTTCCGATTATTTTAATTTTCCTTCTTTGCATCTCCTTCGTTTGTGATTTTCTTTGCTCAAAATTGGTTGCTATAAACTGTTATTTTTTACCTGACGTTAGATAACGGCAGATTATGTTATATAGGCTTCTGTTTTGCTTTTTATTTGCAATGTTCATCTGGTGGTTGGCGGGTGCCATGAACGTCCGCCAGTCACGATAAACTTTAAGGATGTTGGAAGTGGATATTTACAGTCAGCTAAAAAAAAAAAAAAAAAATTTCTAGCTCAGGTCCTCAAAGATATTTAAGAGGGGGTTATTTTCTATGCTGTGCCGTCAGCAACCGCTTTCATTCCTTTTACCATACCTCCGTTCATATTCTCTTTCTTCCATCTTACCTTTTCAACATTATTTTCATACGTCCCAGCGCTTGGCCTTTGGCCTAAACCTTATGTTCAATTCAATTATCAATTACCACAATGTGAGAAATGCTTTTTATGTTTTTTTTTTTGAGGGGGCGAGAATTTCTTTGTGTATGAATTCTTGCAAGCAAACATTTCATTGCCTGCCGAAGCCGATGATTTTTGTAATGATTTTCTACTGTAAATAACTTGACGTTAGCTTCCGTTAACTCGGTTATTCTAATTTTGTATTGAATTGTCTTCACAGAAATTCAGACACGTATATATAAACACACACATACACACACACACACACACACAAGTGTGTGTGTGTATGTATGTGTGTATGTCTAACTGAATCACGAAAATATGGAACGTGATGAATATATATGAAAAAGGCAGTGCTACGAAGGAAAGTGAAACAACGGAGCAGTACTAGGCTATTCGATTTAATTATTTTTATTTGAAATACTCTTAAATAACGATTTTTAATATCATCCAGTGTGCAGTATCTTGCAGTTTTGCTAGATGACAGATGACAGAAATCATTCTTCATTTACGCGACCTGTCAGATCATTCGATCTGGTTTTGGTTATGTCAGACAAAATACGGAGCCTCATTTTGGCAATGTTTATGCCAAACAATACCTTATCTAAGTGAGATGACAGACAATTTGCAAATGGCCTGTGTTGGGATTCACTGCCGGGGAGTTGTATTGGGCGGATTTGCATGACAATGAATTGGCAAGGACTTCAGTGGACCTACACAAACGCGCGCGCGCACACACACACACATACACACATATATATATATATATATATATATATATATATATATATATATATATATATATATATATATATATATATATATATATATATATATATATATATATATATATATATATAATTGTCTG
>NC_089746.1:41934011-41941511 GCF_040412425.1 Macrobrachium rosenbergii
CGAACACCAGAAATAGAAGCCATTAAGAAACAACGAATTACAATCCACCGTTGCCGAGTGGTAATCATAAGTAGTTTCTCATGCTGGTGTAATTATTAATTCTCTGGCCTGTTTGCTTTTCCCTTGTGGGACATTCACCTTCATGAAGGAAAGGACAGACTTATTCCTAAAATGGATTTATTGTGGGCACAAAGGCACCCGGATAGAAGGTTTTTGAGACAGGTGGAAAGACAGATTTCTGCTGGGGACAGACTGGATTACATTAATGCCCTAAATATAACTCAGTTTCACCTTCATGGTGAAATGGACAGATGAGCAAATCTTTATTCTTAAAATGGACTTATTTTGGGCATAAGGGCACCCAGATAGAAGGGTTCTACGACTGGTATAAAGACAGCTTTCTGTTTGGGATAGACTGGATTCCCTAAATATAACTCTGGTCATTAGGTAACGTATTATGGGGTTGTTAGGAAGAAGCAGGATAACATTAAAACTTACTGTCAGACAGACGTATTATGGGGTTGTTGGGAAGAAACAGGATAGCATTAAAATTATTGTCAGACAGACGGTTGTTAGGAAGAAACAGGATAACATTAAAACTTATTGTCAGACAGACGTATTATGGGGTTGTTAGGAAGAAACAGGATAACATTAAAACTTACTGTCAGACAGACGTATTATGGGGTTGTTGGGAAGAAACAGGATAGCATTAAAACTTATTGTCAGACAGACGTATTATGGGGTTGTTAGGAAGAAACAGGATAACATTAAAACTTATTGTCAGACAGACGTATTATGGGGTTGTTAGGAAGAAACAGGATAACATTAAAACTTATTGTCAGACAGACGTATTATGGGGTTGTTAGGAAGAAACAGGATAACATTAAAACTTATCGTCAGACAGACTTATTATGGGGTTGTTAGGAAGAAACAGGATAACATTAAAACTTATCGTCAGACAGACTTATTATGGGGTTGTTAGGAAGAAACAGGATAACATTAAAACTTATCGTCAGAAACGTATTATGGGGTTGTTAGGAAGAAACAGATAACATTAAAACTTATCGTCAGACAGACTTATTATGGGGTTGTTAGGAAGAAACAGGATAACATTAAAACTTATTGTCAGACAGACGTATTATGGGGTTGTTCAGGATAACATTAAAACTTATTGTCAGACAGACTTATTATGGGGTTGTTAGGAAGAAACAGGATAACATTAAAACTTATTGTCAGACAGACGTATTATGGGGTTGTTAGGAAGAAACAGGATAACATTAAAACTTATCGTCAGACAGACTTATTATGGGGTTGTTAGGAAGAAACAGGATAACATTAAAACTTATTGTCAGACAGACTTATTATGGGGTTGTTAGGAAGAAACAGGATAACATTAAAACTTATCGTCAGACAGACGTATTATGGGGTTGTTAGGAAGAAACAGGATAACATTAAAACTTATCGTCAGACAGACTTATTATGGGGTTGTTAGGAAGAAACAGGATAACATTAAAACTTAACAGACTTATTATGGGGTTGTTAGGAAGAAACAGGATAACATTAAAACTTATCGTCAGACAGACTTATTATGGGGTTGTTAGGAAGAAACAGGATAACATTAAAACTTATCGTCAGACAGACTTATTATGGGGTTGTTAGGAAGAAACAGGATAACATTAAAACTTATCGTCAGACAGACTTATTATGGGGTTGTTAGGAAGAAACAGGATAACATTAAAACTTATTGTCAGACAGACGTATTATGGGGTTGTTAGGAAGAAACAGGATAACATTAAAACTTATCGTCAGACAGACTTATTATGGGGTTGTTAGGAAGAAACAGGATAACATTAAAACTTATTGTCAGACAGACGTATTATGGGGTTGTTAGGAAGAAACAGGATAACATTAAAACTTATCGTCAGACAGACGTATTATGGTGTTGTTAGGAAGAAACAGGATAACATTAAAACTTATTGTCAGACAGACGTATTATGGGGTTGTTAGGAAGAAACAGGATAACATTAAAACTTATTGTCAGACAGACGTATTATGGGGTTGTTAGGAAGAAACAGGATAACATTAAAACTTATTGTCAGACAGACGTATTATGGGGTTGTTAGGAAGAAACAGGATAACATTAAAACTTATCGTCAGACAGACGTATTATGGGGTTGTTAGGAAGAAACAGGATAACATTAAAACTTATTGTCAGACAGACGTATTATGGGGTTGTTAGGAAGAAACAGGATAACATTAAAACTTATTGTCAGACAGACGTATTATGGGGTTGTTAGGAAGAAACAGGATAACATTAAAACTTATTGTCAGACAGACGTATTATGGTGTTGTTAGGAAGAAACAGGATAACATTAAAACTTATCGTCAGACAGACTTATTATGGGGTTGTTAGGAAGAAACAGGATAACATTAAAACTTATTGTCAGACAGACGTATTATGGGGTTGTTAGGAAGAAACAGGATAACATTAAAACTTATTGTCAGACAGACTTATTATGGGGTTGTTAGGAAGAAACAGGATAACATTAAAACTTATTGTCAGACAGACAATAACACAGGTAGACAACAACTAACAGAAACTTCGAAAGACAAACGGACGGATTTCCATAAATCAAGTTTCGCCTGGCACATGCAGAATAACATTAAAGCGAGAATGGAATTCAAGATTAAAGAATTACGGTTAGTTATAGAGAGCAGATTACATTCCGGCATGAATACAGTTCATTAAGTTTTGTTATGGAGAAACAGGATTTCAGAGGATCAAAGTTGAAATGCAAATGAAACGTACGGGTATTTTCATTTACTGAAATGGATTTTAAGCGGTTGCATTCCAAGAAACTGTTAATATAGTTACAGACATGATGACCTCAAAAACTTATACAGTTTACAGTCGGTTTCTCAAACTACAAAGAACACAATTTACTATTAACTAAAACATTAAGCTGCATTGAACTAATGATAAATAAGTTTTGCTTGTAAACTATGCGTTTCCTGTAAATATGAATAGCATAAGCAACGCACATATTCACATATACTCACATACGCATGCGCGCGCCCACACACCCATACCACACACTTATAAAAAATACTTAGAGAGACTTGACAAAGAACACATTCTTTGAAATACTGAGAAACCCCTATTTGTATCTTCACCTACGCCACTTCTTATGCTGTCTGTGAGCTGCTTACAATACCTCATGAAAGAAAGACCAGTTTAATGATGTGTGGACCAAGATTACAGGTATTACCAATAGAAACATTGACAGAAGACTTTAGCTTAACGGAGCACACTATTCATCTCTGTTTTATCATAATTAATTACTTTTCTAATCGTCATTTAACTAGGGAGGTTACTAGATGCAACGGATCCAAATATGGAGGAGTTTTCTTAATGGTTCTGTATGAATAAAATACCACATTAGCTTATCACCGTTTTTAAGTGAATGTTCAAATGTATTAAGCCAATGTCTCACAGCTATAGTTTTAGATGGAAAATACTTTAAACGGTTTCTAAAGCAGTTCTGTGACTGCACAATTCTTTTACTGGGAAATCCATTAAGCCGAAAAGTTCCACAAAATCCCTTTAGTGGTCTGTCAAGTAGTTCTGTGACGGCACAGTTCTTTTAACTGGGAATTCCGTTAAGCAGAAAAGCTCCACAAAATCCGTTTAACGGTTTGTCAAGCAGTTCTTGGACGTAATCATTCTTTTAACAGGAAAGTCCGTTAAGTAGATAAGCTCCACAAAATCCTTTTAACGGTTTGTCAAGCAGGTCTTTGACTGCATCGTTCTTTTAACTAGGAAGTCCGTTATGCAGAAAAGCTCCACAAAATCCTTTTAACAGTTTGTCAAGCAGTTCTTGGACGGTTTAATTCTGTTAAGCAGAAAAGTTCCCCAAAATCCTTTTAACGGTTTGTCAAGCAGCTTTTTGACGGCATCATTCTTTTAACTGGGGAGTCCGTTAAGCAGAAGAGCTCCACCATAAGCATTCCACGCGATAAAGCTACAAAGTAAGTGGCATCATAAAAATTAAGTACTGTCTCCAGGTCTTTCAATTTGTGCCAGAACAAACGAGACGACACGACGCGACCTCCACCAACAATAGCTGCAGAGCGTAAAGTGTTTTAGCGCCCTCGCTAATGGCGCTTGTGTATCCCGGACCATTTAGGTTACTGCCGTAGTAGCTCTTCCCCGAAAACCTCCGAGAATTTGGAAGCTGAGGCGTTTGCAGGTCTGTAAGTTTATAAGTGTGTAAGTTTTTCAGTAATGCTAGATACAAAAGCCGAGTACTTTTCCTTATAAATTTGCAAGTGTATAACTTTTTTTTCAGTATTTTCGGATTCAAATGTAGAGTACGTCATTCCTTAATCGATCACTCCTCGAATATCAACACAGTTGTGAGGCACATGCACCAGGCTCCCTCGTAAACTTGTAATGTTCTCTCTCTCTCTCTCTCTCTCTCTCTCTCTCTCTCTCTCTCTCTCTCAGTACCATATTTACTGAGGGGGTCGGATTTAAGAAACCTATTAGTTTGCTCGATACCTGAAATCTAATACTGTTTTAACTGCATAAATAATTACACCTTCAAGAATGATGATAATAATGACAATATCTTTGCGAACATGAATATAATATTAGCATTAGCAATATTTATTGTTAATATTGCCATCTTTATTGTCATTATTTTTATACTAAAGGTTATTCATCCAAACCTGCACCTACAAAGCGATACTTTTTTTATTGAGATCATAATTATCATCTCTGCTGTTGTTTTTGGATAAGAATGGTGATATTCTGGTTTGGTCTTTTCTTTCGGTGCTGCAACAAATAGAAAAGTACCTGTTTCGTTTCTACCTAATCTGATATAGATATATATATATATATATATATATATATATATATATATATATATATATATATATATATATATATATATATATATATACAACGAGTTCGTTTGCAAAGCAAAAGTTGTGTAATAACATCTCAGAATCAAGTTACTGTGCTGTTAGTTAAGAAACAAATACAGACCCTTTGAAAGTAACAACCATCTGTCTTCACAATATTAAAGATATACTCGTATAATGTGGCCACGCAGTCGGTGGCATAACAGAGAGAGAGAGAGAGAGAGAGAGAGAGAGAGAGAGAGAGAGAGAGAGAGAGAGAGAGAGAGAGAGAGAAAGGATTCTAAATCCGGATTATGATATTACGACGTCTTACGACAGCAAAAGAGAGGCAGAAATATGTCGACAATGTTTAGAGCTTCTTTGGCCTTGCAAATAGCAGCAGCAGCGTGAAAAACAGCCATTGTACCCGAGTCTTTTATTTTCTCCTCTTTCTTCCTTTCTCTTTTCTCTACTTTTCCTTTCATTCTTCCTTTCTTTTTATTTAGCGCATCGCGTTTTCTGCAAAATAACCAGCAAGGCTTTCGCCGGAGGAAAAGCAAGAATTTGTAGACGCTGAGGTCATCGTCTTTTGGAGGACTAAAATGCGAGGTTTTTTGGATAGGAGGGGTAATGGCTGCGGGGTGAGGAAGTAAGCAGGATGAGGTTATGGGGTGTGGGGTGCACGCGGGGTCATCGAATCATAGATAACAAAAATTGGAATTTTTTTTTTTTTGTGGGAGGGGTGATGGTTGTGGGTTGAGGAGGGGGAGGATGTAGGGTGCGCGCGGGTTGACAAAAATTTTTTTAACTATCAGCTTAGCGAGTTTTTTTGGGGGAGGAGAGGGGTAATGGTTGTAGGGTGAGGGTGAGGTGTGGGGTAACAAAAGTCTTTCTTTACCTATTAGCTCAGCGAGTTATTTTTTTGGGGGGAGAGGGGTGATGGGGGTGAGGGTGTGGGGTGTGGAGTGTGCGGGGTGACAAAAGTCTTTCTTTATAAAATATCATCACAGCGAGTTTTTTTGGGAGGGGGAGGGGGTGATGGTTGCGGGGTGAGGAGGGTGAGATGTGAGGTGAACGCAGGGTGACAAAAGCCTTAGTCTATCAGCTCAGCGATTTTTTTTTGGGTAGAGAGGGGTGATGGTTGTAGGGTAAGGAGGGTGATGTTGAGGGTGTGGGGTGACAAGAGTCTTTCTTTACCTATCAGCTCAGCGAGTTATTTTTTCGGGAGAGAGAGGTGATGGTTGTGGGGTGATGGGGGTGAGGTTGTGGAGAGTGCGTGGGGTGACAAAAGTCTTCCTTTATAATATATCAACACAGCGAGTTTTTTGGGAGGGGGAGAGGGGTGATGGTTGCGGGGTGAGGAGGGTGAGGGTGTGGGGTGAATGCGGACTGATAAAAGTCTTCCTCTGTCTATCAGCTGAGCGGTTTTTTTTTGGGGTGGTGAGGGGTGATGGTTGCAGGGCGAGGAGGGTGAGGGTATGGGGTGCTTCCAGGGTGACGAAAGTCTATATTTATCTATCAGCTCAGCGATTTATTTTTGGGGGAGATTGTTGCGGGGTAAGGGTGATGGTATGGGGTGTTCGCAGGGTGACAAAAGTCTTTCTTTATCTATCAGCTCAGCGAGTTATTTTTAGGGGGGAGTAAAGGGTTGATGGTTGCGGGGTGAGGGTGTGGAGAGCGAGCGGGGTGACAGAAGTCTTTCTTTATCTCTCAGCTCGGAGAGTTTTTCTTTGGCGGGGAGAAGACGGGTGATGGTTGCGAGGTGAGGAGGGTGAGGGTGTGGGGTGCGTGGGATGACAAGACTCTATATTTATGTATCAGCTCAGGGAGTTTTCTTTTAGGGTGAGGGGGATGATGGTGGTGGGATGAGGGTGTTGGATGAAAAAAGTCTTTCTTTATCTATCAGCTCAGCGAGTTATTTTTTAGGTGGGGAGGAGAGGGGTGATGGTTGCGGGGTGAGGGGTGTAAAGAGGTGGGAGCATGTGGAGTGCGTGCTGGGTGACAAAAGTCTTTCTGGATGTAGCTCAATGAGTTTTTGGGGTGGGAGGGAGGGGTGATAGTTGCGGGGTGAGGAAGGTAAGGGTGTGGGGTGTTGTGGGGTGAAAAAAACCTTTCTATATATATATCAGCTCAGCGAGTAATTTTTTGGGGGGAGGAGAGGGGTGATTGTTGTGGGGTGATGGGGTTGAGTTGAGGATGTGGGGTGACAAAAATCCTTTTTTATCTATTAGCTCAGCGAGTTATTTTTTGGGAGGGAGAAAGGTGATGGTTGCGGGGTGAGGGTGTGGGGGGGGGCGCGCAGGGTGACAAAAGTCTTTCTTTATCTGTATACTCACTGCCTGCCAGCGGCGTTGCGCCTCGTATCGCGTCAGACCTTTTCATTTTTCATGATATTTAGGGAGATATTTAAAGTATCCTCGAATTTCTTTATTTTAGAGAGAATGTGACCGGGAGGGGGTGGCGGGATGGAGTTGGGAAAGAGTGGGTTGTAATTTGGGGGTCTGGTCGACATGAAACCTCTTTTCTCCTTTACGTTGCCTTTCTGTTAAATTTTCCTCTTCTTGAATAATTCGGTATATTTTCTCACTGAGTTCA
>NC_089746.1:41946511-41961511 GCF_040412425.1 Macrobrachium rosenbergii
ATACAAATAAATATAAAGATAAATATTTGAGAAAATAATAATAAATTAATAAAAACAAATATCTGTAGCTAGGAAAAAGTTGCTAAGTTTAGAAAATGAGCAATTGTAAATAAAAAAAAATAGAGGCTAAATAGACATAAAGGTTAGTAATGTGAATACAAAAAAGATAAAGGGAAATATTTAAAAAAAAATAATAATTAAATAATATAAAGAAAACATATCTGATAGCTATGAAAATGTTGTAATGTTTCACAAAGTGGGCAGACGTAAGTAAAAAATATAGGAGGCTGAACAGATATAAAGAAATATAATCATACAGAAAATTAAGGGAAGCATCTGAAAAGATAACACTAAGTGAAGGATGTAGAAACAAATATCTTTAAACAGCTGCAGTTTTAAAAAGTGAGCAGATAAAAAATTACAGAAAAAAGTGGTAAGTTGCAGAAAAATATCAATCATTGCCATCAGTTTTCCTCTGCCATACGTTTACACTCGATCAGACATCAAAGATCTAGTTGATTGGAAGTTGATGTATTCAGTACTAACCCTCTCTTGAATATAAAACAGTCCACTTTCGGGGTAAATGTGAATGAAGCAATTCAGTTTGAGGAATGAAAGATTTTCAGAAACGGGGATTGGGGGGCAAAAATTATTCATTAGAACGGGAACACTGGTTAGCAAGGAATCTAGTTAGGGATAAAATGTGAAATTTGTACCTGAGGTTGTATCAGAAATGAAAGCCAGAAAAAGATGACAGTTCATCAAATAAACAGTAAAACTCTCTCTCTCTCTCTCTCTCTCTCTCTCTCTCTCTCTCTCTCTCTCTCTCTCTCTCTCTCTCTCTCTCTCGGATTTTTTTTTTATTAAATCCTTCAATTAGGAATGACTTCTGTGCGTGCTAGCGGGCGCGTGTGAATGTTTAAGGCCCACTGACTTCGGTTGCCGGTGTTATCACGAAGATTCCTGGGTTCGATCTCCAAGCAAACCCAAATTTTCAGGCTAATTCCTTTAAATCCCACTATGCCTGTGTTAGCCAAACCGGCGAATTAGCTCTCGTTAGGAAGTCGTCGTGAGTTGCAGACATGGGTTGGCTAAAGTACTTGATGTGAACCAAGAATGTAAGATATATATATATATATATATATATATATATATATATATATATATATATATATATATATATATATATATGTATATATATATATATATATATATATATATATATATATATATATATATATATATATATATATATATATATACACACATATAATCAATGCGCGTGCATGCGCTCGCTTTGAAAACTAATCCTGAATTACCCCGAATCACTGTGCCACTTCAAAACCAGTTACTCTCTTATAAAATAGTTCAAAAGAGCTAATGAAAGAGACCGGGAAACAAAAGAATATATCATCGGTGAAATAAAACAAGAGGCCACCAGGCGGCTAAGAGTAGAGGTCAAGTGGACGGACGATTAGCGGATAGACAGGCGCCTCAAATCTCTTTCTCGAAGACCCTTACATGATTTCAGTATAGGCTGCGCCAATCGCCCCAGTCACGCCAGGAGTAAATTAAGATGAGGTCGGTGGCGTGTCTTCTTCACCTTGGCTTCTGGGGGATTTGACCTTTGACCTAGATTCATTGCTCGATCTTCCTCTTCTTCTTTTTCTTCTTCTTCGTCTTCTTCTTCTTCTCCTTCTTTTTCTTATTACTATTATTATTCCTCTTCCTCTTCCTCTTCTTCTTCTTCTTCTTCTTCTTCTTCTTCTTCTTCTTCTTCTTCTTCTTCTTCTTCTTCTTCTAATTATTATTATTATTATTATTATTATTATTATTATTATTATTATTATTATTATTATTATTATTATTATTATTATTCCTTTCATTTCCTCCAGCGTGATTAGGATGCGTCTGGTTTTCTGACACACTAGACTGCAACATTAATTCCTTAGGTATTTTACCCGTTAAAATAATTTTGATTCGTGTTTTATATTTTTTTAAACTTTGAGTGTAATTGCGGATATATTATCTGTCTGAATATTTTTTTATCAAATCGTTATTCAGTTATATCATGTTTATATTCATCAATTGATCAGCATCCTCCTTTATATTTTTCATTATATTTTTCAATTGAGTCTTCAAGAACTTATCGCATCACAATTCCTGTTACAAATATCGACTTAAAATTGACTAAGAGTTTCAATTCCTTTCCTGTCCATCTCTCTCTCTCTCTCTCTCTCTCTCTCTCTCTCTCTCTCTCTCTCTCTCTCTCTTGTCTTGAACTTTTTCATTATATTTTTACGCAAGTGTCACGTTTTCAGTCTTCAAGAACTTATCGCATCACAATTCCTGTTACAAATATCGACTTAAAATTGACTAAGAGTTTCAATTCCCCTTCCTGTCCAGCTCTCTCTCTCTCTCTCTCTCTCTCTCTCTCTCTCTCTCTCTCTCTCTCTCTCTCTCTCTCTCTCTCTCTCTCTCTCTCTCTTCTTGTACGGCTTAATAATGTTTAACTAAGTTTCCTGCTTTCAGTCTTCACAAATTTACGAATATCACATCTGTCTTTCCACTCCCCTCTCTCTCTCTCTCTCTCTCTCTCTCTCTCTCTCTCTCTCTCTCTCTCTCTCTCTCTCTCTCTCTCTCTCTCTCTCTCACTTACTTAGTACTTCTTAATAACATTTTCACCCAATTTTCATGTTTTCATCCTTCAAAAAAACTTACTTTCTCTCTCTCTCTCTCTCTCTCTCTCTCTCTCTCTCTCTCTCTCTCTCTCTCTCTCTCTCTCTCTCTCTCTCTCATAGATAATTCACCTTTCGTTCGAGGAGCTCTTAATCTCTTTATCTTCCCCGACCACCCTCTTGGCTCTGGCGTCAAAATCGATGATGCTAAAACCCCCATCTTTCATCTCCTCAGGGGAGAGCTCGCACCTCGAATTTTCGAGCCCTTCCTTCGTCCTTTTTATTCTCCTCCTTGTTTGCACCGAATTCTCCCTCCCTCTTTTATTCAATTCCTTATTCGCACCGAATTCTCCCTCCCTCTTTTATTCCATTCCTTATTCGCACCGAATTCTCCCTCCCTCATTTATTCCATTCCTTATTCGCACCGAATTCTCCCTCCCTCATTTATTCCGTTCCTTATTCGCACCGAATTCTCCCTCCCTCTTTTATTCCATTCCTTATTCGCACCGAGTTCTCCCTCCCTCTTTTATTCCGTTCCCTATTCGCACCGGATTTTCCCTCCCTCTTTCATTCCATTCCTTATTTGCACCGAATTCTCCCTTCCCTCTTTCATATTCGTCCTTTATTATTCTCTTCCTTATTTGCACCTAATTCTCCCTTCCCTCTTGTATTCCCTTCCTTAACTGCACCGAATTCTCCCTTACCTCTTTTATTTCCTTCTTATTTGCACAGAATTCTCCCTTCCCTATTTATTCCCTTATTTGCACCGAATTCTCCCCTCCCTCTTTTATTATGTTCCTTATTTGCACCGGATTCTCCCTTCCTTCTTTTATTCTCTTCTTTATTTGCACAGAATTCTCCTTTCCCTCTTCTATTCCCTCTTATTTGGACCGAGTTCTCACTTCACTTTTATTTCCTTCCGTATTTGCACTGAATTCTCTCTTCCTTCTTTTGTTTTTTTCCGTATTTTTACCGAAATCTCCAGTCCTTCTTTTATTCCCTTCCTTATTCGCACCGAATTCTCCCTTCCCTGTTTGATTCCCTTTTTTATTTGCGCCGAGTTCTCCTTTCCCGCTTTTATTCCCTTCCGTATTGGCACCGAATTCTCCCTTCCGTCTTTTATTCCCTTCCTTATTGGCACCGAATTCTTCCTTCCCTCTATTATTCCCTTCCTTATTGGCACCAAATTCTTCTCTCTTTTTATTCCCTACCTTATCTGCATCGAATACTCCATTCCCTCTTTTATTCCCTTCCTTATTTGCACCGAATCCTCCTTTCCTCTTCTATTCCCTTCTTTATTTGCATCGAATTCTCCCTTCCCTCGTTTATTCCCTTTCTTATTTGCACCGAAATCTCCCTTCCCTCTTTTACTCCCGTAGTTGCACCGAATTCTCCATTCCATCTTTTATTCCTTATTTGCACCGAATCCTCCCTTTCCTCTTTTACTCTCCTATTTGCACCGAATTTTCCCTTCCCTCTTTTATTCTCTTCCTTACTAGCATCGAAACTTTCTTCGGGGTTTAAATAACATTTGTTATTAGGTATTTGTCTGATTCGTTCTTTTCAACCAACGTTTATCGGTCAATATTTTCTTCCTTTTGTTTTAAATGTGTTAAGGTTAAATCTCATAAGCGTTCAGTTGCACAATTGATAACACTAATAGTGGTGACTGTATTTAAACTATTTATTATTATTATTATTATTATTATTATTATTATTATTATTATTATTATTATTATTATTATTATTATTGATAGCTGTAGTAGTAGTAGTAGTAGTAGTAGTAGTAGTAGTAGTAGTAGTAGTAGTAGTAGTAGTAGTAGTAGTAGTAGTAAGTTGGCTGGGGCATTAGTCGCAATATATATTTTTGAATTATATATTATTGAAAATTCAAGCTAAGTTCTGAAACTAGGGTTACTCGAAAGAATAGCTTATATTTCATTACTAATAGCTGTAGTAGTAGTAGTAGTAGTAGTAGTAGTAGTAGTAGTAGTAGTAGTAGTAGTAGTAGTAGTAGTAGTAAGTTAGCAGGGGCATTAGTCGCAATATATATTTTTAAATTATATATTGAAAATTCAAGCTAAGTTCTGAACTAGGGTTACTCGAAAGAATAGCTTATATTTCATTATTGATAGCTGTATTAGTAGTAGCAGCAGTAGTAGTAGTAGTAGTAGTAAGTTGGCAAGGGCATTAGTCGCAATATATATTTCTAAATTATATATATATATTTGAAAATTCAAGCTAAGTTCTGAACTAGGGTTACTCGAAAGAATAGCTTATATTTCTAGATATATGTGTCAGGTTGGTTGTTCAAGAAATATTCGCTAAAATCCGACTTTGTGGCAAAATGAATAATAAACAGACTCCACGGTAGTCACAGACTCTGTGTAGCAAAAGGGTAGTACGTGAAATAGTCCAACAGAACACTTGCTTGCTTATTTCATTCTTTAAATTGTTAAGGTACGGGTAAATTCACATGTATGTATGCAGGTATGTATGTATGTATGTATGTATTCACAAACATTAAGCTACAAATGTGTTTAATATTCAGTTAGCTCTACTTCGGAAACAATAAGGAAGGGGAATTATAATTGACAAGTTGTTCGTCCCTTGAGGGATTCTATCCCCGACAGCAACCAATACTGACTTCAATAACGAGTACTTTACCATTCTTCTGTGTTTGGATAACGCATTCCCAATACGAGACTCCTATAAGCTAGCAGCTTCCGAATGTACCTCCGGCCATATTGGGAAAAAAAGACAACAACTCCCATAGCAATCCATTCCCTCAATTTCATAGGTAATCAATCGAGTCGATCAGGCAAGTTATTGTGTTTGCTGAATACGAGACCCAATCATATTAGGGCTGGAATTCGTCCGTAGCCACTCGTCCTTTTCCAGCTGGAACGAGCTTCTTAATGGCGGCCTCGTCTGTGTCAATAAAAGGCAACGTCCCTTTGCTTCGTTTATGCACCAGTGGCGTCCGTGATTTTGTTTAGAAAACGTCTGTGATACAACGAAAATGTAGATTGTTATGTTCCTTTTTGTTTAATGTTAGGGATAGAAATTAGGGATAATTGTATGGAATAGGGATTTAATTATTTTTATCATCCACAAGGTGCAGATCTGTTCTCTTTTGATAATGGAATTTACAGTAAAATTATGTACCTTACAACATTATTATGTCAGCTGCATGAACGGAATTTAAAATACCATTTATATACTTTAGGGAGGAGTGGAGTCAAGAAGGGCATCTGTCCCAAAAACATCTGCCAGAACAGATGATGTATGTCAGTGCACAGTCTAGGGAAAAAAAACTTAGAGAGGAAAGTCATTTGGCTTGTAAAAATGAAGAAAAAGTTACAGAAAGAATTTTACATAGTGCCAGTGCGACATAAAACTCTACGGTTCGTACCACCCATATTTCACTATCTCTTCTCCGCGCATTAGACGAATGTATGTAACAAGTTTCTATTTCTTGCCAAATGGTAATTTCTCTCTCTCTCTCTCTCTCTCTCTCTCTCTCTCTCTCTCTCTCTCTCTCTCTCTCTCTCTCTCTCTCCGTCAAAAACAACACACATAGACATATGCACACGCATATATACATTTCAGATGCACATACACAAATGTGTAGCCGAACAAAGAGACAAAAGGATTGTATGTGTAATACAGTATGTACAAACTGTTCTGTATTATGTCCTTTGCCATCATATTAAATGCTTAAATTACTTTCCCGCATGCCCAAACGAAAGCGTTCTTATTCTAAGACTATAACGATTTTAAAAAATTTTTGCTCATTTTACTTTCAAAAAGAGGGTATTTGTGAATGGTTCCTCTCTTGTTAATGTTGTTATGATAAGTGTATCAGAGTTGTTTTTTTAATTGAAAATACTAAACATATAATGCGAGCAAGAGAATACTAACAGTTATAAATTATAAGTCAAAGGATTTTTACTTTGATGTTTTCATCATTTTCTCAGTAAAGATTATATACATTATTATCTTATTTGATCATTCATTTATCACAAGACAGAAATGTTTAGTTTTATTGCATGGACACGTATTTAGAATTCTTTTCGAGGTCAGAAGTAAGTTTAAAAACTCAGCTAAGAGATGAGGAAGCGAAGAACGAACAAAAAGTTACGACCGGTAAAAGTTGAAACAGTTTTGAAACAACGGACATTTCCCAATGGGTGTTGAAACATCGAGAACTTCAGAAATGAGAAAATTGTGAGGAAGAGAGAAAGGGCGTTAAGTTGAAGATAAGTTATATTGAAAGTTGTATTGAAAGTTATACTGAAAGTGAGGTAAAAAAAATAATTGAGGGGGGAGTCAAAGTTAATAACTGAGGCACAAGGGATTGGACCTTGGCTTCGAGTAGCAGAGGGGTGGGTAGGAAAAAGGTTATAGGTGATGGTGAGCTGAGTTAAGGAAAAAGCAACAGTATATTGCAGTGCCTCCAAAATATGAATTTATTTAAGCTTAAATGAGAGAAATTTAGGTAGATTGGGAAAAACTAAAAGCGAAAGTCACGTATGCTAAATATTTTCAGAGGAAATGTTTCCTCCCACGCTAATATATACCGTTGAATATTCCACCTTGCTATAATTGAAGATAGTAATATGCCTTTGTAAGGAAAATGCCCATTGTAAATATTGTTCTAAATTCAGCCCAGTATTCCTTACTCTACTTATGCTGACATCCAAGAAAGTGTGTTTGTTTAAGTAGAGGAATACGTATGAAAGTGAGCATTTTTACAGTTTTAATTATGCTAACACGGCTACCATACCAAACTCAGTATTAAACTGAAGGGTCTTTGTTAACAGACCTTTCCCCCTAAGTAACGACTATCATCATGATACAGAAAATACTGAAGTAACACATATAATTAAGTCTAGAGATACCAATATAAAAAAAGTTGTACGTATATTATCACGGAGCCTCAAATCAAACTTGCAAGATGTTTATTTCCAATTCTAAGTGAAAGTTAATCGGGCGTCTAACTCAACTAGAGAAGAAGTGAATATTGTAAGCGCTATCCAAATATTTTCCCCAGTATTGACCTTTTCGATCGAAATGTATGCAAAGATCTCGCTCTTCTTGATATCAATTTTGTTTTTACTTTTTATATATTTTCAATTATATTGACGCACCTATCCTCATGATATTAGTACCGTATTTACTTTTATGTATTTTCCATTATGTTTATAATTTCTTCTCATAATATTCGTGCCATATTTACTTTTATACATTTTCCATTTATGCACTTTTCCTCATAATGTTAGTATAATATTTATTTTTATGCGTTTTCAATTACGTTTATGTAGTCGTCCTCATGATATTAGTAATCATATTTACTTTCATACATTTTTCATTATGATTATGCACTTATCCCCATGATATCAATTCTATATTTAATTTTATGCATTTTCTGTTATCTTTATGAATTAATCCTCATGATTAGTATCATGTTTACTTTTAAACATTTTCGATTGTGTTTTTCATTTTTTCCTCATCATATTAGTAACAAATCTACTTTAATGCTTTTTCCATTGTATCGTATTTATAAAGTTTTCGTCGTGATATTAATATCTTATTTACTTTTATACATTTTCCATTACGTTTATCATTTTTCCTCATGATGATATTAGGATCTTATTTACCTTGATACATTTTCCATTTTGCATTTATGCACTTATCCTCATGACGTTAATTCAGTATTTACTTTTTATATATTTTCCATTAGGCTTATGCACTTATCCTCATGATACCAGTATCATGTTTACTTTTATGCATTTTCCATTATATTTATGTAGTTGTCCTGTCATTTTGACATGCCATGTAACCGATCAAACACTTGATTTTTACAATGTAGTTTTTCCATATACTCTCGATTATGGAGACATTCATCTGACTACCTAACTCAGTTATTGGCTAATTGCAAATATAGCGATGAAGTTAATATTATTACCGTAATTATGTAAGAACATGATGGCTTAATTCAGGGAAAATGGATTTTTAAATTACGCTCTGCCGGAATTTATTTTATCGTGGCAATAATGTATTCAAATCATCCGCGTGGAATGCATAAAATGAATACGTCCTTTTGTAAATACCCCGGCGAACTATTTAAAGGGCGAACGTTTTTCTCCGTAAATGTTTTGTTTAGTATGTTCGTTTTAGGCATTTTCTGACAATTCATAATGTAAAATGTTGTTTTTTATAATCTAATTAAATGAAGTATATATTTATTTATATTATATATATATATATATATATATATATATATATATATATATATATATATATATATATATATATATATATATATATATATATATATATATAAAAGTTAATGTGAGTCCGTAACCACGGTGAATTGTCACTATCGACATTGAGAGGCAATAAAAGCCCTCTTCCATGTCCTCGGCAAGAAAAAAAATGGATTTTTATCTTTCCGCGATCGGGTCAAAAGAGAAATAAAAAGCAGGTCAGTGGCATTTAGGGCTGTCATCATTAGAGAGAGACGAGTCACCATAAATAATACCAATTCCTCATTAGCTGCAGCCAGCCATCTATCAATTTCCTGTTCGTTAGTGAGAGTATAACGTGTCATTACGAGGAAAAAAAAAGGAAAGAAAGCATGATAAAAATTTTTTATATGGAATGAGGTTGCGTAAAAGAATAAAGTCAAAAGATAGGAGATATTTATTCCCTTGTCGGTACCAGACCCTGCAGAGGCGTAGTGTCCTCAGTGCACCTCACGCGGTGCACTGTAGGCATTACATTAGGTTCACTGCAACCTTTCATTCCTTTTACTGTACCTTCGTTCATATTCTCTTTCTTCCATCTTAATTTCCTCCATTTCTTAACAATTGTTGCATAATGCAACTGCGAGATTTTCCCCCTGTTACACCTTGCAAACCTTCTTTACTGTCAATTTCCCTTTCAGCGCTCAATGGCCTCATAAGTCCCAGCGCTTGGCCTTTGGCCTAAATTCTATATTCCATTCCACTGTCGGCATTAGAACAAGATGGATGAGAATTATTGCTAAATAAACGAAAAAGCTTTTCATATTTAACATGGCGGGACATAGAAAAGAATATTTTGTAGAGATGAAAGCCCTATTTGACCTCCGTTGCCATATTATGTCATAATGAATGAAAATTATTTGACGTAGGATTACAAATATGTTTACTGTTCGTTTATCAATTCCTTCCTTTCAATTAGCCCTTCTGGTTTGATATTATGTACATAAGAAATGAAAATGATTAAACTCGGACTAAGATTAATATCTAGTCTAGATCTAGGTTTAAAAGTTCAAACGGGGATGTAACGCATTACAACCCTGAAACGATTCTCCTTGTATTTTAATAATTTACCTACATTTTCATCTTTTAATAATTTACCTCATTTTCATCTGTTTATTCGCTAACTTGTTAATTTATATTTTTCTTTTCTAAAAACTGATCTCTTCTTTCTGTATTTCCTATTACCTTCTGTTATTATTTTCGAATGAAACCCATATCCTTCAGAAGCTTGCATTTCAAGTCCATGGCCCCTGTGGTGGGCTTGTTCCATATGAATAGGGTTCATGTTTTGGATAATAATAATAATAATAATAATAATAATAATAATAATAATAATAATAATAATAATAATAATAATAATAATAATAATAATAATAATAATATGCCTCACAAATTATGATTTTATTTTAGGATAAGACTAGAAAGAACATTATGGATTAAATAATGACATCTGTGTACATCTATGCTTAAATTATTACATATTATTTATTTATTTGTCTGTTTGTCTATTTGCGTGTTTTACTGTCCTTTTCATCCAAGTACTGTCATGTCGAAATTCGATTAAAAACTTTTGATAGTTTTGAAAGCATCACTAGTCAACGACCGCCAAGTAAAGTCATATAGATTAATCGTATATATCTATGTATAGCTGTATATACTGTATATATGTGTATATATATATATATATATGTATGTATGTATGTATATGTATGTATGTATGTATGTATATATATATAAATATATATATATATATATATATATATATATATATATATATATATATATATATAGTTATATATTCCTTATATTATAATGTTACGGATTACCCCAAAATCGTCAACGTTTAGAGAGACATTAACTGGTAAAAGGCACCTCATTTATTTGCGAACTTCCACCGCCAGCCCCCAACGAGAGATGCAGTCCATCAACTTTGATGTCCATCACTAATTGACGTGAAACGACTCCAACTGAAAGACGCTGCTTTGCCGTTCCGTACCAAATGATACTTGAGAAAGTTACTTCATTTCTCAAGTATCTAATGAGAACTGGTTCTCGTTCTTGGGAGGCTTTTCATAAGGAGAATCAAACCCGCTTTCAAAGAGAGCGCGTAAGCTAACGGCCTCAAATTGCTGCAATTGGCAATTCCTAGCAATTCCACTCCCTCGCGGAATTGAAACTTAGAGTCGGGGAATTGCTAATACGAGGAACTGAGGAATTCCATTGTTCTCGCCCCTGGAGGCGGGGAGGGAGAGAGGAGGAACGTAATGGAAGAGGGGTAAGCGAGTGCGAGTTCGGATTGAGGTACGGGGGAATTAATGGACGACATTAAAACACACTGAAACACTCGTGGGAAGAAAAAGAACGGCGGAATAACCGGCCATAAAGAGGGGGAGCGACTGAATTACGACGCGGGAAACGAGACCTGAATTACTACTACAAGCGGCATCAGGAAGAAGAAGAAGAGGTTACCTCTTCGTCAATTGGGGCGTCTGTTTCTGCCGGGCTTTTTGAGGAAATGATGAATTGACGCCATTCAATCAAGGATCTTGTTTGAATAAATCAAAATGGTTTTGAATTGCTAAGATTTTTTTTTAATATGAGAAAGTTTTTGTTTGTGTGGCAGTATATGTAATGTGTATATATATATATATATATATATATATATATATATATATATATATATATATATATATATATATATGTATATAAATACAAATATATATGTGTATGTATATATATGTATATATGTACGTTTGTGTGTATTTAAACACACATATATATATAATTATATATATATATATATATATATATATATATATATATATATATATATATATATATATATATATATATACAAACATATATGTGTGTGTGTGTATATGTCTTAGTGTACGTTGGCTGAATTCAGGTAAAGCCTGTGTGTTCTCTGACCTTGAAGCAATGCCTGCCAGCATTGCTTTTAAAGGTAGGCGGCATTTTGGGATGTTAGTCGTGTGTTGCGATTTAATTAATAGCCGGATTCAGGCAGGCTTGGTCAATATGCTCTATCAAATTACAGGCTTTAATGATTCCGATGCAAAGCAGAGCCCACGTATGAATATCTATCATTGTTACGCTTCTATTTTTTTTATTTCAGTATAGAATAACAATGACAGTGGGATTCTATTTTTTGCATTGAAGCGTGCGATGGCAACCCTAATTCTATATATCTAATATATATATGTATATATATAATAGATAGATAGATAAAAAATACATAATTTTATGGATAAATAGACAGATTGTTAAACAGATGGATATCAGTAAGGAACGATTTAGTGTAAATGAGAGGGAAGGTAATACCTTTTAATCAGTTGAACTAAAAATTAACAACATGAGTCACAAGAAACACACAAGTCATAGGTTATGTATGTTGACCTGGACTCTGGCCAGGTAGTGGTTTAAGATTATACAGTATATACATGTATATATGTATATATATATATTTATATTTATATATATATAATATATATATATATATATATATGTGTGTGTGTGTGTGTGTGTGTGTATATATATACTGTATATATGTAGAATCTACTCACTTGTCACTTGTTACTGTATATATGTAGAATCTACTGGTCACTTGTTACCAGATACATATGTGATTGTAATATCCACAATGCTCTCATAACTTCTCGAATTCTCCGCGCTTTTTTGGATACGCTTGTCACTACAAAGCCGTAAGATCCAAGTGCAAGAAATATGAAGAAATTATAATGTACGGTAGCGGGAAACGAACCCGCGTTACCATAATCACGACGAGGTCACGTTGCCGACCTGAACTCGTGCATATATATATATATATATATATATATATATATATATATATATATATATATATATATATATATATATGTGTGTGTGTGTGTGTGTGTGTGTGTGTGTGTGTGTATTATGTATATATATATATATATATATATATATATATATATATATATATATATATATATATATATATGATATACAGCTTTAACTGGAACTTTGCATATATAGCACAGATATGTGGGATATGGAAGAAGCTGCTTTTGAGCTGTGAGAGATGGGCGGGAACTGCACGTTGAAACAAAGGGGCGAATCGACCGTATGGGTCTTACCGGAAAACACAATTGGTTGCTATCATCTCCGGAAAAGCCATCAGGGATATAGAACTGTATCCTTCCCCCGCCCCTACACCAACCGCCCCCTCTCCTCAATTCTGGAAACCACCACCCCAAATCGAACGATCGCTTTTGGCCCCTAACCAGCTTCCGGTCAGTCCCCAGACACCAGAATGAGTTATGGGGGCTCTCGTTATCTGATGTAGGAACACGCTAAATGATTCCCTAGTTGGTCCTGAAAGGTCGTCGACCTGCTCTAAGGGGAATTAGGGTTCGGGACAGTTCGATCTCCTCATTACGATAGGCATTCCTTTGTTTTTATTCTTTCATTTTCTATTTATATATTTATGCGTTTCATGCAGTGTTTATGTTTGTCGATGGAATAATGTTGGTTTGTTTGTAATCATGTTTGTGACTTTGTCCATTCCCCATATAAATATGTGTTGCTTTATATATGTAAAGGTGAAACTAACAGACAACCACACAACTATAATAAGAAGTAATAGTTAAGGGAGGTTGGAGTGCAAAACGGAAGAAAGGAAGCGGGAATAGCGGTCAAATGAAAAGACTAAAAAGGTGGGTGCAGCTTGGCACCGAAGGGACACTACAAACACCCTTTAGTAACGCCTACAGGAATTATGTCCATATACTGTACATATGATACGACTGTAAACGAATCAAAATTTCTGTTGCAGAATTTTCGTATAAATCCGTTTAATTTCAAAACCCATGTGATATGGTGATAATCCACACAGACTGAATATTTGCATGCTCATGTCCAAAGGACATGACAGCCATTCGAAACATCGACAATGCTTATTTCCAATTTGGATAAATCGCCCTAATTCAATGTCCATGTTTTACATCAAAATCATCCCTTTGCGTCTGATAACGACAGTTCGAACAAAGCCGAATGATGAAAATACACCTCGCGTCCGTTGAAACAATTCCTGAATATAAATGAGCCATGTGTACCTCATATTCTGACGATTCGGACAAATTTGATGTTCTCGCATGCATACGGCCAGTGGGTCATTTCCACTTAAATAGGATTTTAAATAGAAATGTCTCGTTTTCATCTTAATCTGGAAAACGACTTTACAGTGAAGATTTTTGTCGGTTGTGGCAATAAAACTGCATTTTAGTAAATGGTCAAAAATAGTCACAGTAATAATAAGGCAATAAAATAGAAGCTTTTATCAGTTACAATAGCGGACAAAGATTATTTATAATTCCTTATGATAGAAGAGACAGAAAATACGTACTATTCCGCGCAATTAATCGTTGTCGTCGTAATATGACTAATTACACGCTGGTCGTGTTTGTGTTAGCTCAGAGGATAAACAGATCTGATGATGAATTTCATCAACGCTTGTAATAAACAGCCTTTTCATGCCACGTTTGCTACACAGTCAAAAACGACTTAATTGCATCAAAGGCAGGGCTTTGTAAATCGTTTCTCTTAAATAATCGGAAGGAGATGATCTCCATCATTAAATAGTCATGAGTTTTAAGACGCGGCCAAACATTTCTAGAAAATATACAAACTAACGAGATAGTATAACAAACCCAAGTACAAGGAGTTTACACCGAGCTGCCCTGACACCTAGGCTACAGACACATTGTAATGAATCTCTCTCTCTCTCTCTCTCTCTCTCTCTCTCTCTCATGGAAGTAAATTGCACAACTCCCATTACAGTTACCCCCTTTCTCCTCTCTCTCTCTCTCTCTCTCTCTCTCTCTCTCTCTCTCTCTCTTTCTGTCTCTGTCTCCTGCGTGACGCAGCTGTAGTAGAATCTATCTACCTTTAACCCCCGCACTTCAGCAGTAGCACGGGATAAGCCCCCACCTTCACTCTAATTGGTTTTGTTC
>NC_089746.1:41966511-41986511 GCF_040412425.1 Macrobrachium rosenbergii
CGAGAAGGAAAAGGCAAGATGTTTTAATAATTATCTGATCTCTTGTTTACTCAAGTTTGTTCAAAATATTCCGTGTCCCAAATTCACTGGGTTTGGTAAGTTAAGATGGCTTGTGCCAGCCTGGGCCTTCTAACCGGTACTAAATTGTCTTCACTGGACTGTAAATTTCTTATTCCATTTGGCAAGTAACTGAGCAAAACCACTGCATTCACGCAGGTCTAATGACATGGCGTCACCAGCACATTAAATTCACTGTAGGAGAAACTTGCTTGGTGATTCACGCACTTGCAAGCATTTACAAGCACTTCCGAATCACGTAAAGCAATCATCATCATATGGCTTGTAAAATAGCAAACATCCATAAAACCAAGAAACTCGTTCAGTGCACCTCACGCGGTACACTGTAGGCATTACTTAAGGTCCTTGACAGCGTCCCTTCGGCCCCTAGCTGCAATCCCTTTCATTCCTTTTACTGTACCTCCGTTCATATTCTCTTTCATCCATCTTGTTATCCACACTCTGCTAACGGTTGTTTCATAGAGCAACTGCGAGGGTTTTCTTTCTGTTACGCCTTCCAAACCTTTCCGCTCTCAATTTCCTTTCCAGCGCTGAATGACCTCATAAGTCCCAGCACTTGGCTTTTGGCCTAAATCTTATATTCCTATACAAAGAACTCGTGAATGGAAACTCGTGAATAAAAAATGAATTTCAAAATAAGAAACGCCTGAAATAGCATGACCCTCAGTCTGCTGGGTCACTCCGAGATTTCAAACCTTTTTCTTTTATGTCTTCTTATTTTTGCTCAAGTGCCAATCACTGACGTCACTTCCGAGACCCCAGTGACTTCATAGCCTCGCCAGAATTTCGGAATTTCACAGAATTCCGAAATTTAAGTTTTCACGAGTCGCGAAGGATTTTGACATATTTTAATATATTGCAGATACCTTTCCCGCCTCACACGTTCATTTTCCTGTTGATGATGGCTTTTTATCTTTTAAACATGTTTAGTTAATTTTTTCTTTTCATATATTTACTCAGCTATCGGTTATCCCAAAATTATATATTATATATATATATATATATATATATATATATATATATATATATATATATATATATATATATATATATATATATATATAATATACTTATATAAATGTATATATGTGTATATATCCATATACATATTCACATATATATGTATATATACATACATACACACATATATATGTGTGTATGTTCGAGTAATCGGTAGAGCACTGAGGTATACTGCATTCAAGTATACTTACACCAACACCTACGTGTCAGCGTAGATGTGAGTATACAAATTGTATTCATGGCTATTTATGTATGTATGCATGTAAAAGGTGACACAAACACCACCCAATAACAAACAAGGCAAAAGTAAAATACCATTCCTCGCATCATACGACAGCGAGACCCGATGACGGATGAATCTTTTTTCATATAACTTTGTACCCGGAAGGGAAGGTAAACTTTTTCGACTTATTTCAAAAAACTAAACAAATAAAAAACAACTGCCCCGATGCATTAATGCAACGCTGAGTTTTATATCCGGCGGCAGGGAGCACGTGTATCATTGCAAGGTATAATCTGAGCTGTTCCATTTGCGCATTAACAGCAAAATATGAGAGAGCGATTCCGGTCCCCGCTGCTCTTCTGGGTAAATTAGTCGTGATGCGTTTATTAGAAGGGGGGTTTCCGAGCAAAAAGGGACTCCTAGGAATTATTAGAATGAAAGGTATGTATCCTGCATACTTTCACGCATCCATTTGGGTATGTATGTATGTATGGATGTATGTATGTATGTATATATGTATGTATATATATATATATAAAATTTACCATAAAATTTATATGTATATATATATATCTACGCACACAAACATATATACATATGTGTGTGTTATATATATACATATTATATATAGATATAGATATTTATATATATATATATATATATATATATATATATATATATATATATATATATATATATATATATATATATGTTTAAATATATACATATATATGTTTAAATATATACATATGTATGAATATATACATAATGGTATATACTTATATATATATATATATATATATATATATATATATATATATATATATATATATATATATGTTTGTGTATGTATATATATCTAATTCTTGTAGTGGGTTATATATATTCATACACAAACGCGCACATACACACACACACACACACACACACACACACATATATATATATATATATATATATATATATATATATATATATATATATATATATATATATATATATATATATATATATATAATGTAATTCCTGTGGTGACTTTGAAGCTACTTTATTTTCTGATAACAGCTATCTTTACGAGAAATGATACTCCAGAAGCACACATATATACACACACACTTTTATTTATATATATATATATATATATATATATATATATATATATATATATATATATATATGTGTGTGTGTGTGTGCATATATATATATATATATATATATATATATATATATATATATATATATATATATATATATATATATATATATATATATATATATATATATATATATATATATATATATATATATATATATATATATATATTAATTGGTGTTTGTGTGTATAACCATCATCATCATCACAGTCATCATAAGTCAATGTTTCACGCTCGTCCGTTCTCGCCAACCCTCTGAACTACAAATCCTCCATTTCCCCAAGTCTTCTCATCGGTCGAAAAAAAAAATAACCCCCAGTTGTGGTCCTAAGTATGAAATATAATTCTCATTTGAATTTCCTTTTGGAAATACAGTGTATGAGGAGGAGAAATAGGAGAAAGAGGAGGAGGAATAGGAGGAGGAGGAAGAGGAATAGGAGGAGAAGGAGGAGGAGGAATAAAAAAAATAGGGGAGGAGCAGGAGGAATAAAAGAAGGAGGAATACGAAGAAGAGGATTATGAGGAAAATAGGAGTAAGAGGAGGAGGAAGAGGAGGAACAGGGGAAGAAAGAGGAGGAATATGAGGAGTAGGAGGAGACATAGGAGAAGAAGGAGAAGGAGGAATAGGAAAATGAGGAGGAGAAGTAGGAGGAGGAGGAGGAGGAATAGGAGGAGGATGAGAATGAATAGGAAAAATAGGAAGAATAGGAGGATGAGAAGTAGTAGGCAAATTCGTCCCCGGTTGCCCTCGTTTATCTAGTGTTATTATTTAATAGGAGGGGAACAATCCGGAGGATTACCTCGAAGTCTCCCACTAACGGTATGTTTGCTTTATTTGGGGAGTTTTCAGTTCCTCTTATTCGTGCGCGCTCGGACGCTGAACTGCTGTGTAATCTTCTATTTTCCATTTTATTTCCTTCTGGCATTCTTGGGCAATCGTACTCGTTATTTATAAACGTTCAGATTGCGTATAGGAATTTACACGTGTAATATATATATATATATATATATATATATATATATATATATATATATATATATATATATATATATATATATAACTCTAACATTCTACGTCTCCTTAGATGCCCACACACAAACACACGCACAAACATATATATACATATATATATATATATATATATATATATATATATATATATATATATATATATATATATATATATATATGTGTGTGTGTGTGTGTGTGTGTGTGTGTGTGTGTGCATACAAGTATTCATGATTGATATAAGATGATAGAGCAATACAAACGATATACAAACAGCATACCATAACTTATGAGTATTTGATTAATTTGACGTTGCATAACCAGTTTTGAATTTTGCATTGTTTTATCATAGAAATTTTCCTTTGAAACTTAGATAAAATATTTTGCCCTCTACCACCTTTGAATGACAGCAAACGACAGTTTCACCAGTTATGAAGATGAACTGATTAAGATAATCACATACAGGACAGAGTAGTATAATTTGTTTCTCTTACCTGCATAAAAAATACTGCGTAAGATTACACCTTCATTTATCACTGACTTTTGAAAAAAATAATGCGTAAAATTACACCTTCATTTGTCACTGACTTAAAGAAATTAATGCTTAAAATTACACTTTCATTTGTCACTGACTTTTAAAAAAATAATGCGTAAAATTACATCTTCATTTGTCACTGACTTAAAAAAAATTAATGCTTAAAATTACACTTTCATTTGTCACTGACTTTTAAAAAAAATAATGCGTAAAATTGCAACTTCATTTGCCAGGAAGAAATTCGTTTTCAGTATTCTCGAAATATCACTTATTCTTCATAATGTCTCTTTAGTTTTAGGGATTACTTGTAATCGCTAGTCCTTCAAGCGATTACTAGTAATTCCTTGAATGTAAAGGATTTTTCACGATGACTGATTTAAGTGGTGGTATATAATATATATATATATATATATATATATATATATATATATATATATATATATATATATATATATATATATATATATATATATATAATGTGTGTGTGTGTGTGTGTATGTGTGTATATATATATATATATATTAAACTTTGCATAAGTATTATTTAAACCTGCAGCTTAGTACTTAAAATGCTACTACGAAATATCCTCCATAAACAGTTAAACATAACGACGCATCTATGATACAACCCGACTCCAAAAGTCATGAATGTTTCAAAACTAGGTCACAGGACCCAGCCATCGTTTCAGATATCCCTTTGCGTTGCTTCTCTCTCTCTCTCTCTCTCTCTCTCTCTCTCTCTCTCTCTCTCTCTCTCTCTCTCTCTCTCTCTCTCTCTCTCTCCACGTCTTTCTGAGTCTCTTTCTCTTTGCATGTGTATTCTCTCTCTCTCTCTCTCTCTCTCTCTCTCTCTCTCTCTCTCTCTCTCTCTCTATGGAAGTTGTTGAATTAGTCTCACTTCCTCCCTTTCCATGGGAAACGTTTCTTCCTGGGCTTTGAACAACTTCGTCACCACTGCAAACATCATTTTACCCCGCTGTGACTTATAATCAGGAATTCGGTGTTTTCTTTTACGTCAGATGTTTTGATGGCTCTTTCAACTAGGCCCTCTTTCTCTGAAAGGTGAATATATACAGAAAAACCGTGCAAATATATGCTTACACGAATGCATTTAACCATAAAAAGCACTCTTAAAAGAAAGCAATTTAAACCGATTAAATCCAGATTAAAACTTATTGAAAAATAGTCATAAAATAAAGCAATTTAATTTCCCAGATATATTTCGAGAATATACTTCCAAAATATATTTCCAAATTATATTTCCCAAATATATTTTCCAAGATATACTTCCAAAAATATATTTCCCAAATATATTTTCTAAATGTTTCCAAAATATATATTTAGAAAATATATTTCCAAAATGTATATTTAGAAGATATATTTCCAAAATATTTATTTCCAAAATATATTTCCAAAAGATATTTCCAAAATATATTTTCCAAAATATATTTCCTTCGTCCTCCTGCTAAGAAGAATCTCGCAAAAAAGAAACGGACAATTTTAGAAAAGCTGGGATACAGGATTAGCATAATTGCTAATCATTCGCCCTCCTTTCTTTCAACCCCCGCCCCCCGCCCCAACCCCTCTTCCTCCACATTAGCATTCAAGAAAGGGATTACATCGTCGGCTCTAATTGGCTGGTTCTCGAACCTCAAGCAAGTCTATTGCAGCCCGACAACCTCGTCAGAAATTGGCTGTTTTATTCGCCAAGAAAGAGTGATGCTTCCTTGTCGTGACCATGCTCTCTTTCTCTCTCTCTCTCTCTCTCTCTCTCTCTCTCTCTCTCTCTCTCTCTCTCTCTCTCTCCAGATGATTTCTCAGGTACGTTCTCTCTCTCTCTCCAGATGATTTCTTAGGTACGTTCTCTCTCTCTCTCTCTCTCTCTCTCTCTCTCTCTCTCTCTCTCTCTCTCTCTCTCCAGATGGACTTTCTCTCTCTCTCTCTCTCTCTCTCTCTCTCTTCTCTCTCTCTCTCTCTCTCTTCTCTCTCTCTCCAGATGATTTCTCTCTCTCTCTCTCTCTCTCTCTCTCTCTCTCTCTCTCTCTCTCTCTCTCTGATGGTTTGATTTCCCTCTCTCTCTCTCTCTCTCTCTCTCTCTCTCTCTCTCCCCAGATGATTTCTCTCTCTCTCTCTCTCTCTCTCTCTCTCTCTCCTCTCTCTCTCTCTCTGTCTGTCCATATGATTTCCCAGTGTATGTCAGTGTATGTGCTGAATATGTCTGTGCCTGCGTATTCATTTAAGTATGTGCATGACAATGTCTACATCTAGATGGAAATTGCCCAGGGGGGCAGAAGCACCCTTCAATATAACATTTATTGTTGACATACTCTGCCATATTATTAATACAGCTGTATTTATGAGGCAGAGTCGCTTGAAATTCAGCTGAATGAGACTCACAATCGTATATTCAATGAGTATTTAAATGGGCATTCTGTTTCATCGGATCTTTAGAATTGATTTGACTTCCATTCTTTATGTTTTAGATAGAATTCAAATTAGTTTGTATTACTTATATGGGACGTTCATATATATACGAGTATCTTATATAAATATTCCATCAGATATTTATGTTTCAGTTCACTTCCATTTGTTATTTTTTTAGATAAAATTCAGATTAATTTGGTTTTACTCTTATGAATCCATTCCCATTAGATGCACTAAAATTCAGTTTTATTACTTGTATTGAAATTCACTTCCGTTAGATATTTAGAATGAATTTCAGTTCCATTAATTTCTCATAATCGAATTCATCTCCAATAAATATGCTTATAGGGATATTAACTTTAATTAGTTACGTTGAAATAATCTAATTTCATTATCAAGATCATTTTGGTCGGACTTATGCAAATTGAAACTGAATTCCATCAGAAATTCCACTCCAGAAGTTACTTGCATTGAACCTCAGTTCCCGTGAGAATTACTTATATCAAATTCAAGTAGAGTCAGTTGCATACGATTCCATTTCCATTACAAATGCACAAAATTACGAAGTCAGTTCAGTTAACTCTACTTTACAGAAATTCGTCTCCGAGGATATTTAAATTCAGTTTTATCCGACCTAATAAATAAGATAAATTTAAAGAGGTCTGATTCATCGCTAGAGGCAAGAGGCTTCAGGTTAAATATATTCTGAAGATTGCTTGAGATTCAAATTAATTCAAGTGCTTCACATCCGTGAATACACAAATGAGTGTCTGGTCTCGATATTATATATATATATATATATATATATATATATATATATATATATATATATATATATATATATATATATATATATATATATAATATATATATATATATATATGTATGTATATATATGTATATATATATATATATATATATATATATATATATATATATATATTATATGAAATTTTATCACACCCTGATTTATATACAATCATGAAGCTGCAAATGTCTTTTAATATCCAATTCACGCTACTTCAGGAATGTCCCCGATGGGGAATTATCACCGAAGGAGAATTTATAAGTTATAAATGGATCGGTACTGCCGGGTCTTGATCCCTCGACACAATTACCTTCCAACAACTTCAGTCGACGGTCTACCCACTGAGCCATTGGTGGCTCAGTGGGTAGACCGTTGACTGAAGTTGAAGGCAACTGTGTCGAGGGATCGAGACCCGGCAGTACCGATCCATTTATCACTTATAAATTCCTCTTCGATGATAATTCCCTATTGGGATATTCACGAAGTAGCTTGAATTAGATATTAAACGACATTTGTAGCTTCATGATTTTATATATATATATATATATATATATATATATATATATATATATATATATATATATATATATATATATATATATATATATATATATAGTCTATGGAGGTAGCTGAAAAGTATTCAACGAATGACAATACAACAAAATATAAAAAGGAGAGAGAGAGAAAGAGAGGGGGACAGACAGACAGACTTTAAGAAAAGACTGTAATTCCAAGGCAGTAATCAGAGTTCTTAATCTTGAACCCATGCTTGACCTAACACGACCACGGACTAAAATACACTGTGATAACCTAAAACGAAATACTTCTCTTTGCCCCCTCAGTACGCAGTCAAACTAGAGTGAGCTACATAGTAAGCTACAACTCATAACAATAAATTATGCCTGTAGTCTGACTTAGCTTTTTCTCTCACGAGAAATCGCACAATCAATAAACTGGACGGAATTCCGGGGTATAACATAACAGAAACTGTGTTTTTTCAAGAGATACGAAAATCATTTGCTGATATTCAAATATAGGACATGTCACTGTTATTTCGTTTTCATAATATCAACAGAACTAGTCACAAAAGCAATTCAATTTCTCCTCAACTAATGCAGATTTGATGAAGAGATGATTATAATATTCATCTCGGTGTTCTAAACGAACAAGACGTTGTCCTAGAATTTTTAAGAAATCCGTTACTGACCTCCCCTTAGTGGGATAGTGCCGTCAGTGCACCTCACGCGGTGTACTGTAGGCATTACTTAAGGTTCTTTGCAGCGTACCTTCGGCCCCTAGCTGCAACATCTTTCATTCCTTTTGCTGTACCTCCATTCATATTTTCCTTCTTTCACCTTGTTATCCATCCTCTCCTAACAATTGTTTCATAGTGCATCTGCGAGATTTTCCTTCTGTTACACCTTTCAAATCTTTCTCCTCTCAATTTCCTTTTCAGCGCTGAATGACCTCATCATAAGTCCCAGGGCTTGGCCTTTCTCCTAAATCCTAGATCCTATTTTATTCATTACTGAGCTGTACAAAACTCCTGAAAAAACAGAGCAAAATCTTTCAATGGTAGTAACTTTACTAAAGTTCAATCATTATCAGTTCGTTGTATGATGACTCCGATTAGCGAAATCATCTCACAGTGCTTCACAATCACATCTCACGTTTTTCCAAAACCCGAGGATAAACAGTGATTGTTTATTTATTCTTCTTGAAAAGGCAGTCAGGATTTGAGGTCACCTGCCTCGTCGCTGTCTCTTTGCCCAAGTATGTTCCTCTCAGTTGTTTTGCTTCGTCAAAAGGTCAAGACGGATAAGCTGTTCTGTCATCTGTCTCTTTGGGCTTCTCAGAATGCCTGTCTAAGATATCAGTGTTCTCATTTGCCTTCTTTCTTTCTTTCCTTCCTTTTATGGAGATCTTTTATTATTATTATTATTATTATTATTATTATTATTATTATTATTATTATTATTATTATTATTATTATTCTTAGTCAGGAGATGAACCCTATTCATATAGAGAGATATTATTATTATTATTATTATTATTATTATTATTATTATTATTATTATTATTATTATTATTATTATTATTCAGAAGATGAACCATATTCATATGGAACAGGCATACAGGGGCCATTGACTTAAAATTCAAGTTTCCAAAGAATATAGTGTTCATTCTTTCTTTCCTTCCTCTTATGAAAATTATTATTATTATTATTATTATTATTATTATTATTATTATTATTATTATTATTATTATTATTATTCAGAAGATGAACCCCATTCATATGGAACGGGCTTAGAGGGGACATTAACTGGAAATTCAAGCTTCCAAAGAATATGGTGTTCATTGGAAAGAAATTACACAAGATAATAGGAAAATACAGAAAGAGGAAATCACCTGTTAGAAAAAAAGATGAATTAACAAACTGATGAATAAACAGAAAGCCAAGTACATTATTAAAGATAGACAATGACTGCCTGATAACAGTGGAGGTTCAGGTTTTAATTCTTAGTTATTACTGATGAGAAACCATAAGGTTTATGATTATCTCCTTCAGCTTACGAAAACAATAGAAAACCTTCACCACGTCCTGGATAAATTTAAAATCAATGGGATGAAATATATGTCCTTTGGCAAAAAATAAGGAGACAGTGCTATATTGTTTGCTTATGGTAATGCTTATGACTTGGAAAAACGGGATTTTTTATAACCTTGGTTTGGGATGTAAATGAACCTCTCTCTCTCTCTCTCTCTCTCTCTCTCTCTCTCTCTCTCTCTCTCTCTCTCTCTCTCTCTCTCTATATATATATATATATATATATATATATATATATATATATATATATATATATATATATATATATACTTTTGATTTGGCTTTGGGGGTAGACCGTAGTCTCGATCGGCTGCCCTGCCTGACATCGCTTAGACCCCGGTAGCGCATGGTACATGTATCATACCAGACCCAAAGCCCTTTCTCCCAGCAGCGAGAAGTTGTTGCGCGGGTAGGTCGAGAGTTCGAGACGTGTGAGATGTTTGTTATGTTTTTAGAAGATGTTGGAGTGGCTTTGTTTTGTGTGTGTATTTAGTCTGTAACACCCATTGCTTTTTAAGCAAACCTATCCGTTGATTACATACATAATCCCTGGGTGTCTACACGGATAGCAAAGTGTCCGCCTCTCTGATCAGTCGGCTGCGGATTTGAACCCGCGCCACAGACCTACACAAGTCCGATAGCTGTATGCTGTAACCGACTGTGCCATCCTATTAGCGGGTGGTTCCAGAGGCAAATAAGGCAATAATCACCCCCACATTTGTTCTTTACCTGCTGAACCTTGATTTCCAAGTCTACGGTAAAGGGATGGGAATTCTTATGTGTAAGTATAAATTCAGACGACAATTTCTGTAAGCGGTGCTTTCTTTGTTGTAAGGAGAAGCGTTGGAAGCAGTGACGATGACGAGGGTTTAGACGAAAGCAGAGGATCCCAGAGAAAGCAATGAGAGAGAGAGAGAGAGAGAGAGAGAGAGAGAGAGAGAGAGAGAGAGAGAGAAAGAAACTTAAAACAACCGGCTTCGTCTGCGTGAAGTAAGTGTATCTGGTCGAGTTTGACAGCCTCCTCCTCCTCCTCCTCCTCCTCCTCCTCCTCCTCCTCCTCCTCCCATCCCCTCCTCCCATCCCCTTACCACCTCCTCCTATCCCCTCACTACCTCCTCCTTTCCTCCTCCTCCCCCCACTCCTGGAAAGCTGGCTTGCTGTATACTCTTTAAGATAACATTTTCACGCGTCTGCTCAGTGTGTTCCAGAGTTGCTGATTGATTTGTCTTTTAGGCTACTGTACCTGCTCGTTGGGCTCCATGCGATGTCCCCCAAGTGTCCCCTCCGTAGCATATATACAGTGGCTGTGAAGGTCTTGTCCCTCTGGTGGGATACAGGCATAACTGCACAGTCAGACGGACATAAGTACCTGTAGGGAGTTGGGTGTGTGCGTGTGTGTGCGTATAATATATAGATATATATGCATTCATTTATATTTTATATATCTACATATATAATATTAATGTATATTCATATATATATATATATATATATATATATATACCTGTGTATATATATATATATATATATATATATATATACGTATGTGTTTGAATGTATATATATATGCATTAATATTATATATATATATATATATATTAATATATATATATATATATATATATATATATATATATATATTTACTGTACACTAATAACCCTGTATATATAACAACGTATAAAAATTTTAATCTTCAGCATGAGACAGAAATGTGATATTGCAGTATTTCACTGTGTTTTGTACCTTGAAATCTCCCTATAAAGTAAGCGATAGTCTCAGATATACATATAATCCTTCTTCAGCTGCGGATACCACCCTAATATTTCATTCAAACTCCACTTGGCGCGTTGAACTAATCTTCTTTCCTTTTTCTGTAACGAACAATCAGATATTCTAATTGCTTCCGCAGGGCAGGTATGGACCAAATATCTTTTGTAATGAGACGCTTAGCATAATTAAGAAATATTTACATGATAACAGGTGGAAAAAGATCCACAGTCATCGGCCAGTTTTATCTTTGTTTACAATTTCGGGTTTTTAAGTTTTCCAAAATATTCAAATAGAGTCAGAAATAATATTTATCAAATTGCTTCTACTTAAAAAACCGTAATTCATAGTTACTTTAAAATTCTCTCAGGTAACAGCAGTATCTCTCTCTCTCTCTCTCTCTCTCTCTCTCTCTCTCTCTCTCTCTCTCTCTCTCTCTCTCTCTCATATTTCATAGTTGCTTTAAATTCTCTATGGTAATGGCAGTTGTAAAGTCAGTAAAAAATCAGCCTCTCTCTCTCTCTCTCTCTCTCTCTCTCTCCCGTATAGTATGCCGGGCTCTTAAAGTGAAGGGCCGTTCAAGAGGTATCTTGCACCAGATCTCATTCAAACGCACCGTCGTTAGAGATTTCATTTGGACTAACAACGCTTTCTATCCGTACCTCGAGTGTCCGATTCATCTTCCCCATATATATATTTCAATTCTCGGTTCCGATAACGTCTGGACGGTTGAACGCGACCTTACGACGGTGCTCTTAAGGTCGTTCTTAGCTGCGCTGTTTCCTTTCTGAACGTCCTTTCGTTGTTGGTGCTTCTTGTCCGTATTGGATGTAATTAAGCCAATTTCTTGTTAAATTTCCTACTTCGACTCGGAATCAGTTACGTGTAGAAGTAAATTTGATTATTATTATTATTATTATTATTATTATTATTATTATTATTATTATTATTATTATTATTATTATTCAGCAGATGAACCCTATTCATATGGAACAAGCTTACAGGAGCCATTTGACAGTAGTAACAGAAGATAATAGGAAGTACAGAAAGATGACATCACCCATTTAAAAAAAAGATAAATCAATAAAATATAAAATAAAAATATAAATGAATGACTGGAATACAAGGTGAATTGCCTTATGGTAGAATGCATTTTATCTTCGCTTGAACTTTAGAGGTTCCAATTTCACAACATCCTCAGGGAGACCGTTCCAAAGTCCATCTTGATAGGAATAAAGGACCTCTAGAACTGAGAACCGTTCCACAGCTATGGAAGATAGCATAAACATCAGTAGGAGAAAGATCGAAGAATTGAATTCACCTTTCGTGTTCTGTTTCATCGTGGGATTAATGATTCCTGCATTGCTGGTTGCTCCTCTGAGTCTGTTTAGTAAATGTGCCTCGCTGTCGAACTTCTCAGTTCCAGAGGTGCTTTATTCCTTACACTGTTGGGCTGTGGAACATCCTCCCTGAGGATGTCGTGCAGTTGGAACTTCAGAAACTCAAATGAAGATGCAATGCATTACTACCTTAAAACAATTCAAATTGTATTTTAATATTTTACTTTCATTTCTATTTATTTATTACTTTATGTCTGTCGAATAACTGACCTATTCTTTCTGTATTTCCCACTACCTTTTGTTACTTCTTTCGAATAAACACCTTAATATTCTTTGGAAGGCTGAATTTCAAGTCAGTGGCCCCTGTGGGCTTGTTCCATATGAATAGGGTTCTTTTTCTGAATAATAATAATAATAATAATAATAATAATAATAATAATAATAATAATAATAATAATAGTCTTTCCTGCCTACCAAAAGAACAGGTGTGTCTGCCCCACTCTCTACTTTCATATTCTCCATTTGTTCTTTCCCCCTCCCTTTAATAAGAGTTTCTTGCACAGCCACTCAATTGACTTTGGAAGAATAAGAACTGCGTCAGATTCCCTTTATTGCATAACAGACCAGAGGAAATGATTTTCCCATACAAGAAACAGGACCCTAATAGCTTCCCTACTGCTCCGTTTATAATATCTATTCACTGGCTTTTATTAGACCATTCAAACATTATTGCTTATAGAGCAAGCTCTTTATATATATATATATATATATATATATATATATATATATATATATATATATATATATATATATATATATATATATATATATTATATATATATATATATATATATATATATAAATATATATATATAATATATATATATATATATATATATATATATATATATATATATATATATATATATATATATATATATATATATATAAGATATAAGATTGATTAAAATCTTCCTCCGGCCAGCGGTCAAGAAAATTCAGAAGAAACCGTCAACAGGAGTGACGTAGCGGCCGACTTCTAGAACTTTCCTTCAACTGTACAGTACGTGCAGGACTGTTCTCTACATCTTAATCCATTACCTGTCCGTTGAGGAAGACAGTTGTCTTCGAAATGTAAAGCTATAATTTCTACCCTTTTGGTGTTTTTATGGGCTCCCTTTATTAGATGGAATTCTGTTTTAACAGGAAACATTTTATAGTCATATTTATATATATATATATATATATATATATATATATATATATATATATATATATATATACATAAACATATATATATATATATATATATATATATATATATATATACATATATATATACATATACATATACATATACATATACATATGTGTGTGTGTGTGTGTGTGTGTGTGTACTTTCCACAGCTTTCGGGATCAGATATTGGAAGAAATATTCCGAAATTCGAATACGTAGCTAGCTGCAACGAAAACTTTGAATTCTCGTCATATTTAAAAGCATTGGCTAATGAGAAATCTTGCTGGGTGAATTCTTACCTGCTTGAAAATATGATTTAACTGAGAACAGAAACATTCCACTGATAGAAATAAGCCCCCGTAGGCATTACTTAAGGGTCTTTGCAGCGTCCCGTAGCCTCCTAGCTGCAGCCTCTTTCATTCCTTTTACTGACCTCCGTTCATACTCTCATTCTTACACCGTAATTTCCACTTTCACCTAACAGTTATTTCGAGATTATTTTCAACTCTAAATGACCTCATTCTATTCCGAAAGAAGTAAGAAGCATTTTAGAGTTACATAAAATAAAATCATTCGTAAAAGAACCACGCTGAATTGCAATTTAATTAGCAGAGACTCATTTCTTGAGTAAATATTCCTAGCATGATTTGAAGTCCATTCCCGAATATTAATTTTGATGTTCTCCAGCAAGTTTCCAGGTTATTGAAACGGAATTCCTCATCGAGCAGAATTCTTTGAAGAGTATTCCGTCTCGCGAATTCTTCAACGAATACTCTTTCGTGGAAGATATTCAACTTACGAGAGTGAATTAGTTTTTTGAAAATATTTACCAAGTTTTTTAACATATCTTATGAATGTTCATTATAAGGAGAGAATGCTTTGATGTATAATGAGTCTGTGTAATAAATGCTCAGACAAAGAGAGGGAGAAAAAATAACTTAATTCTGTGGCGAATTTTAAGGAAACAAATTCTTTTAAGAATGATCAGTACGGAAGGTATCTTATCAATAATAAGTATTCAGCCTGCTCAAATGAATTTACACAATTAGATTCTCTCTCTCTCTCTCTCTCTCTCTCTCTCTCTCTCTCTCTCTCTCTCTCTCTCTCTCTCTCTCTCTCTCTCTCCCTTTTAGCAACCAAGCAAGCCTTGACCTAAAGCCTATAAAGGAAAGCTTTAGAGAACACTCGCCGTGAAATAACACTATAAAAAAAAAAGGTAGGCCATTCTGTTGCACAGTCACTTAGCGAGAGTTTCCGAGTTTCCGATGTCAGCGAGACCTCTGCTAAAAAAAAGAGAAAAAATCTTTCCAATAAGATTATTCGCCGATAGATATGACGCGTTGACACACAGGCACTGAAAAAAAAGGGGTCATCTAAAAGATGAAAGCGTTTTGCTGTCACAGGTATACTTTTTTTTGTCTAATTCGGTGGCGTGGAAATTCTGTCAACTGGTTTGAAGCCAGGGGCTCTTTACAAGTTAAATGGAGATAGGTTAATGTTACAGCGATTTTCTACCCTTTTGGTGTGTCTATGGCTTCCTTTATTAAATGGAATCCTGTTTTAACAGAAAACATTTTATAGTCATATATATATATATATATATATATATATATATATATATATATATATATATATATATATATATATATATTATATATATATATATATATATATATATATATATATATATATATATATATATATATATATATATATATATATATATCGGCGAATAATCTTATTGGACAGATTTTTTCTCCTTTTTTTAGCAGAGGTCTCGCTGACATCGGAAAGTCGGAAACTCTCGCTAAGTGACTGTGCAACAGAATGGCCTACTTTTTTTATAGTGTTATTTCACATGAGTGTTCTCTAAAGCTTTCCTTTATAGGCTTTAGGTCAAGGCTTGCTTGGCTGCTAAAAGAGAGAGAGAGAGAGAGAGAGAGAGAGAGAGAGAGAGAGAGAGAGAGAGAGAGAGAGAGAGAGAGAAGTTTTCTTGAAATTCATGAATGATTGTTATTATTTATTATTTTTTCTGTTTTTTTTTTATTAATTTTTTCAATATCATTCTTTTCTGATAACTGATATCCACTTTCTGTCTTAAGTTAATGCTACAGCGATTTTCTTTGTAGTTTATACAGGTGTTCTTGAAATTCATGAATGGCTTATTATTTTTTTGTTTATTAATTAATTTTAGTATAATTCTTTTCTGATAACTTATATCTTCTTTCTGTATTTAGTTAATGTTACAGTGATTTTGTAATAATTCAGTTTTTCTTGAAATTCATGAATGATTGTTATTATTTTTTCTGTTTATTTATGAATTTGTTAATTTATTTCTCTTCTGATAACTGATCTCTTCTTTCTGTATTTCCTATTACTTTCTGTTGTTGCTTTCAAGTGAACACCACATTCTTTGGAAGCTTGTATTTCAAGTCAGTGGCCCCTGTGGTGGGCGTGTTCCATATGAATAGAGGTTTATCTTTTGAATAATAATAATAATAATAATAATAATAATAATAATAATAATAATAATAATAATAATAATAATACTTATGTTTCACTTCATACTTTGATAGACCTATCTCCGAAAGGGGGTAGTGCCGTCAGTGCACCTCATGCGGTGCACTGTAGGCATTACTGAAGGTTCTTTGCAGCGTTCCTTCGGCCCCGAGCTGCAACCCCTTTTATTCCTTTCACTGTACTTCCGTTCATATGGTCTTTCTTCCATCTTTCTTTCCACCCTCTCCTAACAGTTGATTCATAGTGCAGCTGCGAGGTTTTCCCCTGTTACGCCTTTCAAACCCTTTTACTGTCAATTTCCCTTTCAGCGCTGAATGACTTCATAGATTCTTTGGCCTAAATTCTATATTCTGTTCTATACTAATAGGAGATCTACAAACTTTTAAACGAGTCTAAGTTTGTCCTAGACCTAGACTATATAATTCAAATAATGCACATATTCTCCCCAGTGTAACCAATACAAAAACAGGTTCAATTTGCGATCCTCGTATTTTTGACCTCAGCGAAAGTTCTCTGGAATTTACAATTATGATTATTGTTATGTTACAACAAGCACATGGTATCTATAAATTTTAGGGGATCATCACTGTTGCCTAATATCAAGGGCTGTGGGTTGTTCAACGTTCAAAGGGCAAATGCAATATTATTTTGTTTTTCTCTGTGTGGGATATATATGCCTCTGTATACGTACGTGTCCCTGATTGTGTTTTTTTTTCTTTTGCTTTTGCGACATACGTACATATATTGGTAGGCACATACTTAACTTATAACAGTTTGAGGATATAATAATAAATAATAATAATAATAATAATAATAATAATAATAATAATAATAATAATAATAATAATAATTTTTCATTTTACCTAAGGGTATCCTGTTCTATAGAAACTTGCATGTGAGTGGCCCTTTTAATAATAATAATAATAATAATAATAATAATAATAATAATAATAATAATAATAATAATAATAATAATAATAATAATGTACCATTCTACTTGTCTTAACCATACCTAAAGCAACAAACATTGTAGAATATACTTTGGAAAAGCGCTATAGAAAACACTGTAGAACTCTTCCCATCTTTTTCTGATGATTTTTTAAAAAAAAAAATAAAAAGATTTCCCGACCATGAATCACTACTGACATTTCCCATCAAACGCCCTCCGGGAACAATGATCCATCAACAGGACCCTTAGCGTTTGTAATCCATTTTGTACTGGGCGTGTACTTTATTTTTTCCCCTTTTGACAACGTTTCTATTTAGTTATTTTGGATTCTGTTCTGCTGTGACTCCGTACAACCCCCACCATCCTACCCCGTCATACGTAACTAAAAGTTTACTGCAGTTTGCTAAATATTCATATACAAGCGATGTTTAGCCTTCACTGGTGGTTACTTATTTAAATACTTATTATTTATCTATTAATTTATCGCTTTCTTTTGTGATGACTGATACCTTTTTTTTCTGTATTTCATATCTTCTGTAAGTTTTTTCAAGTAGACACCATAATATTTTTTGGAAGCTTGAATTTCAGTCAGTGGGCTCTGATGACGTGTTCCATGTTTTAATTTACAGACCGGTTGACGAAAATTATCATTTCACGTAAAGGAATTAAACCTAAACAATCCTTCCGTTTGTATAGCTTTATTTACTTATTTACATATTTCTTTAATGTGCAGGCAAATATTCTTTCAAAATACTCACTGACCAATCGAGTCTTTTCGTAACTTTCTTCTCAGGATACATAAAAACAACGAAAGCTTAGTATTACCTTATCATTGTTATAATGCTTACGTAGTCGCATATGCACTTTCTTTTATTATTTACTTTTTGCCTTATGTAAGCTACGTATTGTTCGCAAGGCCTCATATATATTTATAACTGATAAAATAAGTGCAACCTGTTTAAGGTCATTTGTACTTCCTTTACTGGAATACTGTTCTCCGGTGTGGATGCCTGCTTCTGCCAGAGATATCTCTTCTAGAGTGGTTCGTGGTGATAGGTTTCTGTTTCCTAGTAGTAGCAGTTATGACTTGGACCATCGAAGGATGGTCTCTTCCTTGTCATTTTTTCATAAGTTGTATTTCAGCAGAGCTCTTTCACACTCACAATTGATCCCTGATCCCCTTTATCTGGCGAGAGCAACCAGATTCGCTGAACCTCAGCACCAATATGCAGTAAATGTGCCTCGCTGTCGAACTTCTCAGTTCCGGAGGTCCTTTATTCCTCAAGCCGTTGGGCTGTGTGCACAGCCTTCGAGGGGAAGTCGTTCAGCTGGAACTTCAGAAGTTCAAGCGAAAATGCATTACTACCCTAATAATATTCTTCTTTCGTTTTGATACATTTTTGTCTATTTATATATTTATTTATTTACTTTTTTTTGGTATCTCTTCTTTCTGTATTTCCCTTCACCTCCTCTTACTTCTTCCTGATGAACAACATATTCTTTGGATGCTTGAATTTCAAGTCAGTGGCCCCTCTGGGCTTCTTCCATTTGAATAGGTTTCGCCTACTAAATGATGATAATAATAATAATAATAATAATAATAATAATAATAATAATAATAATAATAATAATAATAATAATAATAATAATAATAATTATTATTATTATTATTTTATTTTATTATTATTTATATATTTATTTATTTATTTATTCATTTATTGCCTCCTGAAAACCAGCTGGTCTAGGTCTCTGACCAGAACCATTCATAAACATAACGCATAAGGTACCGAAGTCTACCTTTATAGAAATTACCTGCCCAAACCACAGGCCTAGCCGGCAACATACTACGAATCTTCCCCCCCTCTCTCTCTCTCTCTCTCTCTCTCTCTCTCTCTCTCTCTCTCTCTCTCTCTCTGAAGAAGGGAATCCGTCGACGAACAAATTCTCTCTCTCTCTCTCTGAAGAAGAGGATCCGCCGACGAACAGTCTGTCTGTCTGTCTGTCTGTCTGTCTGTCTGTCTGTCTGTCTCTCTCTCTCTCTCTCTCTCTCTCTCTCTGAAGAAGAGAATGAAGAACAGATTCTCTCTCTCTCTCTCTCTGAAGAAGAGAATCCCTCGACGAACAGATTCTCTCTCTCTCTCTCTCTCTCTCTCTCTCTCTCCTCTTATTTTTATACTGAAATGACGAATTCTTTAGGCAGTCCCCTTGACAGATTCACCCGTTTACTTTCTGTGAACCCCACGATATTTTTGCAGGGAAACCTCGAGAGCGGTTTTTGTCAATATTGAAATATCTCTGGGTAGTATGGCAAGACTTTGACAGTATTCT
>NC_089746.1:41996511-42001511 GCF_040412425.1 Macrobrachium rosenbergii
AGCTAACGGCCATTTCTTCGTCAATATTTCCCCTTAACTGACGTCCGATATTACAGGATTACTGGCGTGAGCCCGCAACCTCTCCTCCCGGAGACAATTTACTGAAAGATATATAATTATTTTATCGGCGAGGTCTTTGGTTTTTAGCTAAAGTGATGGCAATCTGGTCAGTAACGAGGGAAACAGATTAGACAGACAGGGAAATGGAGAGAGAGAGAGAGAGAGAGAGAGAGAGAGAGAGAGAGAGAGAGAGAGAGAGAGAGAGTGTTTCACATTCTGATAGTGAATGATGTAAAGGACTGATAAAATTTGTTGACCAAAGTATGTGAATGTAGTATATTCTTATCATGTTCGCATGACAGACAGCTACAGAGACAAGGAAATGGAGAGAGAGAGAGAGACCTTACCTTACCTTACCTTACAGTAAGGTAAGGTAAGGTCTCTTTCTCTCCAGAAAGAGAGAGAGAGGGCACTGTTGTTGCATAATTTTCCAATGCTGACAGCAGCCAAAAAGAAAATTATTGTATTCTCTTTAAGCGAATGATAATATTCATGAAAATGGATATTATTGCGATAGAAAGTATCATATTAGCATCAAGGATGATAACAACGAAAATGATTTATCTATTCAGGGCAAAAAATATCACTATTTTTTTTATTATTCTATTTGAAACGTGGGGTATACCATCGTCTGCTATACTCGCTAGAAAAAAATTAATGGAATTTAACAACCAGAATATTTATCTGTTCAAGGCAAAGATTGTCATTAATATTTATTGTTCAGTTTAAATCATGGGGTATTCCATGGTCTTTTGCACTAGTAAAAAAAAAGGGGATCAATGGAATTTCTATTTTTCTTAAATTCTAAATATTTGAGTCTAACAATTCTATCTGTGACTCGTTTTTACCTAAGAAAAATCAATGGAATTTACATTTTTCCTAAATCATAAATTCTAAATATCTGAGTCAGTTATTCTACCTGTGACTCGTTTTTGACCACAATATCTTAGATCCTTGTATTTGAGCAGACTGAAACAGTCACAGACTCACTGGCACTGTAAGCCTCCCCCTGTAATCCAGTCACGGTAATCGACTGGAGGTAATCCCCGTTCCCATAAGGGGATTTACTTCAAGGGAAGAACGAATACCCCCCACCGGCTCCTTTCGATTGGCCAAATTTAACTCCCATTCCCTTCCTACAAGGGGGTGGGGGAGGACGGGGGAATTGGCAACTGGCTAAATGTCATTCGAAATCAGTCCCTAACTAGCAAGTTCTCTGAGTCTTTTTATCTGTTTATTGGTTTCCTATTTTAGTAAGTTTGCTGATAAATGTGTGTTATTTATAGAGAGAGAGAGAGAGAGAGAGAGAGAGAGAGAGAGAGAGAGAGAGAGAGAGAGAGAGAGAGAGAGAGATACAAGGGTGAAACAGATAATAGGCTTTTAATAGTCCTTTACATGCTGATTCTCTATGAATCTTTCTATTTATTCATTGTTTTCATTTTTGTATTACTTTTGCTGGTAAATGTGTGTCATCGAGAGAGAGAGAGAGAGAGAGAGAGAGAGAGAGAGAGAGAGAGAGAGAGAGAGAGAGAGCAACATGAAGTGGTGAAACAGATAATGGGCATTTAATAGGCCTTGCATGCTGAGCGTGAGGACAAAGCTGTAGAAGTAGACAGCGGTAGATTAAAGGGCTTCCCTATGACCCAATTTGACCTTTTGTTTGTTTCATTAACAGATGTCACATTAGAGTTACCTGGCAGTGTTTAGCAGGTGACGTATTTCTTGTGGGGTTAACCTCAGTTAAATGATCACTGTTTTTTCTTACTTTCTGTTGTATGGTATATCGATATATATATTATACATATATGTATATATATATATATATATATATATATATATATATATATATATATACATATATATATACTGTATATATATATGAATATATATATATATATATATATATATACTGTATATATATATATGAATATTTATATACACACATACATACATATATATATATATATATATATATATATATATATATATATATATATATATATATATATATATATTCACACGTTTATATAAAAATAATTTTGCCAATGATTTCATAATTACTGATTCTTTTTGTTTTTGAGATATTAAAAAAACGTGCAAACGAAAATAGAAGCAGACTCATATCGTTAGTTAATTCACTCTGAGATAGCGTCCGTGTTTTGCTGTGCGTATCAGCAGTATGATAATCACTTATTTTATAGTCATTCTGCCAACTGCTCAAGATATATATATAAGCTAATTATCTCCGTCTGACTTTACAAGAATGTTAAACACATGAATTATAAGTATTGTGATGATGATATTCTGTTTATTTATTCAACTGGTTCGCTGCTAGATTTTTCTAATAAAGATTCTGCTAATCTACTTATTGTTTTGCCGTAAATTAAGGAAATAGTGTAGGAATATATTTTGGCATGACTAGTCTGACATCCAGTCCAGAGAAAATATTACTCTCTGTCTCTCTCTCATTATCATTTCTCTCTCTCTCTCTCTCTCTCTCTCTCTCTCTCTCTCTCTCTCTCTCTCTCTCTCTCTCTCTGAAGTTGTACTCCAATGTTTTGAAACTAACACTGGACGAAACCTAACCGACTCTCATTCATTCTTCTACAAGAAAATGAAAACAAACCTGACTTACCTATGAATTCAGATGTTATTTCTGCACGTCAAAAATCAAAACGCTGAGGCTTATTCCTAGTCAAACCCGGCCTGAATCCCTTAAGTGATTACTTACTGTCCAGTAAGTTACTTTACAGACTTCCGTGACACCAACACCTAGTTATTTCAGGTCGTTTGGGTTCGAATTCCAGGACCTTCGTTCGTTCCATGTTTCCAGGAAATTTGTGCAATTTATCTTTATCTTGAAATATATATATATATATATATATATATATATATATATATATATATATATATATATATGTGTGTGTGTGTGTGTGTGTGTGTATATATTTAAGGGTGTAAAGACTATTGTTGCCGAAACAAATCTCAATAAATGAAAGGTCTTGCAACGTTACTTATGCATATGCACGTAAACTTTCATCTGTGTAGTATTTAAATTTTCACGTAAGCGTAGTTTTCTTCCTGTTTAATGAATGAATGTAATTACATAATAACAAACTTACTTATTACACTCAGGCATTATGGAAATATAAGAGATTAATAAGTAAAGAAGAGAAAGATAGAGACAGATGTTAATAAGATCAACGTCGATGAGGAATGATAGTTTCTATCTAATTTGTCAAATAGAATAACAATAAGAAAAAACTTATTGATAAGTGCAAGGCCATCCCACCATGACATATTAGACGAGGAAGCTGAAAAAAAATAAAGAGAAATAAACTGAAAGCTGTTCGTAGTGCAAAGAGGAAAAATATAGTTACTTCACAACAAAGCTTTTAGGACTCTCTCCCGATTACCTGTCTCCGTATACTTAAGGTACTTGGATAATTATCTTTCCCTCCCTACTTCATACCTCACCTTCCTTCTTGTCTTCTCAATCGTCTTGTTCCTTTCTAGGGGAAAGTGTTTTTAAATAAAAGTTCACAGGTATGTAATATATTAAGTATTTGATCAATATTCATGATACCATTTGTCAGCTACAGTTATCAAATGACTGAACATTTTAAAGATTATTATTATTATTATAATTATTATTGTTGTTGTTGTTGTTGTTATTATTATTATTATTATTATTATTATTATTATTAGTATTCAGAAGATGAACCGTACTCATTTGGAATAAGTTCACCACAGGGGCCACTGACTTGAAGTTCAGGCTTCCAACGAATATGGTCTTCATGTGAAAGAAGTAACAGAAGGTAATAGGAAATAACAGAAAGAAAAGATCAAGTTTTAGAAAAGAAAAAAATTAACAAGTGAATAAATAAATAGATGAAAATGTAAGTAAATTATTATAATACAGGGAGAATTGTTTTAGGTAGTAATGCGTTGCATCCAAGCTTGCACTTTTGAAGTTCCAATTACACATCATCTTCAGGGAGACTGTTCCACAGTCCAACTGTGTGGGAAGTAAAGGACCTCTGGAACTGAGAAGTTCGCCAGCGAAGCACATTTACAGAATATTATATTTTTTTCACTTACATTAAGTTGATAGCAGATTTGCACCGTAATTTTTCTGTCGTTACTTGACCCCGTAGGGGGGATAGTGCCGTTAGTGTACCTCACGCAATGTACTGTAGGCATTACTTAAGGTTCTTTGCAGCGTCCCTTCTGCCCCTGGCTGCAACCCCTTTCATTCCTTTTACTGTACCTTCGTTCATATTCTCTGTCTTGCAACTCACTTTCCACCCTGTTCTATCAATTGTTTCAACATTATTTTCAGCGCTGAATGATCTCATAGGTCCCATCGCTTGGCCATTGGCCTAAATTTTACATTCCAGTTTACATATTCTATCGTTACGTGAGACTTCCTGAAGCTGTTGTCTGAATCTGTAGGAATTTAAGCTTTATTTAGATATATATTTTGAAAACTCAAGGCCAGTGATGGGAGGCTCTCGGCCGTAATGAAGAGAAAATCAATGTGAGACAAAGGTTGACAAAGGTTCAACGCCCGACGTCAATCAGATAATGATGCCAGTGAGCTATGTGAATGAGGCAGAGAGGGTTATAACTTGAGATGCTTGTTCTCTCTCTCTCTCTCTCTCTCTCTCTCTCTCTCTCTCTCTCTCTCTCTCTCTCTCTCACACACCTTGTATTCGTTTGTTAATGTATGATTTCTCCGTTTGTATATGTCTGTCTGTCTGTCTGTCTCTCTCTCTCTCTCTCTCTCTCTCTCTCTCTCTCTCTCTCTCTCTCTCTCTCTCTCTTTTAACACACGCGTCTACGTACGTTCCATTTTCCATTTTTATTCGAGCCTCATAAAAAGGGAAGGGGTGGGGAGGTGGTTGTATAAAAAAACCCTGCAGGAGAGAGAGAGAGAG
>NC_089746.1:42004011-42016511 GCF_040412425.1 Macrobrachium rosenbergii
ATTATTATTATTATTATTATTATAGTGAATTTCCTAACCATTTTTTTGCTCCTTTCATGACAAAATTTGCTTCTTATTATCATCTAAAAAGGTGTGAGTACTTATCCATCAATTAATAATCACAGCACAGAATCTCGAGTCATTGTGTCTGCATATGGCTGTATCTGTCTATCTGTCCGTCTGTCCGTCTGTGAGTGTCGAAGGTTGTCAGTTTAATTCCTTCAGTGTATCAATGAAATAGTAATGAAGAAAATAATGCCTCCTTTTCGCTCAGTCCCAAACACTGTTGAGAAGTCTATAAGGGCGACAGTCGCTTGCTGATACATCCTATTCTGATCCTTAAACCTGGTTACATTGACCAAAGCTAATTCAGTTAAGTGCACTAATACCATGAATTCAGACCCAATGGATCCCCAATCCCCCACCATTAATCCAGCCCCTCAGCCCAAGCCACACGTGGACCTTAAAATGCCCCCAAAAACACTCTCGTCACACGCACATAAATTTGTACGTGCGCGCACACACACACACACACACACACACACACACACACACACACACACACACAACTCTGCACGAGAAATTCTACAAGTTTGCGTTTACCTCAGAACACGTTCAGTACGTTGTCAAATGGCCTCTTTACACTGAAGCTTTGTTCTACTTGGAAGCAATGAGGTTATATGGTTTCTTGGAAGGGAATGTTGATATTTTAGAACTCTCTTCATCAAAGCCATCAAGTGTAATCTTGTACAGAGACACCTGAAAGGTTTCAGTATGGTCGATTGTGATATTTATGGACAAACGGAATTAAGATCAGTGCGGTATAATGAGATTGTTAAACCTTATATATATATATATATATATATATATATATATATATATATATATATATATATATATATATATATATATATATATATATATATATATATATATATAATTATATATACAAGCTATATGTCTGTGTGTGAGTAGCAGTTTTTATTTTTTCCCATACTTCTTTCATTTGAAATTTAAGCCCAGCGAAAGGCAAACAGAAGTATACAGTCAACTTAAATAAAGAAGACGAAAAAGAAAAAGAAAATAAAGGTCCAGAGAGATTATTACCCTCTCTCTCCCTCTCTCTCTCTCCCTCCAGGGATTATTACGTCCTCTATCCCTCTCTCCACAATGCAGACCTGCCTAAACCATCTCGACGACAACTCATAATAATAAGGTTTCCTCCTCCCTGAGGAACATCGGAAAATGAATGATGACATTTCCACCGACGAATCTTCAATCGGTCTCCCTTTACGCCCGGTCGGACCAAGTCTCATTTTCTCATTATGGATGGTGAAGAGAGGGGAAGGTTAGGGTGGGGTGGGAGCTCGTTGTGTGTCACCCTTTTTTTTTATTTTTTTATTTCCCTTCGTCGAGAGTTTCTCCAGTGTTTGGCGTATTTGACGACATTTTTTGTGAATTTTTTTTTATTTTGGGTGATTGACAATGATACACGTGATTCGGGGGGGGGATGCTTTATTTTGAATGGTATAATCCTGATAATAACCTATAATTATTTTGCTTTAGTGAAAGAAAATACTATTCTCAAATGTTGCAAGGAAAATAGGTAAATAACCACTACGCTTCATCATAGGAAGACAGTTATATTAACGGTGTTCTCATCTTCAAAACTGGACGATTCCCTGGACCATTCTTAGTTGAATTTGTTCCAGATAACTTGCAAAAAGAATTTTCTGGCCTCATAGGAGCCTTGAAATTACAAGTGTTGCCCAATTTCTTCTCTTTAATTTCCGATAAAAGGACTTTTTAGCAAAAAAAATTTTTTTATTCTGCGCAGAGGACTTTCATCGATAAAAGACGGCTTTCACCCATAAAAGGAACTGGAATATCTGAATAATTTTATCCATGAAAGAAATTGGAATATCTGAGTCATTACATCCATTAAAGAAAAGGGAATATCTGAGTCATTTCATAAATAAAAGAAAAAAATAAGAGAAACTGGAATATCCTAGTCATTTCATAAATAAGAGAAACTCTAATATATGAGTCATTTCATAAATAAAAGAAACAGGAATATCTGAGTCATTTCATAAATCGAAAACTGGAGTAATCCGAGTCATTTCATAGTCAATCGACGACTTTCACCCATAAAAGGAACGGGAATATCTGAGTCATTTCATAGTCAAAAGACGACTTTCACCCATAAAAGAAATGGGAGTATCTGAGTCATTTCATAGTCAAACGACGACTTTCAGTCATAAAAGAAACGGGAATATCTGAGTCACTTCGTAGTCAAAATACGACTTTCACCCATAAAAGAAAACTGGAATATCTTAGTCATTTCATCCATATAAGAAACTGGAATATCTGAGTCTTTTCATAAATAAAAGACACTGGAATATCTGAGTCTTTTCATAAATAAAAGACACTGGAATATCTGAGTCTTTTCATAAATAAAAGACACTGGAATATCTGAGTCTTTTCATAAATAAAAGACACTGGAATATCTGAGTCATGCCATCGCCTGCTACCTACCAGCAGTATGACGTCGGCCACAACACTATAATAGCAAGAAAACTTGAGCCGATCACTTTCTGGATTAAAATAAGACCACACAAACACAATGCCTGCCGACCGCCCTCCTCCTCTGATGACGACAGAAAAATAGAAAAACAAAAGCGCATAGATACACAATAGAATGAAAGGAAAAAAGGAGGAGGAGAAAAAAAAAAGGTTTTTTCCTAGGAACAGTTGATCCTCGGGTACGAAAGAGCACTTCCTTGCGATTTGGGGGGCTTCCGAGCAGTTATGAATTTGTTTCTTTGTTTGTTGTAGCAATGGTTTATTTTTACCTCAGGGAGCCATTCGTTACGAGAACAGAGCTGAAAAATTCCTCCTCTCTCTCTCTCTCTCTCTCTCTCTCTCTCTCTCTCTCTCTCTCTCTCTCTCGTGTGTTTGTATGAGTCAGCTTACGCGCAAAGACTTCAGTGCATTCATATGTAGATTCATGATTGTAAATTTCTAATTTTACATAGTTGTTCTTGTGTGTATATATATATTTATATATTTATGATATTTTTATATTTACAGATATTTTTATATATATAAAGATATATAATATATTTGTATATAAATATATATATAATATATATTTTAAACATACATATATATATATATACAGTATATATATATATATGTATATAAATATATATTTATAATGTATGTTTGAAAAGGTAAATGCTAATTTGCCCGAGTTGCTGTCGAATTGCTGAGTGAACTCGGAGAGACTTATTGTCCAACACAATGGAAAGCAGAACAAAATTCGAGTGTGAAAGTTACGGTCGATGCACGTACAAGTGAGTGTGTGTGTATGCGTGTGTGTACATGTTCTTTATAATCCTGTATTTGCACAAACCCATCATCATAATTATTCAATCTTACTGTACTCTCGGTAAAATCGATGCAATTCGAGCATATATCTTCTTTTTGTTCACCCTGACAAATCACCATTAAACTATAACGGAACTCAGGAAATCCACAAATGTCCAAATGCTGAAGCATTCTCTCTCTCTCTCTCTCTCTCTCTCTCTCTCTCTCTCTCTCTCTCTCTCTCTCTCTCCCACTTTATCCATAATATCGGGAACCGGAGGAATATATCCCGGGCCACGCAACTTTGCGTGAACAGGTTCCGTAACTTGGCTTCGTTTAGCAAAGCAATTTGGGAAACCTGCATTGGGTCTCTCTCTCTCTCTCTCTCTCTCTCTCTCTCTCTCTCTCTCTCTCTCTCTCTCTCTCTGTCGAGGACTGGAGCGATGCCTCTTTGTTAGAATCTTTAGTGAAAAAAATAGATGTTTTACAGTTTTTATTGATTTATTTTTTTTTAGTTTTGTTATTGATTTTTCTTGATCGATTGTACTTACTCATTTCGATATTTTGTTTATTCAAAAGCGTTACTTGAATGTTGAGTCTAATCATTATTCTTTTTAATGTAATTCTACTTCACTCTAACTATTAGAACACATGATTAGCTCTTCTCAGCACCCAACTAAATATACCACCGCTTTAGAACTTTAACTTGTTACCTGAGTAAATTTAGTACTATTTTATCTTGTTTTTCACTAAATTCTATTTGCTTAAATTGTTAGAGACTTAATTTTAAATTTAGTCTTAAACGGTCTAATAAACTGCTTGATATGCAAGTCTTGGTTGTATTTCCCTAATATTCCGGAGCGTTCTTTATTCACTTATTTGATTTTTCCACTCATATTGTGGATAGAATATAGAATTTAGGACAAAGGCCATGCGCTGGAACCTATGAGGTCAAGTCAGCACTGAAACGAAATTAACAATAAGAAGATTTGCAAGGTGTAACAGGAGGAAAGCCACATAGTTGCATTATGAATCAATGTTAGGAGAGGGTGGAAAGTAAGATGGAAGAAAGAATAAGAAGGGAGGTACAATAAAAGGAATGATAGGGGTTTCAGCCAGGGGCCGAAGAGACGCTGCGCGCTGACGGCACTGGCCTCCCCTACGGGGTCCACTCATTGAATCAAACACTGCAGTAAAGCAATTGCTTGTTATATGCAGTTAAAATCACGAATACTTTTCAGTGACGAATAAGTCATACCGGGAACAAGTGAATATCCACAGCAACTATTTCTTCAGTTCTTTAGTCAAAACTATTCCGGAAACAATAAGTCACATTAAGAAGCAGCAAAAAGCGAATGAATTTTAAGCTAATTTTCAAAGACAGCAACCAGTTACGGTTTGTGGATTCTGCTTGACAGATGCGTTGCAGTTTCAAAGGTCAAAGGAGGGTCAAAGGTCACTGCAGGGAAAAGGGCACTGCGTCAGTTTTGGTTGATTCGTTCTAAGCCCAATGTTGAGATCATGGGTTCACTTGCATTTATATATATATATATATATATATATATATATATATATATATATATATATATATATATATATATATATATATATATATATATATATATATATATATATATATATATTATATATAAAATATATATATATATATAAATATATAAGTATATATAATGCATATATATTATGCATTTATATATGTATGTATATACAAATAAGTATGTATCATAAAATATATATATACACACACACACACACATATATATATGCATAAATATATACGGTATATATATATATATATATATATATATATATATGTATGTATTTATATATTTATACATATATCCATATAAAATACATACAACATTATATGCAGACATACCCAGCATTCGCTCTCCTTGAACCGCGTGTTCTTTTCATGCATTCTATTGTAAACCATCCATTTTTCTCTTCTGTTTCAAGCGAGTTGACAAAATACACACACACACACACACACACACACACACACACAGTATCTCAGTGAAGACGGTACATAACTGAAACAGGAAGAGGAGGGAGAATAGAGAGAGGAAGAAGAGGAGGGAAGGAAGTGAGGCCGAGTAGGAGGAGGAAGAGTAGGAGGGTGAACAAGAGATTATTGTTACTGCCAAACTCTGACGCTAAGCAAAATGGCTTCTTCTTCTTTGTTAGAACGACGGGAATCTGCCTTAATCTAGTCATGACCTTTGTGGGCGCTTACGTGATTACTCTCTCTCTCTCTCTCTCCTCCTAGATATAATTTTCTTTCTCTCTCTTATTGAGTCTAGTTCTGTTTCTATTGTAAAATGTAGGCCAATAGAACTATTCTCGTATTATGTGGCCAACCAACTTAAAAGTTCTTGTTTTTAATAATTTTCTTATTTATCTCCTTTACTTAAATTTAGGTTCTGTTCAGTTGGCAAAAGAAAAGTACACTAAAGCGCAATTAAAACTACAAACATAAACACACGCACGCACACAAATACACATACGAGACGCAGTACTAAACTTGCGTTCTCAAACTCAACCTAAATCTGAGGAGAAAGAGAAACCCTATAAAAGTTCCCGCAGATGTCTACAAAGAGAGAGAGAGAGAGAGAGAGAGAGAGAGAGAGAGAGAGAGAGAGAGAGAGAGAGAGAGAGAGCCCTTTCAAGGTTTCTTTGCTTTCGTGGATTTCCTTGTTTACCGAAAATGGTCATGTTTGGTTCTTGCCTGAGCATTTGTGCGAACGTATACACACACACACAGATATATATATATATATATATATATATATATATATATATATATATATATATATATATATATATATATATATATATATATATATATATATATATATATATATATATATATATATATGTATATGTATATATAATATATACATATAATATATGAATGCATAAATAAAGGCAAATGCCACGAAGGAAAAGTAAAACAACGGAGTGATTGCTAGGCCTTTCGTCACGCAGTCCTTTACTAGCAGACTGCTAGTAAAGGACCGTGTGTCGAAAGGCCTAGTAACCACTCCGTTATTTCACTTTTCCTTCGTGGCATATATATATATACACATATATATGCATATATATATAAATATGTATAATGTATATTTGTATACATATGCGCATATATAAATATAAAGACAAATACCGCGAAGGAAAAGTGAAATAATGGAGTGGTTGCTAGGCCTTTCGACACACGGTCCTTTACTAGCAGTCTGCTAGTAAAGGACCATGTGACGAAAGGCCTAGCAACCACTCCGTTGTTTTACTGTTCCTTCGTGGCATTTGCCTTTATTTATACATTCATTACGTTCCATATCTTCGTGATTCAGTTATACATAAACACTCATACACACACACATATATGTGTGTGTGTGCGCTTGCTTGCTTGCTTTTGTGTTTGTATATAAATATAAATATCTATATAAATGTATAAATATATTCATATTTATATATTTATGCATATATATTTATATATATATGTTTATATTTATATATTTACAACCTTTACATCTACAAACAATACACACACATATAATGACATAGAGACTGAAGGGTGGAGCCAAGATGCAAAACTCAGAATGCCCTCAGACATGCCCATCGCAATCGGTCTAGCAAAAGAAGTTTCTCAGCTGAACTTCTCTAAATTCTAGAGAAACTATGAGACACTGGAGGACATTTACACGGTCCCTCACCGAAACAAGGGAAATAGTTTAATTCGCTTTAAAAAAAAAAAAAAAAAAAAAAAAAAAAAAAAAAAAAAAAAACTCAGACGAACCGAGAGGAAACTTTTCCAACTTTTCCTCCCGGATTGAACCTGAGGACGATCAAGAAGAACTCGAGCTTTTTAAACCCTCGGCTTGGAAAAGAAGCAAAACAGTTTTGCTTCCGCCTTCAGCAAAAGCGTCGTTTTCCTTTTTATCCAGAGACGAGCATTATTCATCTCGCACGAGAAGAAGAAAACAACTGCCCGAAGAAAGCGAGCGAAAGGATTAATATTCTTTGCCCCGAGAGTGCTTGCCAGATAGAGTTGAAAACGAAGAAGAAGAAGAAGAAGAAGAAGAAGAAGAAGAGGAGGAGGAGGAGGAGGAGGAGGAATAGGAAGAGGAAGAGGAAGAAGAAGAAGAGGAGTAGGAGGTAGAAGAAGAAGAAGAGGAGGAGGAGGTGTCTAGAAAATCTTATCTCCAGGACGTTCGTTATCTTTGTTGTTTTTGATCGCTCGCTCAGTCATGTAATTCATGCGCAGTAAAAACGTAAATGAGTTGTATATAGAAATTTGGCTTCTTATAACCTTATAGAGAGTCTTGTCTTTTAATTTCAAGTTCCATATCAATACACCAACTTACAATATTGTTTAATTGGCTTTTACATGATGATATACATATTTCCTTTAGCGTCCCCAATAATAATATTTGTAAGTAAAAGGCGATAGGTATAGGAAAAATATCAGCCTCGACTGAAAAAAAGACGAAATGTATTGTTATACCTAGTGTAAGGTTACCGTATGTATGTATATGTATGTCTATATACAAAGTGTATATATATATATATATATATATATATATATATATATATATATGCATATATTTATATATACATATACATTTATACATATATAAATATATATATATATATATATATATATATATATATATATATATATATTGTATATATATATATATATATATATATATATATATATATATATATATATATATATATATATATATATATATATATGTGCACACATGTATGTATATATACATACACATAAACGAAGATAACAATTGAGCAGTCTTATAAAATTCCACTTCAGCACTCTCATAATGCTCCATAAAGTTTATTTACATTTTAATATCATTTATTTATCCTAACATAGAACATTTTTACCGACTGAAATGCCAAACAGTTTCACGGCCACCTTTGTGTGAGTCACAGGCAGCAGCTCTTCTATGTGTGTGTGTGTGTGTGTGTGCGCGCTCGTTGTAAAGCTGATACATCTTCGGTAAAGGAAACCTTTGAATGAATTCATACCCAAAGGGATGGGACTGCATTGATATTCTATTCAATACCTGTGTTTATTTTTATAGAGTGACTTTTTGGGCTCCAAGTTGACTGTCCGTGGACGTCTAGTAATGGACTTGTCTGTTCGTTTGTCTGTTTGCCTGTCTGTTTGTCTGTCTGTCTCTTTCTCTTTGGCTCTGTATTTCTGTCAATCTATGTCTGTCTCTGACTGTGTGTTTGCCTCCGTTTGTCTGTTCTGTCTGTCAGTTTCTATCTTTTTATGTCTGTCTGACTGCCTGTCTGTCTGTCCGTCTCTGTTTGCCTGTCTCTGTCTGACTGTCCTCTGTCTGTACCCCTTTCATTCCCTTTACTGTACCTCTGTACATATTCTCTTTCTTCCAGTCTCTTGTAACAGTTGATTCATAGTGCATCTGCGAGGTTTTCCTCCTGTTACAACTTTCAAACCTTTCTCCTCTCAATTTCCCTTTCAGCGCTGAATGACCTCATCATAGGTATCATCGCTTGGCCTTTGGCCTAAATTCTGTATTCTGTTCTATTCTGTTCAGAACCATTCATTCTGCTTTTGATGTTTATATTTAAAAATAGTCATGCATAATGTTATCATTTGTACTGACTATTGTCGTTTTAGTCACCCCAATTGTTGCGAGAGGACTAAATATTGTTTTCACATGAAAAGCAACCTTATGACGTCAACGAGATTCTAACAACAGTTAAAAATAAAACAACCGCTTCCAACTAGATTTCATCAGTATGTTACGAACAAAAGAGAGACTTCCAGCTCTACTGAAGACAATAGACAACTTTAAAAAATAAGAATTAAAAAGAGATAACTAGAAAGCATATTGAATAATAACTTTCAGTGCAGAATCATAATCAGGAACACTGACGAGAGAAGAAGAGTGTGACCAATCAATTCGTATGACGTCAGCAAAGCAAGAATTGGTTTTTGCTTGAAAAGGTCAAGGTTTTTGGAAGGCATATGCCAAAGAGAGAGAGAGAGAGAGAGAGAGAGAGAGAGAGAGAGAGAGAGAGATCCCCTTATGTTCTTTTTGAATGAGCTAGCTGTCTATAGACATGGGCACCTCACTGACTAATAGATGCCATTTTCAGCACAGAGAGAGAGAGAGAGAGAGAGAGAGAGAGAGAGAGAGAGAGAGAGAGAGAGAGAGAGAGAGAAATCCCTTTGTGTTCTTTCTGAATGAGCTAGCTCGCTGTCTATAGACATGAGCACCTCACAGACTAGTATTAATTAATAAAGTTTGCTCTGGTCTTATATAGATGAGGATTGCATGGAAAAGTAAGAGGTGTCATTTGCTAATTCATCACGGTGTCTGCCTTAATCATGGTTTATATATATATATATATATATATATATATATATATATATATATATATATATATATATATATATATATACACACACATATATATATATATATATATGTATAGCAGTAAGTTTCCCTCTTAGAGGGGTGGCGCCAGAGAAATATCTTGTAGCCACAGCCACATTCATTCTTTAAATGCTGAATCAAGCAGTTTCAGCTGTGAAAAATTTTAATATTTCAGTATACATAGGGTTCTTATTTTCTTAACCATTATTTGTGTTCTGAGAGAGAGAGAGAGAGAGAGAGAGAGAGAGAGAGAGAGAGAGAGAGAGCTAGCTTTTTCTTTTTCTTATTTTTTTGCTTGCCATTTATTGCCCTCGGCCAATTTATTTGAGAGCCTCCATGTAAAGGCTCGTCGAGTTCTTTCAAAACATCCTGCGCTCATTTCACAAAAAGGCCTTAGTTGCAGAGGGCTTTGGGACGGCCCAAATAAGCAGGGATGCTCCCTTCCGCACGATAAGTCCTTTATTCTTATCCGTTCTGTGATTCCTGACTCTGAATAGCCTGATCCTGCTTTGCATGAACGGTACGTTTGCCATCTTTATCGCCGTCTACGTCATCATCAGCATCAGAACCGTAGGCTGAAAGATTGAAGATAGTCTTTTAAAACCCTCTCTGGATAATGTCAATCACTGGAACAGCTCGCTCGCTCGTTCATCCACAGTCTGCTTCCCGTAGGTGGGTATCCGTCGGTGCACCTCACGCAGTGCACAGCAGGCATTACTCAAGGCTCTTTGCAGTGTCCCTTCTAACCCTAGCTGCAACCCCTTACATTCCTTTTACAGTACTTCTGTTCATATTCTTTTTCTTCCATCTGACTTTAGTAAACCCTCTCCTAACGATTATTTCATAGTGCAACTGCGAGGTTTTCCTCTTTTTACACCTTTAAAACCTTCTTTAATTTCAATTTCCCTTTCAGCCCTGAATGACCTCATACGTCCCAGCGCTTGATCTTTGGCTTAATTTTTTTATTCCATTCCATCCACAATCAGCTGCTTGTGGTTCGAAGAGTTCGTTTGAAATGCCACTATACTGGTAATGATAATTGTGCTTGAAGTACTGAGTTTTTCATTAATTTCAATCTTAATTTTATTTGCTTAATTCTTTACTTCTTTGAGTGCCGGCAACGTTCAACTGATCAAAAATATAAAAAGTGACGTAGCATTCTCCTACAAGGTTGTAAAGGCGTGAGGACCTACTCGTCAGCTCTAGAACAGCGGTGGTAATGATATTCGTGCTCGAAATATTGAGGTTTTTATTGATCTTGGTCGTAATTTTTATCACTTAATTCTCTATTCCTTGGAGTGCCGGCCACGTTCAATTGATAAAAAAAAGGACGTAGTGTCCTGCAAGGTTGCAAAGAAGTAGGAAAGAGCTCTCTCTTACTGGTCAGCCCAGGACAGCGGAGAATATCCGGTTAGTTTTGACCGCCTGTACCTCCGAGCAAATTGACATAAATCTTTGGCCCTTGTGATTTCGCGTCTGGCGCGGACGAAGTCGAATTGGAAATCCATGTCGACGGCAACAATACTTTATGCCGAGTGCATTAGCTTTACGGCATCGGCTTTTTCCAGGACATTAGGTCCGGCTGGAGAAAGAGAGAGAGAAAGAGAGAGCAGGTGGTAGAACGTCATCTTGTATATCCTGTTCTCGCAATTTCTCGGATGAGTAAGTCATGGACCATTTTGTGTTCCGTCGTTTTATTTTTTGTGCGCTTGTTAATGAGATTAGTTCAGCAGGTTATTTACATAAGGTGTAAGATTCTGTTTTCGTCCAGCTATTATTTCCATTTCGTTTTTTTACCATTCGAAATGGTTCTTGTTTATTGGGTGCGTGAATTATTATTCCTACATCATCCATTATCTTTTCAACTAACTAGTTTTGTTAATATCATATCGAAAATTATCCTAATTTCCTATTGAACAGTTGTCTGGGATTAAATTTAACAAATCATACTGTAATAAAAGTCCATTTTTTTTGTTAATTCATGTCTAGAACTCGTCTCATACCAAATGCATATAGTCCCAGTGTGAGATTGCTAGGTATTTATGTAGCATCTATTAACTAAACCAAATCCCATCTATTAACTAAATCAAGTTCCGACGCCGGTTTACTGAATGACCTCACAATTCACTCGTCCGGAAAACCCTTCCCATTTAAGTAAGTTAATCGATATTCCACTTGCCAAACCTTTATAAACCGGATACTACCTCTTGTTAGTAACAACGGAGGCTGCTAACCTTTCGCTTGACATTAGCGAATTGGCATCTAAAACCAGATCAAACTCTCTCTCTCTCTCTCTCTCTCTCTCTCTCTCTCTCTCTCTCTCTCTCTCTCTCTCTCTCTCTCTCTCTCTCTCTCTCAACAGAATGACAGTGATAGATTGTGCGCGGCTTTCTAGAAAAAGTATGGCATAAACAGTGATGTTTATACAACCATGATGTATATATATACATATATATATATATATATATATATATATATATATATATATATATATATATATATATATATATATATATATATATACATATTCATAAATAAATATACATACATACATAAATATATATGTATATATATTATGTCGTAAGTGTAACTGTACACACAGGCATGCAAGATATACGTACATATTAATGCATGTGTACCATTCAAATATATACTGTACGTATATACCAAAAAATTTAA
>NC_089746.1:42021511-42034011 GCF_040412425.1 Macrobrachium rosenbergii
TATTATGTCCAAAGACAGCTACAAATTCAAGTTGAAAATTGTAAATACGTTAATAGAATACAGATATAAACGTTAGATTATAATTGACATATTGATATTGTATGCATACCGTATGTACATAACATATGCGCATGAATACTTAACGTATATTCAAGAATATTCATAGAGAAATGTATGATTTAGGCATATGTGCATCGGTATAAACTATCAAGTGTGTTCTAATGCGCCATGAACCTTCATAAAAGTTAATTCTGCCAAATGAGCACCATATTCTTTGGAAGTTTGAATTTCAATTCAATGGCCCATGTGGTTGGCTTGTTCCATATGAATAGGGTTTATCTTTTGAATAATAATAATAATAATAATAGAGTTAAAATAATCAACAAAATTGCCAGTCCATTTTGAAGTGTAAATATTTTGAAGCGAATTGTGTGGTGGAAGGCTCCCCATGACTAAGTGGATAGGGCGATGAACACTCGTCATTAGGGACGCCCCAGTATGACCTTGCCGAAGGAACGGTCAATAAAAACTCGGATATATCCCTCATTCTGGCTCCCAAGAGAACCCCGAGTGGAGAGTTAACGGAGTTAGAACCAGGGTGCATTAAAAATCGTTACGTTGTTTTAAATTACAGGAAATTAGAATAAAGGCACTGGGTCACAATGAGGCCCGAAAATTCACAGAGATTAAGTGAGTAAGACTGTTGATTGCGTGATTGAGAAAGACAGACTGACAGACTGAAATGAAAGTTCAAGCGAAGGTGCACCTCACTACCCTAAAACAATTATCTTTGTAGTTTAGTAAATTACTTACATTTCTATCTGTTTATTTATATGTTCATTTATTTATTATCATAACAGATCTCTCCTTTCTGTATTTCCTTTTACTTTCTGTTATTCCTTTCAAAAGAACACCATATTCTTTGGAAGTTTGAATAATTTCAATTCAATTGCCCCTTGTGGCCGGTTCGTTCCTTATGAATAGGGTTCATCTTCTGAATAATAATAATAATAATAATAATAATAATAATAATAATAATAATAATAATAATAATATTACTTTCTCTCACTTCTTTCAAATGCACAAGTCAGTGGCAACTGTCGTGGGATTGTTCCTTACGAATAGGGTTCATCTTCTGAATAATAATAATAATAATAATAACAATAATAATAATAATAATAATAATAATAATAGTAATAATAATAATAATGATAATAATAATAAGGAAGACAAACGTGCTTGCTGAGCTTAGAGACTCGAGTGCTTCCTTCGCTGAGTCAATACAGTTAAGGATGATAATGAGGTTCTGCTTAGAACGGGCCGTGATGAATTTCGAAGGTGGGTTAATTAACCGCTTTAGGGTGCAATTCAAATATTACGTGGCGCTCAAGCTTTCCGGCTTGGAATGAACGCGCATCGAACGCAAAGGATTGATAAGAGGAGCAAATGTTCAATTTAAATCTATATAAGGAAATGGATTTTCCAGTGTAACAAAGTATTTGGGAGGATGAGAAAAGATGGCTAAATATGTAAACTTCTTGAAACTGGTTCGATATAGCTTTATGTTTTTGTATTACTCTCCATGCACGCTTATATATATGTGTGTGTGTATGTGTATGTGTATGTGTGTGTGTGTGTGTTCTTCGAACTACTTTTGCCAATAACGGGAAACTTGAATTTTTGCCATATGTTCAAAATTCCGCATTTCGTTTTGTGTGTGTGTATACATATATATATATATATATATATATATATATATATATATATATATATATATATATATATATATATATATATATATATATATGTATAACTGTATAACTGGATCACGAAAATATGGAACGTGATGAATATATAAATAAAGATAAAATCCACGAAGGAAATGGAAACACTGGAGTGCTGCGAGGGCCTTTTTCGACACTAGTCCTTTACTTAGCAGTCTACTGAGTAAAGGACTAGTGTCGAAAGGCCTCGCAGCACTCCAGTGTTTCCGTTTCCTTCTGTGGATTTTATCTTATATATATATATATATATATATATATATATATATATATATATATATATATATATATATACAGTATATATATATATATGTATGTATGTATATAATAACCGTTCAACATCAAAATCGAGTAAAATGCACATGAATAACTCCTGACATCCACTAACCAAAGCAATACACCAATGAAAAAATATACAGACAATGTGAAATTCGGAATATTTTGAACAACTTATGATCAAGTAGCTTTCTCGTCACCGGCAAAAGTATTTGGTATCCCCTTCCGGAGACAAATGAAACTTCTTTTTACGTTTAATCCACAACTGATAAATCCGTTTTCAATTACCGGACGTTCACTGCCTTCCCAGATCTCTAAGATTTGCGGCTGTCAGTTGCGAGTAAAAGAAAGATTTTTTATAAACTTTTAATTAAAATGTGTATATATGTATATATATATATATATATATATATATATATATATATATATATATATATATATATATATATATATATATATATATATGCAAACACATTCACCATATATATACATATATATATGTGTGTATGTATTTATGTATGTATGTATGTACATAAGTATACACGCATATATAATGTGTATGGGTATCTATGTACGTGCGTTCAACAAAGTAATACGCACATAAATATTTACCGCCCTCTCATTTTACCGAAGTGTCAGTTGCTAGAAAAATTAAGTCGAATACATCCCCATTCAAAACAATAGCAACAAAAAATTCCTCCCGTCAAAAATAGGCGAAAAAGAAAGTCTCCTTTTGGGAAGAGTCAAAGCAAAGCCGAATCTGAATTCGCTTTAACGCCGTCGATGGGCGCAGCATAATTCACGCTCTTGGGGAATGTGGAGAGAGGCCTCCCTCCTAAAATAACTGTCAAGCTTGTGACATATTCAGAGAGAAACACGCCACCCCTAATGGTGGTGCGCCTTGTCGTTGTCTCTCTCTCTCTCTCTCTCTCTCTCTCTCTCTCTCTCTCTCTCTCTCTCTCTCTCTCTGTTATTTTACAGCCCCCAACCATCACCTCTTCATACGCCACTACCCCTACCTCTCTATACCTCCCCCTCCTAACGTACCCCGTTCTATACCCTACTGCTTTCACCTTCCCCCACCTTCCTCCTCTTCTCCTTTCCACTCCTCTCCGTTCTTCCTGTCTCATTTCAACAGCTGACAGAATGGGAGCATATTTCTCCCCGCTCCAAGTATGGCGTGGAAATGGAGCTCTTCCTTTCCGAGGTTACAACGGAGCATTTGTTGCGGTGTTTCTGTATGGTGATGATGGTTTTGATGATGGTGGTGGTGTAGGTGTTGGGGATGATGGTGGTGGCGGTGGTGATGTTGATGGTTTTCTCACGATTCCGTTTGCGGTACGTGGCATGATATGATGCTGGGTGTTAAATCGTTCCCTTGTTGGGATTGCGTTTTGATTTGTCTAGGTACGAAATGGCAGTGTTACTTTTTTTTCTGTTCCCTTTGTCTTTTATGTCTTCATATTCCTTTGATGACTTTGTAGGTCAAGGTCAACGAAGCGCGTGGTCGTTAAAGTATGTGGATATCGAACTATGCATTGTTCGTGCTTGCAGATTTCATTCCATCAAACAGAATATGCTATTTAACTGCTGTCAATATTCGATATTGACTACCTGGTTTCATTAATCAGCTCTGACAAAAATATATAATTTCTTAATATTTAATTAAGTAATTCTTGACACCCCAAGTGCATTTTCTGTAGCGGGGTAGTGCCGTCAGTGCTCCTTATTCGGTGCACAGTAGGCATTACTGAAAGTTCTTTGCTAAGTCTCTTCGGTCCCTACCTGCAGGCCCTTTCATTCTTTTACTGTACCTCCGTTCACATTCTCATTCTTCCATCCTACTTTCCGCCACTCCTAACAATTGTTTCATAGTGCAACTGTGAGATTTTCCTCCTGTCACACCTTTAAAACCTTTACTCTCAATTTCCCTTCAGCGCTGAATGACCCCATAGGTGCCAGCGCTTGGCCTTTGGCCTAAATTTCTATATTCCATTCCATCCTATGTTACTGTAACCGATCCCGCGTCGTGTTTCATTGCTGTCCGATGTTATCTTAACTATCCTGGAAATGGCGAAATGTACCTTAGTTTTTCACGACAATTCCCAGAAATGTTTTAACTTGTACTAACTCGTAAACACTATAAAACCCCCGGGGTATTGTTCCTACCTGGAGTTTTCTTGGTTTCATTCTTGTGTTTGCGTTGAAAATGTTCCTTTTTTGCCAGTTTGTAGTTTTGTCCATTTTCCTGTTTTGATGATTTTGTCACTGTTTTATATATTAATAGTATTCTTTTGTTTACATTGAAAATGTCCTTTTTTGCTAGCTTTTATTTCTTTGCTATTTCCCTGTTTTGATGATAATAATAATATGTTCTGTTCAAAGTATCAGTGGAATTGATTTTGTACAAGGACTTTTCAATTCTTCGTATGGTCGATGTACATAATATGGATAAGGGAAAAGGCAGGAGTTTAATAATAATAATAATTAATAATAATAATAATAATAATAATCTTTAACCGCCAATCTGTTCTCCGTTGTAATTATCCACCCAAGTTCAAAAAATATGCGATGCATTCAGGCAGCTATCGCATATCCTTAGATTATTGGCTGTTACCATAATATATTATTCTGAGCAAAATTACAATTCATTTGGCAAAGACCGTTAATGTTACTACAATACACTGGAGTAATACGCTCTGTTAGTCTTTCGGGATGAAAGAGGCTTCATTACGCTCAAGGCAGGGATTAGACAAAGGGTCCGCAGATCAGCCCACGTTGAAATAACCAAATTACCGACGCAGTTTTCATTTGATTACACAGAAGCTCGTCCGGACCGGCCCCGGGCCTGGTCCCTGGCCCATCAGCTGGGTACAGGCGGTACAAAAGGGTGGGATTAGGGAGTGGAAGGAGGATGGGAGGGGGAGAGAGGTGGGGTGAAGTGGGAGAAGGATAATTAATTGCAAAGATGGAGGAGACTACATATATTTGTGAACATAGGATGCTGCCTAAGATCTTCAGCCTTCAAAAGGTACAAGCAAGGAAATCTGCTCTCTCTCTCTCTCTCTCTCTCTCTCTCTCTCTCTCTCTCTCTCTCTCTCTCTCTCTCTCTAAGTTCTTCAACTTTCAGTATGCACTTGCAACAAGATTCGTTGAGTCTTGACAGTTGGTTGAGGGCATTCTCTCTCTCTCTCTCTCTCTCTCTCTCTCTCTCTCTCTCTCTCTCTCTCTCTCTCTCTCCATTAGAGAATAATTCTCTCCTTCCCCTTTTTCCCATATTCTCATTTCATTTCCCCTCTCTTCTCTCTCATTCACGCCACCACTCTCCCCTTATTGTCGTAATTCTCATTCCATTTGTCCCTATTCTTCTTAATTTTTAGTTCCTTTTTTCCAATCTTTATCTCTCTCATTTAATTTCTCCCTTTCCATATTACGTCTTTTTTACCCGATTCTCACCCGAACATCTTTCGTTTTTTATCAGATTCGCTGAGAGAGAGAGAGAGAGAGAGAGAGAGAGAGAGAGAGAGAGAGAGAGAGAGAGAGAGAGAGAGAGAGAGAGAGGATTAGAAGTATTCTTTTATTTATTATATTTTTAAATTTCTTTTAGCGAATATGATAGCAAATATCATCTGCGCATGTGTAAAAATGTCTAGGTATCATGTATCATTAGTCCTTTAAAGTGTTCAAACGCTTCCAAGATTAATTTTACACTTTACAGAAACATTTTATCTAATTTCTTAGGTACCAATTCACTTATTAGTAAGTGGAAAAATACGTAAACTCGGTCCCGGAGAGGGGATAGTGCCGTCAGTGCACCTCATTCGGTGCACAGTAGGCATTACTTAGGTTCTTTGCAGCGTCCCTTCGGCCCCTAGCTGTAACCCCTTCCATTCCTTTTACTGTGCCTCTGTTCATATTCTCATTCTTCCATCTTACTTTCCCACACCCTCTCCTAACGATTATTTCATGGTGTAACTGCGAGGTTTTCCTCCTGTTATACCTTTAAAACCTTTCTACTCTCAGTTTCCCTTTCAGCCCTGAATGACCGCCTAGGTCCCAGCGCTTGTCCCCAAGCTGTGTTGTTCGTAAACTCTCAAATTTATTACTTTTCCCCAGTTGTTTCTGCTAATACTGACTCGGCTAAACTAGAAATAATAGTCTTCACCTTTTCAAATTAAGGAGGAGAAAAAAGATAATGGATTCCTGTTCGGCTTATCGTTCGTGTTCTTTTTTTATCTCTCGTGATTTTTATTGTCCTTTATCACGAAAGACATATAGCTGTGAGATAGACACGTTCAGTCTTAGTTCCTTATGAATGTGCCTGCGTATGTTGCATATATATATATATATATATATATATATATATATATATATATATATATATATATATATTTATATATATTTATATATAGATATATATATATTTATATATATATTTATATAATATGAATATATATATATGAATATATACTATATATATATATATATATATATATATATATATATATATATATATAATATTAAATCCTTACTACTCCTGCAAAAATATAACTTTCAAATGAAACTACTACTGGCAGAATAAAGAACATGAAACATAACATGGAACTGTTCATACTTAGTTGCATTACATACTAACGTTCCATTTGTATAGTTTAGAATGCATAGATGGGTAAACGCTTGTACCTTCCTGTATGTTACTAAGAAGAGCAGCTCTTCAGTATAGTATAGTATAGTATAGTATAGTATAGTATAGTTATCTGTTCGTAATTAGTTTCACATTACCCCAGCGACATAAAAAAAAAAACTGTCCGGTTAACTTTCAGGTCATCATTTCAGTTTATAGAATGTGCCAGTTGTACCCTTACGAATTTTCTTGTTATTCATATTTACCTTTTATGGAGATCATTACTGCCTTGCATTTATCAGAAAAGTCCTTTCGATGTTACTACCAATCTTTTCGACTGAGAGAGAGAGAGAGAGAGAGAGAGTTCTTTCTCTTTCTTTCAGGGAACTCAAGAGACTTCGTTGAGGAGAAGATTTAGGGAATAAAAAATAAGGATTGATGATACCGAGGCTTCTGCTGGCAATCCTTTTTGTAGGTAGGCTACGTAAGACGCGTTCTGTGAAATTATCAGTCGTCCCCCTCCCATTTCGAGAGGAAAATTGCCCACTAGAAAGTAAAATAAAAAGGGGGAGGGGAAGGGAACAAAGCACCTCCTTCTACTTGAACTTCTCCCCACAAAAAAAGCAGTAAGGAGCTTTCAACGGCAGGCATTTGTCTTCATTCTTTTGTCAAGCGGCGTAAAAACAATGGCAAGGCTGTTCATTTTATCTCCATTTTTGTTATTCTGGAGACGCCGAACGCACCCAACACTTAAGTAACCATCAGCGGTGAAAGACCGGGGAAAAAATCGTCGTCGGTCTCCAAGTTTTTTATCTCCACGAAACTCTTTATCTGACTCATTTACACAAGGCCCGCCGGAAGTTTTGGGAATTTTTAAGGAAGGTGGAGGTCATTTCATATCTTTATTGCAGCCGCTCACCCGCTTTTCTCTCTCTCTCTCTCTCTCTCTCTCTCTCTCTCTCTCTCTCTCTCTCTCTCTCTCTCTCTCTCTCTCTCTCTCTGTAAGGAGCACATTGAACTTAAAATCAAGCTTTTTGCGCATCCCAGTCTGTTTAAGGAACTTCAGAATAACTACATATCATTGTCTCTGAAAAGAGAAATTTCTTCATTCTTATGAATTTCATCTCACGAGGAATGTTTCGTCTTCCATATATTGTTTACCTTATCTTGCTCTTTTTCTTCTCCTCTTCCACCTTATCAAGATCATCACCTTTTTTACATCCTACTTCTCCGTTGCTCTCATATATCGTTACCAATAAATTATGGCTTCTGCAAAGTAACAGTTTCTCTTTAAGCGTAACGATAGACATTTTGACAGTTTATCTCTTCATCACACATTAATTTTTTTTATATAAATTTAATAGGTAAACTCACACAGATATACTTAACTTCTTTTATTGAATTTCCTCGTATAGCTATACACACACACACACACATATGTATATTTCGTAGTGGGTACTAAAGGAGAAGAGTTTCATGTTCATAATCAAATGAAATTAATTTCCATGGAATTCAGACAAGACTTTTGTACAGACTTGAACTGTAATTAACATTAAGTCATTTGTAGAGGAACAGGTTGAGTAGTGCTGTCTTGATCTTACTTTCCTCTGCAACCATTTTTTTTCATAAGGTATGAAATCCCGTTTGAGAAAACGTTTTAACTTCACGCTTGTGTGAATCAGTTTCGAACGTCACCCAAAGACGTTAATGATTTTCATAATTTATTTTTATTGTTGGTGTAATTTTTATTACTTTCATTATTCTTATTAATATTTTTATCAATTTTGTTTTTTATTTAAATTTTTTATGATTTTCGTTATTGCTCTACTTTTATTTTTCATTATTTTCATTTTATTTTACAATGTATAATAGTTTTTATGATTTTTCGTTTGCTTATCTGTACATGTATATTTTTTATATTTTTATCATTCATATTTGTTTTAAATTTTGTCATTATATTAGTTTTTATTATTTTAATATTCTTATATTTTTTCTTTAGTTGATTTTCATTTTTATCTTTATATTTATATTTTTTATCATTTATATTTTTTTAAATATTCATTTTTGTATTGATTATTCTTATATGTTTTCTTTGTTTTTTATTTTTATTTTCATTTCCTGTCGTGCGAATATACAGTGGAAGAATTCCTTCAGCGTATCACCAATCAAACATTTCCTCCGCCTCGCCATATGGTGCATTGTCGCAGACCATTTCTTAAATGGAGGTCACCTCCGTTCACCTTGACCTCCCTCGTCTGTCAGGTGCAGGAGAGACCTCGCGAGGTCCCGGAATGGAGTAAGTCGTGTCGTTGCACCTGCTTCGGTCATCATACAAGGTCGAATATTGCGTGAAACCCAACGGTAATGCCACCCCTTTCCCTTTTATGCATCGAACTAAGGGGTGGCGTTCACAGTCACCATTTCTTCGCCCCTCCCTTTCAAATGCCACGTTCGAAGCTTTATTTCGTGGTCCTTGGCACTGATTATTTATGTTCCTTTTATAGCATTCATTCTTCCCCCTTGTGGGCTGCTTTATGCTGGTTTTATGAGGTCTAGGTCCACTGGTGTAACAGGAACCATATCTTGGTTGGTGTTCGTTAAGGCAGCCTGTGCTTCTTGCAGCTTGGTCAAGTGTTGCTATTACTAGTATTATTTTTTCTTTCATGATTATGATTTTGATGACGATTATGAATAATTTCATGTTATCGTAGATTTTATTTCGCATTTTTTCCGTGTATCTCATTTTATAAAATCAACCTCCAGTCTTTAAAAGCATTCTAGTTTATTTCAGAGCAGACGAATATTCTCAAATTTTACTCATATTTTATATGTTGGCAAACACAGACACACATGCGCGCGCACATGCACACCCATGTAGACACGTTCAAATTGTAGCTCATTTCAGAGCAAACAAATATTCTCAAATATTACTCATATTTTACATTTTGGCACACAGACGTACACACCATTGTAGGCACGTTCACGAGCAACTCTTTGTCACTCGTCGATAACCAGGACCTTTTTATCACCACGTGTGGACCAAATATAAGAGCAATAAAAATGAAAAACTCACGCTAGACTTCTCCACATAAAACATAAAGGAGAGTTTTACCTGCAGCCAATTTACACGTCAGTCTTCCTGGTTCTTGCAAGGTAAACTTTGCCCTCATGAACAAAATATTCCAGGAAATTTGTTCCTACCAATTCGTCGTCTTTTGAGAATTCTCTCTCTCTCTCTCTCTCTCTCTCTCTCTCTCTCTCTCTCTCTCTCTCTCTCTCTCTCTCTCTCTCTCTCTCCTGCCAGAATGATACTGTTCTGTTCTGAAAATATATGGCAATGAAAAAATTCTGCTGATTATCTTAGATGAAATGGCGTGACACTTTCCGTCTGTAAAAGTGATAGAATGCATTTTCAGCAACCGACTTAAACCCAGTTTTAAATAATGAAAATAAAAAGCTATTTAAGTTAATCAGTGAATCAGAATCCACTTAAATAACTTAATTTCCCAAATACATGATCTGAATTTTAAGGTTTTGGACTAACGTCACCCCATGAAAATTACCATCTTGATCATTATATCGTAAATGGGAATATTTCTAAACTGATAATTTCATCGGCATAGTTCTTAAACCTGTTATTATCTGAAGACTAAAAACGACCTTAATTATCTCTAATATTTTGAGCCGTGTAGTTATCGTTGAAAGCGAGTGATTTTGGTTCTTTGGCAGAATTAAAGTCCCAGAGTTTAGAATAATTCTTTATTTGAATAATCTCACGTAATCTGCTTTCATAAAATGTTTCCAGATTCCAAATTAAACGCTAGGTTTCGTTCCTATGTGAATGGCTCGCGTACATAGTCAGGTAAAATTCAAAATGCATAGATCAGCAACTGTGATGGGAAAAGAGTCTACGCTAAACGCTACCCACGTTTGAGTTTCTCGTTCTTAGACTGGGTGGAAATCCAGCATCGTGGTCGCAGGGAGTGACTCAAAGTACTTTTTTAATAAATTCCATTTAAGCCGTTTCTAACAAAACATTGGAACCTCTTAGTGTTTATATAATAGATTTACTCTCGTTAGCGCATTTTCACATTTAACACACAAAACTAAAACCCGAATAACTTAATATCATAAGACGAGACACGCGCGCGCGCGCGCACTCGGCCAGGAATTTTCAAGCAGAAAGTCAAATCCTGAACAAAATACCTTCATTTGACCAATAATGCTATTCTGTTTAAGGAATGCTCCAGGTGGAGGCGTTCCTTCTAACATAAGGCTAGATTAATGTATATAACATCTGTCTCTAGAGGTCATTCACCTTCTTGGACAGTTACACTTAGAGGTCCATGCAAATTATATAGTTGATTGCATTTGGCTACTGAGTTGAGGACTTATGAATTCTAACTTTCATTTTCAAGTATTCTGAAAGGTTGTGGATCCATGTGTTAGCTTTCTGGATCTCGATAAGCCTTTTGGGGTGAGGTTGCTAAACCCTAGTCCTTCCTGGCTTTAGCTGAAAACCAATAAAATCCAATAACTAGTACTGTAGGTTCAAAATAAATTTACTGCCTAGATCGACAGCTACAGTAGATTATAAGTGGACAGGAATCAGAACCAGTAAGTGATATATATATATATATATATATATATATATATATATATATATATATATATATATATATATATATATATATATATATATATGTGTGTGTGTGTGTGTGTGTGTGTGTGTGTATATATATATATATATATATATATATATATATATATATATATATATATATATATATATATATATATACTGTATATATATATAAATATATATATATATATATATATATATATATATCCAACTAAAAGCGCAGACATTAACTCGCTTACGAAAAAGAGGACACCGTTTCATCTAAGTCTTTCTGACTCTTGAAAGGGAAAAAAATAAAAGAAAGAAACTCGACGGAAATAAAGTCATTCATAACAGAGGAAACATTTCATGTGACTCTCTCTTCTGCTTTTTTTTTTTTGTGACTTTGTATTTGAACTCTTGACATACATTCATATCACCGTGTGTTGAATTTAGATTTTGTAAAGCTTTTACTCAAGATATTCACGCAATATAAATATACATGTATATGCTTCTGTGTGTTTTGTGTAAATACTTGTAGTCAAACGTTCATAAAGTTGTTATAAATATTGAAATAATGTCTTGTAGAGTTCCACATATTGTAACACACCACAAACACACACACACATACACACACACACACACACACACACACACACACACACACATATATATATATATATATATATATATATATATATATATATATATATATATATATACAGTACATGTGTCTATTCATGGTAATACATATCTGGGGTATGTGGAATTGCTAACTGTATGAATGTATAAGTATTTAGCTGTGTAAATATTTACATAATGGTTGTTGTTTGTCTGTAGTAATGTTTTGATACACGTATATAGAAACACATTCATATACAAATACTTATAAATAAGTTTTATGCGATATACTCAGTGTGTGCATTTGATGGATTATGATAGCTTCAAGATCAGCAAAGAACATTTCATTTTGCCGTAGAGGAAGGAAGAAATGGCCGTTTAAAAGTAGAAAACCCTGTCTTTGTTTTTGTTTTATGACTTGTACAGGTGTAAATAGAACTCATTATCCTTTAAAGGGTTATAAAAGATAAGGAGGGAAAGAACTTTCTAGGCTTTAACTGCTTTCTCGTCCTAGAAATTCCGTACAGCTCGTAGAAACGATGTTATTATTATTATTATTATTATTATTATTATTATT
>NC_089746.1:42039011-42041511 GCF_040412425.1 Macrobrachium rosenbergii
ATCGTGCTTACCCCATATAAAAAACACGTTAAAACCGAAGAATATATATATATATATTATATATAATATATATATATATATATATATATATATATATATATATATATATATATATATATATATATATATATATATCCACTTCTTCCTCTAATTTTAATAGCTCTCTCTCTCTCTCTCTCTCTCTCTCTCTCTCTCTCTCTCTCTCTCTCTCTCTCTCTCTCTCTCTCTCTCTCATCCTGGCTACTATTCGGTTCCTCTCTAAATCAAGTATAACACTCACGTGACATAGAACGCATATCCAATTCCAGGAGATCTATGCAACTTACCTGGAAAATGAAAAGAAAATATGTTGAAAAACAGAGTAGAAAAATGAAACAAGTTTGACAGGCAGTTTTTCTCTCAAGGGAAAATATAAAAAACAGGTGAAAATAAACTTTCACTGCAAAGGATAAATTGATTTTCTCGACAAAAGATATCGAAAGTCAGTTTTCCCAAACCTCTCTCTCTGGTAACAGAGACACATCCGCACGATATGAAAATTGATTATTCCTTTAAAATGATTATAAGCATTAACTGTGTAAACATTAGATTTCAGTAACAATTTCGTTGATCAAATCAAACAGTCTGCCAATGCTTGGTGGCAAATAATTACCCACAGAAAAGAAATATCTTTAAAGTCAGAATAATAGGTATTTGAAAGCTAATTGTTTTTATGAAGTCCTAATAACGAAGACTTGAATAATAATAATAATAATAATAATAATAATAATAATAATAATAATAATAATAATAATAATAATAATAATAATACAATGTAAAGGTTCATGAACAAGAAACACCCCTAAAAATAATGAACCAATAAGAACAATTGATAGAGTCTCAACGGTTAAAAAGGCTATTTTCCATTTCCTTCAGCCCTTGGAGAACGGGAAGACCCATCCAAAAGACTTTATTTGGCGTCGACTATTCATATATATATATATATATATATATATATATATATATATATATATATATATATATATATATATATATATATATATATATATATATATATATATATATATATATATAAATATATATATATATATATATATATATATATATATATATATATATATATATATATATATATATATATATATATATATATATATATATATATAATAGCAACATCGACATCGAGCGAGGCTTATCTGATGCAACGCTTTTACCAGATATTCAGTACATCTCACGAGCTCAGCCAGTATGCATAATGAAATTCTGGGTGGTTGTGTGTGTGTGTGTGTGTGTGTGTGTGTGTGCTTGCTCGTTTTTTTAAATACATATAAACCTTTAGGTAAGAGGATTGCACGCGGAGTCCACTTTTGCTCTTTTCAAGCCTGACCTCGGCTCGGCGCAAAGGTCAGAGGTTGCTCGGGCGTTGTTTAATTTTTTTTTTTTTTTAGAAAAGTATAGCGTATCTGTCCTATCAAAAGGATGGTAATGTTTAAGCAGGTTTGGTACTACAATCTGCTTATAGTATGTCAAGTATATTACTTCGGTCTGTATTTAACTTCTTAATTTTTAATGGTTAAATGACTATTCGTGCAGCAAATAAAAAAAAATCATTATATCGTCATACATTTCCCTGTAGATAACATGAATCCTGCTGTAGTTTATTCTATTCATCTTATTAATCTCTGACATTTATGTCCGAGGTGATTTTTTTATTCATTTTTCAATCTCCATCCTCTATTTCATTCTGGTTTTCAACATATTTTGTTATATTTCTCTTCTAACTGTTGGCCTCCGTAGGGGGGTAGCTCCGTCAATGTACCTCACGTGGTGCACTGTAGGCATTACAGAAGGTTTTTTGCAGCGCACTTTCGGCCCCTAGCTGCAACCCCATTCATTCCTTTTACTCTGTTCATATTCTCTTTCTTCCATCTGACTTTTCACCCACTCTTAACAATTGTCTTACAGTGCAACTGCGAGGTTTTCCTCTTGTTCAAACCTTCTTACTGTCAATTTTCCTTTCAGCGCTGAATGACCTCACAGGTCCCCGCGCTTGGCCTTTGGCCTAAATTCTCTATTCCTATTCTAACTATTAGCACTATTCTCAGTCACGGCTATGAATCAAAAAATACCATTGGCTGTCTAGATTTCAATTAAGAGAGACAAGTCACACCGTCTTATCTCTCCTTCGAAAAAAAAATCAGAACTTTTACCCAGTCGCCTCTTTGTCTTGAATGAATCATTTTGCAAGAAGGAGTTGTCATCTTACATGAAAGATTCGGTCTGTTTGCGAATCTGTCGTTTAGGACATTATTCCATGGAATGAAAAATCCAAACCAAAGTGTATACTCTATTAGTTTGTAGTTAAGTAGACGAAAAGTAATTGTATTTGGTAGTAGTGAAATATGTGAAAAATAATTCTATCAGGTTGTAGTTAAATAAATGAAAAATAATTATATTAGGTTGCAATTAATTAGTTGCAAAATTATTATAGCAGGGTGTA
>NC_089746.1:42046511-42074011 GCF_040412425.1 Macrobrachium rosenbergii
ATAGAGGAGAAAGAAAATAAGAAAAGGAATTGGGAAGATATTGAGATAAGGAATTGGGAGGATATTGGACATAAGTAGAAGAGGAAAGAAAATAAAATGGGGTGGAGGAAGAATTAGAATAAAGGAAAGAGAAGGAAACTGGAGAAGATAAAGGAGAAGGAAGATAAGACAATGAATTAGGAAAGAAATTGAGCATAGGTTGAAGAGGAACAGGTGGAGAAGGAAATGAAGAAATTAAAATAACCTGGGAAGGAAGCTTGAGACGAATAAGAAGGAAGATAAGACAATGAATAAACAGAAAATTGAGCATAAGTAGAAGAGAAGAATCACATAAGGGGGTAGTGTCGTCAGTGCACCTCACGTGGTGCACTGTAGGGCATTACTTAAGGTTCTTTGCAACTTCTCTTTCATTCCCTTTGCCTTTGCTGTAACTCCGTTCATATTCTCTATCTTCCGTCTTACTTTCCATCCTCCTAACGATTGTTTCGTAGTGCAACTGCGAGGTTTTCCTTCTGTTACACCTTCCTAACCTTTTTTACCCTCAAGTACCCTTTCAGCGCTGAATGACCTAATAGGTCCCAGCACTTGGCCTATGGCTTAAATTTTATATTCCATTCCGTTCTTAGAGGAGAAAAAGGTAGAGTATAAATGAAGAAATTAAAAAAAAAAAGAAAAAAGCTCCTGTTTAGCAATCAGCATCAGCAGAGAAAATTCAAAATATAGAGCGAAAAGGAAATTGAGGAGGAAGATGGAACCACTTCTGGCATCAGTGCCACTAATTCTGAAATACGATCTCTCGTGATTCGACCTGCAAACCCTCTTGATGTCATTGCAAAGAGCCCCGGTGAGGAGTTGCACCGGGAATGAGAGGTAATTCCACGCTATAAATAAAAACATTTACCCCAATTTGAGTGAGATTCTGGCCTTGGGGCTAATGTTGATGGCATTGGGCCATTATTACCTTGTTTGTTCCATGAGATTGTCTGTCTGTTTGTCTGACGGTTGCTTGTTCCTTGCTGAGCTAAGGAATTAGAATGCGTTTGTAATGTATATAGGCTATGTATGTAGATATATATATATATATATATATATATATATATATATATATATATATATACAGTATAATATATGATATATATTTATATATATATATATATTTTATATATATATATAATGTGTGTACATATGTTTGTATATGTTTGTATGTTGTAACGAGAGGGATCGTTGCCCATTATCTGAATAATAAAAATTTACACAAAATATGAAAACAAGCAGAATTTCCACTACAAAATCTATTGTTACTACAATAAGAGAAATTAGTTAACATCACGCTGTAGGTAATTATGTTATCTGATTTGGCAAATGCACGATAAAAAAATAATATAAATTTCATCACTTAAAAAGAATACAGTATATTCTGTATAGAAAATCTTGCGATGGTATCCTCGGGTAAGTTATTTCACCCCTGACATTTCCCAGAAGTTCAGTCTGCGAGGTACTGTAAAATCAACCTTATTTGTTCTACAAACCTTCAAGGGGAATCGTGAGACCTAATGGGTCACTGTTCAAACTACACCCAAAGAATTCCTTGTAAACCACCACCAGCCAACCAGCCAGCCTTTGGTCTCTGGAGGAGGGTGGGGGGAAGAGAGGGCGGGCTTGCCTTTCACCGGCGGGAGGGAAAGAGTTTAAAACCACTGGAGGTCAGAGAAGAAGTAAGTGAAGAAGAAGAGGAGGAGGAGGAGGAGTAGGAGGTGGAGGAAGAGGAATGGGAATGTAAAAAAAGAGAGAACCTTCGATGAAGGAAAGAAAAAAACTTGAAGAAGAAGAAGAAGAGGAGGAGGAGAAGGAAGAAAACAAGAGAGAAACTTCGATGAAGGAGAAAGGAAAAGTTGAGGAGGAGGAGGAGGCGGAATGTGAAGGAAAGAGAGAAACTTCGATGAGGGAAAGAGACAAGCTCCAAGAAGAAGAGGAAGAAGAGGAGGAGGAGGAGGAGAAGGAAGAGGAAAGAGAAAAACTTCGTTAAAGGAGAAAGGAAAACTCCGACGGAAGACCATTAAGAAACCGTCGAAACCGAAGTAAGAACCGCGATGAGAATCACGGGAAAAAAGACTAAAGGAGGGGGTAGGGGTCGGTCATAGAGGAGATGAAGGCCCCTTGGTTAACTAGGCCTGCTGGGACGAGGGGGTAGGAGGCTTAGGGCTGCTCACGCCCTACCCGATGTTGTTTGTCGAAAGGCTCGAGAATTCTGCTGGAGATACGTTCAAGGGCCTCTCGACGAGGCTGATGTACTTACGCGGGGGGTCAGGGAAGCGGGAGGTGGCTAGGGGCTAAGGTAATGGTCGAGTGTGTAATGGGGTTCCAAAGGGGCATTCTACAGGCCTCGAGTGTTTTGTAACTTGCTCGACCGAATGGGCGAGAGAATGGGAAGAGATTTCTCTCCAGTATCAATTAACCGGAAGTCAAAGAAGAGACGAAGAGGTGTAAACAGATGGTTTTTAATGACTTTGACTGTGGAAAAGTTTGACAGGAACGGCAAAACAACAGCACAGGTGATCTCATATGATCATAAATGCATAAGAGGGGACATGTATGGTTAAGTGAACTTTACAACCAAGACGAATGAATGTGAACTACTGATAGAGACAGAACAATCTCTCTCTCTCTCTCTCTCTCTCTCTCTCTCTCTCTCTCTCTCTCTCTCTCTCTCTCTCTCAAAGAGTCTCATCTTCAGGTATCATTCTCAGAACTCATTCCAGACGTTCAAAGTGCATTCCATGAATTTTTACCATTTTGTTCATTTATTATCTGTTTATTCATGAATTTGTTCATTTATTATCTGTTTATTCATGAATTTGCTAATTCAGTTTTTTTTAATAAGTGTGTTTTTTCTGTATTTCGATTTTCAGTGCCAGGACAGCCTGTTCCTAAACGGGCGTTAATGAAACGGACTTCTATCTATAGATACTGTTATTTCCACTAAACTTTCCACCTCATTTAATTGGTTAATTTTTGAATAATGGATTTGAAAAGACAAAGTTTTTTTATCTTTAGAATCTCTCTGGAATGTAGAAATTTAATATTATCCTCTTAAATATTCCTCTAGTATTGATATACTGATATTAAGTAGTAGTAGAAAACAAATTCGACAGCAGTAGTAGTCAAGACTAGAATCAGGCAAAACCAGTAGTAGTAGTCCAGACCTTCATCTCTCTCTAGTAGTAGTTCAGGCTGGAAAGAGACTGAACTCTGCATCTCTCTCTCATTCCAGCGTTCAGTGCATTCCATGAAACCATTTTGTCTTTGGGGCATTAACTCTTTGCCGGTGTTTTCTCTCGATTTTAAGGGGTAAACGGGCGTTAATGGGACTTCTCACTCTTATTTTTAAACTTGCCCAGTTTTGGTCAACGTGAGATAGTAGTAGTAGTAGTAGTAGGGAAATTAGTTTAGTAGTTCAGGCGGAAAGTGATGGTTGAATGATATTTGCATTGTTTTGGTCAACGTGAGATCGGGGGAAATTAATTTTTGTTTATGGAGATTGGTTATTCATTAACAGTAATAAACTCGTCTTGACTTTCTTTCGGTCATGGTGTTAGGTTTTGTGAATATTCTTTCTCTTTAGGTTTTTTACACACACACACACACACACACACATATATATATATATATATATATATATATATATATATATATATATATATATATATATATATATATGTGTGTATGTGTGTGTATATATATTTATATTTATATTTATATGTAGAACATTAAAAAGAAGTTGAAGGATAAGAGGGAGAAAAAATCGTGATATTATCAGGGATAAACTCAGTTGCTACCAGTCCTGATTCTGAACCACTGAAGCTTGTCGGCACCGTTCTCTTCAATTCCCATTATGAGCAAAGAAAATACCTTCCTTTTTTTAAACTTTCTTTTTTTTACTTGTCATAACTTTCGAAGGAATGTTCCATTCTTACTTTAAGGCTTTTTTTTCTGAAGTTTGTCCGTATAAAAGACAAGGTAAATGGTATTAGATAGCGTGGGGGTATAATGGTATCCGGAATTTCTCTCCAGGGAAAAACGTAGGTTAGAGGAAATTTATTTTTTTCACCCTCAAAAAAAAAATCGAAATTGAACCGAATTGAAATGCAAGAATGTTAAAAAAATGAACAAAGAATAGATAAAAAGAGTAGAGGCTTTTACTGCAAGAAAATGTAAAAAAGCAAAAGAAATGGGAATATATATATATATATATATATATATATATATATATATATATATATATATATATATATATATATATATATATATATATATATATATATATATATAATACAAACGTCCTTTAATATTCAATTCGCTCTGCCTCGGAAATAATATATTTTCATATATGTTACCGAAGGGAATTTTTAGTTGATAATAAGTCCACCGTCCCGTGGGGTCGAACCAGCGACGGACGAGGACTCAGGGCTACAGGGACGCACTAACCCATTTGGCCACAATGGGTTAGTGCGTCCCTGTAGTCCTGAGTCCTCGTCCGTCGCTGGTTCGACCTCACGGGACGGTGGACTTATTATCAAGTAAAAATTCCCCTTCGGTAACATATATGAAAATATATTATTTCCGAGGTAGAGCGAATTTGATATTAAAGGACGTTTGTAGCTTTCTGATTGTATATGAATCACGGTGATGTGATAAATAGTCATTATATATATATATATATATATATATATATATATATATATATATATATATATATATATATATATATATATATATCCAGTGCAGCACGAAGGGACGCGTGCTTGAGAATATCACTAAATCTGACGAGGATTTAGTGATATATATATATATATATATATATATATATATATATATATATATATATATATACATATATATATATATATATATATATATATATATATATATATATATATATATATATATATATATATATATATATATATATATATATATATATATATATATATATATATATTCTCTATCCAAATTTATCCTACGGACTCGGGTTCGACCAAAATGAAATAGTGGCATATAGGCTGTCAAATTGTGCATCACTATTCCCAGATATAAATAGATTATTATAATTTCCTTCACATTCAGAAGTTCTCTCTCTCTCTCTCTCTCTCTCTCTCTCTCTCTCTCTCTCTCTCTCTCTCTCTCTCTCTCTCTCTCTCTCTCCTTGCCAGTCTACTTCTTTCATATTATCACCAGCAATATCGTTTACCTCGCTCAGTCTTGCTTCCGCTCTTGAAAAATTTTTTTGGAAAATAGTTCACAATGAAGAGAAAATTATCTTGTAATACTTTGCAAAACAGGAGTTAAATTAATGTTTCTGATTCGTATGATACATATATTATATATATATATATATATATATATATATATATATATATATATATATATATATATATATATATATATATATATATATATATATATATATATATATATATATATATATATATGCATGCATGCATATATGTATTTATGTGTATGTATATATAATATATATGTATGTATGTATGCATGCATATATAGATATATATATATATATATATATATATATATATATATATATATATATATATATATATATATTATATATATATATATTATATATATATATATATATATATATATATATATATATATATATATAATGTGTGTGTGTACAGATCACATTGATTAAAGTGACTTCATATTAATACATATTATTAAAAGCCATCCTACAAAAGGTAGGCGTCTGGTATTACATGAAATTCTACAGCTCCAACTAAGGATGAAAAAAATAATATAGATATATACAAAGGCGCTATTTTCGGTGTAGATATTACAAAGTTCTCTTTTCCCGTACGAATATTACATCCCCAGCGTCGCTTGGGTGCACAGTGCCACGTAATAGGTCTTCTGTATTCAAGAATGGGTGAATTTTTTCTCCAATTTCCACTGGTGTAATTACGTTTCACGAGAGAAATTAAAATATAACTTTCAGACGTTTTTAAAATGTTCCTCGTTGGATGGAAATGTTTGGGTGATGTTTATTTGTTAACAAGAAATATTCTTTTATGCCAAAAAGTGTTTTACTGTTTTATTTAAGTGTGTTATAAGTATGGATTTTTAAATTGAAGATCTTTAGTTAGTAATTTATATAAGGTTTTATCTCTTTTACACTGAAATTAATCCTTCTCAACTTAAATTACTTGTTCATGCGCCGGTTTTGATAATATGATATGCCATTTATCTCTCTCTCTCTCTCTCTCTCTCTCTCTCTCTCTCTCTCTCTCTCTCTCTCTCTCTCTCTCTCTCTCTCTCTCCTGGGGTATCCAGACCCTCTCTCTCTCTCTCTCTCTCTCTCTCTCTCTCTCTCTCTCTCTCTCTCTCTCTCTCTCTCTCTCTCTCTCTCCATTTGAAATCCAGCCATCATACATTTCTCGCCTTAGAATCAACACTCCGCAACTAAACCCAACGACCCTGACCTGTGATGACTTCCCATATGCCAGTCCCTGACCTTATCACGACCTAACTCCCCCCACCCTCCACCCCCATTCCTGGCCCCATCTCCCAGAAAAGGCTAGTAAATTATATTACCATTTGTCAGGAGGTGAAAGTGAACGAATGAGGTTCCCTTCACAGATGTCCAGTTGACGCATTGCAACACATGGCAGCCTCGCCGCTGCCCTCTCTCTCTCTCTCTCTCTCTCTCTCTCTCTCTCTCTCTCTCTCTCTCTCTCTCTCTCTCTCTCTCTCTTTATTTATTGTTTTACTTTGTACTCAATTGTTCTTTTTATACTGTTCAGTTCCGTTTTTCGCACTTTTTTATTCTCTTCACTTCATCAGTTTTATGTTGTCGTATTTCACTGTGGCTTTTCTTTTAATCTAAAGCAGTTTTCTTTCCTGAATCTGTGAATTAGGAAGTTATGAATAGTATTTCTTATTCTCAATAGAATTTTAACACTGTGAGAGAGAGAGAGAGAGAGAGAGAGAGAGAGATAGGGCAGGGACATTCCACTAGTTTAGCAATTATTCGTAATGTTTCACAGGATGTTTTCACCGAACATTTTTCAAAGATCCTATATATATTTTTTGGCACTGTTTCTCTTATTACGGTTTTTTATTATTTCTCATTCCGTAATTTCTCCCAAAGTGAACCACGTTCATCTTCGCAGGGCGACAGATCAAAGGATATTTACACGGGACGTTGCAAAAGTCAGTAGAGTCTGAGACACTGTAAAAATAATTAATTTGATGCTGTAAAAGTCTATAATTTGGTACCTTAAAAGTCAATCATTATTCACTGTAAAGATCAATGATTTGCACTGTAAAAGTTAATAATTATTCATTGTGAAAATCAGTCATTCGACTGTGTAAAAGTCAAGCATTTTACTCTGTAAAGTCAATAATTATTCACTGTAAAAGTCAATAATTAGTCACAGTAAAAGGCAATCATTTGACACTGTAAAAGCCAATCATTTGGCACTATAAAAATCAATAATTAGTCACTGTAAAAGTCAATCATTTGACACTATAAAAATCGATAATTAGTCACTGTAAAAGTCAATAATTTGACACTATAAAAATCAATAATTAGTCACTGTAAAAGTCAGTCATTTGACCGAAGTATCTCCATTATTTGAAGGAAAGGTGATTGTCCAGAAGTGTCCCCAAATCGAGAAGGCAAGGGCCCAACCAGGGGAGTTCCCAAAATTTTTAAGGAAAAGGGATAGTCTGAAAATGTCCACATGTTATGAAGGAGAAGGAAAAATCCTTAAACCTTCCTGAGCTGTGAAGAATAAAAAAAATCAATGAGGAGGCGTCCTAATTTGTGCAGGAATAGAGAAGCTTTATTCTGTAGTCGGAAGGGGAATAAAGAAAAAATTCTCAAGAAAGAATAACGATAATAGCGAATCAATTTTACGATAAAGGTGAGAGGAGAAAATTGAACTTGAGGTAACTGTTAAAAAAGGTCAGGTTTCCCACCGTAACAACTTTATCACTCTGTTTTGCCTCATTTCCTGTTTTCTGAAAAGGGATGTTGTGCGAAATATTCCCATTTTATTCGTATCATTTCCCTGCATTCAGTTAGTGGCTCTTAAGAAGATTATTTTAGTATATTCAGGGCTGCTATATGTCTGCGATCTTTGAATAACATTTGTAAAACCAATGACAGCAGTGATGCTGTGTCCTCTTTATTCGATAATTATCCTTTGTCATGTATTTTACGGTAAGAAAATTTATTAAAAGATTAAAGTCAGTATGACTAAGATCACGATATAAAGCAATTTTTCACTGGTATAATGAATTATCTTACGTTCTTGTTTTTCACTGCTATAATGAATTATTGCACATTCTTGTTTTCCACTGGTACACTGAATTATTGTACGTTCATGTTTTTCACTGGTACAATGAATTAATATACTTTCTTGTTTTTCACTGGTACAATGAATTAATGTACTTTCTTGTTTTTCACTGGTACAATGAATTAATGTACTTTCTTGTTTTTCACTGGTACAATGAATTAATGTACTTTCTTGTTTTTCACTGGAACAGTGAATTATTTTACGTTCTTCATCGTCATCGTCATCTCGTCTTTCACTTTCATTTCCCCAAACTGTTTTCCCTTGCCCGGGCTCCTCGCCCCCCTCCCCCCTTCTCCCCCTCCATTTCCCCCCTTCTGTTATCTTGGCTGCGGCATTTGGTGTGTTTAACCGCCCTTTGAACCGGGTCGTTTCACTTCGCTGCTGAAAGAGAGAGAGAGAGAGAGAGAGAGAGAGAGAGAGAGAGAGAGAGAGCAGTAAGAAATACAACCGTCCCTTTCACGAGTTTCCTTAATTGTTCTTTAAGAGGTCTTGAAAATTATAATGGACAGTAAAGGGAGGGAAACGCCCGTGTCATATCCTCGGCGCCAGGACCTGACCTGTGACCTCCTCCTCCTCCTCCTCCTCCTCCTCCTCTTCCTCCTCCTCCTCTTCCTCCTCCTCCTCCCCCCCCCCAACACAAAAGGAAGACGAGACAGACACACATACACACATACATACCAACAACGGGAAACCGACCCCCATGAAGTGGAGGAACCTATGGTCTCCTGAGGGGAAGGAAACAACGTCACACCGCCTGGAGGCGGAAACTGTTATGTTGTTCCTCCATTTATTCTGTGAGGGTTTTTGTGGTGGGGGGGGGGGGGGGAGGAGGGTTTTCTCCTTCAGGAGGGATTTATAAACTAATATATTATAATATATACTGAAAGAAGAACTCGCCTCGATCTCCTAAGCCTACCTAGGTAGAAAAATTATAGACATTTAGTCATAGGCCTAAGCTCTTAATTTCAGCATTAGAGCGGTCGTCAAGATATAAGAACGCAGCCATAAAGATAAGAGGAATGGGAGAAAATACAAATTGTCGAATGGGGACTCACTAACATTATTTGCTACAGGATAATGTTTTATTGTTTTATTTTATTTTTCTAAAGAAGCGGGAAAATTTTGAGGACTTTTTGAAAACATTTACTATGCTATGATATCATTCTTGGAAGAAAATTGAGCTTTAATAAGAGGAAAGTTTACTGAAAAACATGGAAATTTATATGAAAAGGTTAAATTGAACTATTACTTTCCAGGTTACAAGAAAGAGGAAATATTTAAAATAACCGGCATGAAAGCTTAATTGTGGATAACATGAAATGAAGATAATTCTTATTAAAAAAAATAGAAACAATAGCTGCAAAAGCTGATATGCGAAAAAATTCCTTTGGCTCGTGTGTTTCTGATGCCCATTAAAAATGAGAAAATTAAAAAAAGATACATTTGAAAAATGTATTCTTGTCGAAAATGAAATAAAAATTGGCTGAAACGGTATAAAATCTCCCATTTTGAATCACTTTTGTATTTTGAAAATTATAGCCTCGCTCATATACATAACTGTGGATTTTTTACTCATTATTATAAATATATAAGTGAAGGAACAAGTGAAAGAGAGACGAGGAGAAATGAAGAAGGCTATGGAGAAAGAAAAACAAGGAAAATAAACGAATGAAATGTCTTCTTAGTGGAAAAAAGAAAGAGAGAAAAACAGGAGAATGTTGACATCTGAATCTTGTAGAGTCATCTCGGGCTTTTTCCATTACATCTATTCAAAGCTTCCTGTGACCCCCTTAGGTTCCGTCGGCCGACCCCTTCCCGAACAATAACTTTTTTTTTTTTGTTAGGGCCTTCATTTTCTATCCTACAGGATAATATGAGGACTCTCGGCCTTAAAAGCTTCATTTCAAAGGAAGTATAGTTATTTTTACTATTTGCTACAGTGTGACTGTAAAGGTTCTGAGATATTAACGATTCTGGTAGCAGGGAGGCATTGGTTGCCGTTAATATTGACCAAGGTTCCTAACTCCTTCAAGAAGCTTAAACATGGCTAGGCCTACCGGCCTTAGGTATTCCATCTTTTCAACATGGCTAGGTCTACCACCCTTAAGCATTCCATCTTTTCACCATGGCTAGGTCTACCACCCGTAAGTATTCCTTCTTTTCAACATAGCTAGGTCTACCACCCTTAAGTATTCCATCCTTTCAACATGGCTAGGTCTACCATCCGTAAGTATTCCTTCTTTTCAACATGGCTAGGTCTACCATCCTTAAGTATTACATCTTTTCAACATGGCTAGGTCTCAGTATTCCTTCTTTTCAACATACCACCCTTAAGTATTCCATCTTTTCAACATGGCTAGGTCTCAGTATTCCTTCTTTTCAACATACCACCCTTAAGTATTCCATCTTTTCAACATGGCTAGGTCTACCATCCGTAAGTATTCCTTCTTTTCAACATGGCTAGGTCTACCACCCTTAAGTATTACATCTTTTCAACATGGCTAGGTCTACCACCCGTAAGTATTCCATCTTTTCAACATGGCTCGGCATATCGCCCCTAAGTATTTTCATCTTTTTTACGAGTGAAGGAAGCGTAGTTATCACGGCTTTCCTTTTTTCCTTTTTGACTTCTGTGTTTTACAAAATAACTCACAAAGCTGACTTCGGAAGAGACTGCCCACAAGATGTCCTCTGTCTCTGAAGTGAAATCAAATCTACTGAAATAATAATAATAATAATAATAATAATAATAATAATAATAATAATAATAATAATAATAATAATAATAATAATAATAATAATAATAATTTCAGTGATAGTTCTAGCACGTGGACAACAAGACCCGATTAACGGTATACTATTGTAATAATTGCATGAAAACTTGCGTTTTTTCTACTCTCTTTTGGTCATATGTTTATGCATAAACCTCAATAATCATTTGACGAGAAGCAACGGAATCCGCTCTCTCGTCTGGTCTGGATTAGAGTCCAGGTTCTTCAAGTGAACCCATTTTATTAACAAAACAAAACCGTAAACAACAACAACAACATCCTTCCTCAAAAGCTTTAGTCCTGAGGGAATTACTAACGTGAGTTGTTCTCCCTCGACCCGCGTGTAATCAAATCCTAAACAATTCGACGAGAAAGAAAAATGAAAAGAAACTTCGTATATAGCAGTTCGTTAGCGCCGTCTAAATTGTTTCGCCTTTGCTGCTAACTTTTTTCTTTATTGTGTGGTTGTTAAGAGAAACTCTTTTTGCTTCTCTCCGCTCACCGCAGTGGAATGGCTGCATCAGAAGTCAGTCAGCGCTTTCCTGCATCAGAAAAGCTTTCCTGAACGAGGCCGAGATGACGATGAACAAGGAGAGAGTTATCGCTCCTTATTTTGTAATTATTTCTCATAATGCTGTTGTAAAGCCACCGGTCGAATATCAGGTAACTCTGGGAAACGCAGTATGTAAAAATTTTATAACTCGTGCCAAGGGGCATTTAGGGCAACAGAGCTGGGTGGGTGGAGGTCTGAAAGTAGTTACATTATTAGTAGTAAAATATATATATATATATATATATATATATATATATATATATATATATATATATATACATATATAAAATAGATATATAACCCATACCCAGGGGCATTGGGGGCACAAAAGCTGGGTATATGGAATTCGGAAAGTTGTAATATTATATATATATATATATATATATATATATATATATATATATATATATATATATATATATATATATGTGTGTGTGTGTGTGTGTGTGTGTGTGTGTGTATGTATGTATGTATTTAGAATCTACTGGTCACTTTTTGAGATATATATGTAATTCGAGAAGTTAAGAGGGCATTGTGGTTATTACAATTACATATATTTATATATATATATATATATATATATATATATATATATGTGTGTGTGTGTGTGTGTGTGTGTGTGTGTGTATACGTATAATATATACATATATATAATATATATATATATATATATATATATATATATATTTATATGTATATATATATATATATATATATATATATATATATATATATATATATACACACTGTATACATGAACACACACACACACACACACACACATATATATATATATATATATATATATATATATATATATAGAGAGAGAGAGAGAGAGAGAGAGAGAGAGAGAGAGAGAGAGAGAGAGAGAGAGAGACTGTTCAGGGAAATCTCAGGAAAGAATGAAATACAACACGCCCCTTACATAATAAACAGCGTCATTTTCTTACACAAAAGCCCTAATATCCTTGTTTTACTGCGAGGCGTGATTACTTCTCATTTTTTAAGTAGATGCCTCTGGCATTGGCTGCTCTCTTGATATTTTGTTCATTTTCTACGTCTGTTTTTTTTTTTTTTTTTTTAGTAATTACTACGCTTTCCGGTTACTTTTTTTCTTCATTTTATGTGTTAGTTCGCTTCCGTTAACGTTATAGATCTGGGAATTGTTGTCTTCTGGTTGGGTTTAATGTAGTGCTAGATGATGATGATGATCATGATAATTATTATTATTATTATTATTATTATTATTATTATTATTATTATTATTATTATCAGAAGATACAACCTATTCATAAAGGAACAAGCCCACGACAGGGGCCATCGACTGAAAATTAAAACTTCCAAAGAATATTATGGTGTTAATGGGAAAGAAGTAACAGAAGATAAAGGGGGAATACAGGAAGAAGAGATCACTTACCAAAAAATTAAAGATAAATTAACAAATTATTAAGTAAATAGATACTACAGTAATATAGGTAAATTGTTAAAATGGATTGAGAATTGTATAAGGGTAGTAATGCATTTGACATGATCTAGGCGATCATTTCCGAGTAAAGGGTTGGTCATTGTTGTGTATTCTTGACAGTAAGTGTTTTAATGTTTTTATGCTTTGTGCTGCTACATTCTACGTAAGTGGACATTGTGAGAATTCAGAGACAGTAAATTAGACTTGCAATTTTCCATATGGGCTGTAAACAAATAGATATAACAATTCGTACAGTAGAACTTTAAAACTTTATGAGAAGGCATTATTGATCCCCCTTGGGTAGAATTCCTCTTTGGGACAGTTGAAACGCACACAATAAATCTTGCATGTACTGTAGTATGATTATCCATCACCGTAGCGGGGTAGCGCCGTCAGTGCACCACATGCAGTGCACTGTACTGTGGACATTACTTACAGTTCTTTGCAGCGTCCCTTCGGCCCCCAGCCGCAACCCCTTTCATTGCTTTAACTGTATTTCTAATTATATATTCTCTTTCTTTCATCTTACTTTCCTCCCTCTCCTAACAATTGTTTCATAGTGCAACTGCGAGGTTTTCCTCCTTTTACGCCTTTCAAGCATTTTTACTGTCAATTTCCGTTTCAGCGCTGAATGACCTCATAGGTCCCAGCGCTTGGCCTTTGGCCTAAATTCGGTGTTATATTCTATTCTATTCTTTGATTAACTATCAGCTTTTTATTATTATAACATCAACAAATCCCCGTTATTTGCTTTCCATTAACCCAACCTCACTTGTGACGACGTGCCTGACACTTGTAAAAGTGAATAAGAACTTGTAGTAAGCGGCTGATGCCATTAAGTTCAAATTCACCTCGACGAATGATTCTCACTCGAGGTGCTCTGTTTAATGGGATTTCAGGGCCGTGACACTGAGTGATGTTCTCTCCATTTCATAATGACACCGCTGCCAAGCCAAGATAGATTTCGATAATCAATCAGTCAACTAGAAATTTAACTCCGTAGGGAGATAGTGCCATCAGTGCATCTCATGCATTGCACTGTAGGTATTACGTAAAGTTCTTTGCAGCGTCCCTTCGACCCCTAGTTGCAACCCCTTTCATTCCTTTTGCTGTACCTCTGTTCATATTCTCTTTCTTCCATCCACTGTGGGTGGGTAGTGACGTCAGTGCACCTAGCTGCAACCCCTGTCATTGCTTTAACTGTCTCTCCGTTCATATTCTCTTTCTTCCATCTTACTATCCACCCACTCCCAACAATTGATTCATAGTGCAACTGCGAGGTTTTCCTCCTGTTATACCTTTTCAACGTTTTACTGTCAATTTCCGTTTCAGCGCTGAATGACATCATAGGTCCCAGTGCTTGGCGTTTGGCCTAAATTATATATTCAATTCAATTCAATTTGATTCTTTCTTCCACCTTACTTTCCACCGTCTCCTAACAATGGTTTCATGATGCAACTTCGTGGTTTTCCTCCTTTTACACCTTTCAAATCTTTTCACTGTCAATTTCCGTTTCTGCGCTGAATGAACTCATAGGTCCCAGCGCTTGGCCTTTGGCCTAAGTTTTATATTCCAATTCCAACCTAGAAATCTGGTGTTTACCCACTTTCCTCTTACTCAAGTGCGTTTATTCAGCCAGGGTGAACAGTGCAGCGGATTTACTGCAGTGAGTAACGTTGTAAACTTCATTCACTGCAGTAAGTGATGCTGTCAAATTCATCCACTGCAATGAGTGATGCTGTCAAATTCATTCACTGCAGTGAGTGATGCTGTCAGATTCATTCGCTGCAGTGAGTGATGCTGTCAGATTCATTCACTGCAGTGAGTGATGCTGTCAGATTCATTCACTGCAGTGAGTGATGCTGTCAGATTCATTCACTGCAGTGATACTGTCAGATTCATTCACTGCAGTGAGTGATGCTGTCAGAGTCATTCACTGCAGTGAGTGATGCTGTCAAATTAATTCACTGTAGTGAGTGATGCTGTAAAACTCATGAGTAAAGGATGCATTTCGTCGAATAACTCGCACTAAAGGCACTGAACCAAAACAGCCTTTTCAACAAAAACAGAATAAAATGGATGGAGGCTGGGTTACAGCAACTCCACCCGCCCTCAATCCGATTTAGATCCGGCGAAAACAACATCGCTTCTGCCCCGCGACGATAAACAGCTGATATTATTTCCAAACATTTCGGGAGAGAAAAAGCGAAAGAGTAAAAGTTGCGACGAAAGTTTAAGCTTCTCGTTCGGTCCATTTTCTCGTATTTTTTTTTTTTAGATTTTTTTTAAACTTTCATACTCAGATTCGCCAGCCTCAGGGAAGGCATATTATATTATTATTATTATTATTATTATTATTATTATTATTATTATTATTATTATTATTATTATTATTCAAGAGATGAAATCTGTTCATATGGAACAAGCCCACCTCAAGGGGCCATTGACTTGAAATTCAGGCATCAAAATATTATTATTATTATTATTATTATTATTATTATTATTATTATTATTATTATTATTATATTATTATTATTATTATTATTATTATTATTATTCAGGAGATGAACCCTATTCATATGGAACTAGCCCACACAAGGGGCCATTTATTTGAAATTCAAGCTTCCAAAGAACACGGTGTTCATTAGACAGGAGTAACAAAAGGTAATGGGAAATACAGAAAGGAGAGATCAGTTATTAAACACCAAAAACCAACGACTGTCAGTGGAATTCTAAATGTGGAATATTTTTATTACAGAAGGTTACTCCGTTACTATTACAGAAGGTTACTCTATTCCTCCGTGATGAGCACCAATGGACCATTTGAATTAGTTATAAAAAAATTTTCTTTATTTAAGAAAATAATAGATTATTTCATAGGACACACATACAATTAGACAGTGAAACACCAAAGATTATGAAAACTGTTTTCTTAACAAAATTCACTCAATAAAACAACTCCTTTCATACCTTATACTGCACCTCCATTCATATTCTCTTTCTTCCATCTTACTTTCCTCCGTCTCCTAACAGTTGTTTGACAGTGCAATTGCGAGGTTTTCCTCTTGTTACACGTTTCAAACCTTTCTATTTTCAATTTCCCTTTCAGCACTGAATGACCTCATAGGTCCCAGCGCTTGGACTCTTGCATAAAAGCTATATTCAATTCCATTGCTTAATATCGCGCATCGTAGCTTCTGCAAAAAGTTTCCACTTCCTAAATGAACTATTGAACTATAGAAAGCCACAGCTAATAGTTGGAGACTCAATAACAGAGAAAGCTTAGCACTTTTGTCTCGGGTGAATTAAAGCTCGCATTTTTCACGTTCATGACATGTCGGAAATGATGATAACAGATCAGCATTGACCTTGGAAACTTAAAAAAAAACACACAAATTAGAGAGCAAATATATTCAGAAGCACATCTATACAGTTTCGGAGCGTCATACTCCCCTTCAGAGTTGGAAACATTAAAATCCAATGTCTCCACATTGACATGACGCTCAGAAACTGTATATATGTGCTTTTGAATATATGTGATCTCCAGTTTGTAACTTTTTTCAGTATGTCTGAAATACACATCACCATCATCTCATCTCGAATCTGTAACGTACGTGTATTTCAAACCCTTTACAGTTATAGAAAAACAAAAAAATCCTCACAAATGTCTAACCTCGCCTTCTTTTTCCTTGGTCGTCTCTTTGATATAATGAGATTCCACGCCAACCCCCACCCCTTCCCCCCGCCAAAAAAGTGTCCTGATTCTGGGTCCCTCATTTGGACCCGGCGAAAACACGCCGATATTGCATGTCTTTGAGGAGTTCACGAACGAAGGAGGAGGAGGAGAGAAACTCAATTATTATTCCACCCAAGCCCCTTTTTTGGGCTCTTTTGGTGGGGGGGGGGGCGGCCCGGGTACAAGTGCATCGTGAAGCGAAGAATCATAAAAAATGTATTTTTTTAAGATATCGTTACATCGTCAGTGTGATCTGCGCTGTTGTTTTTGTTGTAGTGAGTAAAAAAATACAGATTCTGCGCTTTTGTTTTTGTTGAAATGAGTCAATATTACAGATTCTGCGCGTTTGTCTTTGTTGTAATGAGTCAATATTACAGATTCTGCGCTTTTGTCTTTGTTGTAATGGGTCAATATTACAGATTCTGCGCTTTTGTCTTTGTTGTATTGAGTCTGTATTATAGATTCTGCGCTTTTGTCTTTGTTGTAATGAGTCAATATTACAGATTCTGCGCTTTTGTCTTTGTTGTAATGAGTCAGTATTATAGATTCTGCGCTTTTGTCTTTGTTGTAATGAGTCAATATTACAGATTCTGCGCTTTTGTCTTTGGTGCAATGAGTCAGTATTACAGATTCTGCGTTTTTGACTTTGTTGTAATGAGTCAGTATTATAGATTCTTCGATTTTGTCTTTGTTGTAATGAGTCAATATTATAGATTCTGCGCTTTAGTCTTTTTTGTAATGAGTCATTATTATAGATTCTGCGCTTTTGTCTTTGTTGTCATGAGCCAATATTACAGATTCTGCGCTTTTGTCTTTGTTGTAATGAGTCAGTATTATAGATGCTGCGCTTTTGTCTTTGTTGTAATAAGTCAATATTACAGATTCTGCGCTTTTTTGTCTTTGTTGTAATGAGTCTTTGTTGTATTATAGATTCTGCGCTTTTGTCTTTGTTGTAGTGAGTCAGTATTATAGATTCTGCGCTTTTGTCTTTGTTGTAATGAGTCAATATTACACATTCTGCGCTTTTGTCTTTGTTGTAATGAGTCAGTATTATAGATGCTGCGCTTTTGTCTTTGTTGTAATGAGTCAATATTACAGATTCTGCGCTTTTGTCTTTGTTGTAATGAGTCAGTATTATAGATTCTGCGCTTTTGTCTTTGTTGTAATGAGTCAATATTACAGATTCTGCGCTTTTGTCTTTGTTGTAATGAGTCAGTATTATAGATTCTGCGCTTTTGTCTTTGTTGTAATGAGTCAGTATTATAGATTCTGCGCTTTTGTCTTTGTTGTAATGAGTCAATATTACAGATTTTGCGCTTTTGTCTTTGGTACAATGAGTCAGTATTACAGATTCTGCGTTTTTTACTTTGTTGTAATGAGTCCGTATTATAGATTCTTCGCTTTTGTCTTTGTTGTAATGAGTCAATATTACAGATTCTGCGCTTTAGTCTTTGTTGTAATGAGTCAGTATTACAGATTCTGCGCTTTTTTGTTTTTGTTGTAATGAGCCAATATTCCAGGTATACGCAATTCTCCTAAATATTGTATTTAATAAAAGATGACTTTATGAAAAAGAGAGATGGGAAATCATTGAGCTTTCTCTTTATTAACAGCAGAAAAAAAATCATCCTTTCAATGTACACGGGCAACTTTTTAAAACGTTTTTTAAACTTCTTTTTCCTCCGTGACCCTCTCGTTCTTAAGGGACGCATCTTTTATTTACCCGAAAGTCATTGTCCCAAGGCTGATTACTTGTCAATATTAGTTTGATGTTCCTCTGTAAGAAAAAAAATTCTCTCTCTCTCTCTCTCTCTCTCTCTCTCTCTCTCTCTCTCTCTCTCTCTCTCTCTCTCTCTCTCTCTCTCTCTTTTGTTTTATTCCCGATTGTTTCACTTTTATCATTTTTCTCATTGACTCGTTGACTCTCTCTCTCTCTCTCTTTTGTTTTTTTACCTTTATTTTGTCTTCGGTTAACAAAAATAGCAAAAAGGACAAGAAAGCGAATAAGTTGAAGCGAATATCTATACAATATAGCGAATGCTGATGGCCCTGTTCTCTTGTATATGACGTTGCTATTTTATTTCTTCAAAATTTAATGTTTAGTGTTCGAGAAATTTTTTGTAAGCATTTTTGTGTTTTGTTGGCCAAATGCTTAAATTGTATTTTTTTGTACCCTTTAGTGTTGTGCTAGCCAAATGCTTAAACTGTATTTTTTTGTATCCTTTAGTGTTTTGCTAGCCAAGTGCTTAAATTGTATTTCCATTTCTTGGTCAGTCTGTCTTCCTGTAAAGATACAAAAGACTCAGAATATAAGACTCTGGGAATTACAAACCTCTTTTTTTTCTAAAGATGTAATTATGATAAATTGATCAAAAGAGGCTCTCAGATAGCAGATAAATTTATTCCAATAAAAAATATTTCCATATATCGTCAAATTGTCCACCCTCGCCTTAGGTAAAACAATTCTACACATGAGTAAACAGTTCCACTTTTGACGGCTAATTGTACTTATGGGGAAACTGCACTTATGTGGGACTGCTCCCCATAAGTAAACAGTTCCACACATAAGTGAATCTTTCTCCCAAATAGGGAACAGTTCCACATAAGAGGAAATCATGCTGCATGTTGGGAGAATAATTCTACATCCAACAGGACATTCAGCATTATGTTGTGATAGTTCTGCGCATGCAGGAATAATCACATATACGAGGGATTCCAATTGAGTGAATAATTCTACATGAATGAACAACTCTACATGATTGAATAACTCTGCATGAGTGAACAGTTCTACACGGGAGAATAATTCCCGGAACTAAAGTCTACTCTTCCCAGCCGGAGTCAGGCTTCAACCTTCGTTATCTCGCAACCCATCCACCAATATTATCCGTATCCCCCACCCCCTCCCTCTCCTCTCTGTTCCCCTCTCCCTTTTGCATTCCCCTGTTCCCTTTACGTTCCTCCTGTTCCTTTCATGTTCCCTTTTTCTGTTCTTCGTCATCTGCCCGTGAAACCTGAAGGTGTATGCTTCTCCCATATCAAGCAGCGTGGAATATTTCTCCCTCTGTGAGTTTTATTTATATAACGGTGGATTCTGATGGATTTAACTGAATTGTATCACGTAGTCTCTCTCTCTCTCTCTCTCTCTCTCTCTCTCTCTCTCTCTCTCTCTCTCTCTCTCTCTCTCAGAGAAGAATGCAGAAAAAATGTCCAGAAACTTTTTCTTTTGTTCTGCATTTACGATTTTGATATATTCTCGAATGCTACTCTTTATCTGTTTATTATTAAAATAGCTTTACCAGACCACTGAGCTGATTGTCAGCTCTCACAGAGCTGGCCCGTAGGATTTATTTTTACATATATTTTTTTGTTATATTTTGTCAATTAAATTGCCATTTTTCAAAAAGTTCGTAATTTGATTAATTGCAAATGTTGAAGTTTAGGACAAAATTTCACTGGTCGATTTATTTCCAAAAGTTGATAGCCGCTGCTGATTACGCTTTGGACATTCGCACAAGAAATGTTAAATAAGTCCATAAAGAAGTTTGAAAAGGGTTGAGAATAGAAAAGAGAATAAGAGAAGAACATGGAATGAAATTATCTTATGCAGCTCCTCTTTCCCAGGGTGATCCATCCACCAAAAGGGGGAGAAATGATGAACATATTTAATAAAGTGATTTTGTGTTTACATTTCATCACTTGAGTTTGACGAGTAAACCTTGAGTTTAGGTTACTAATATCCCCCTTCCATCTGCGACCTGTCCTTCGTGTGGCTTGATTTGGGGTGCATTTCGTCTGATGTTTGCCCAGCAGACATTTTATCACCTCGCCTTTGTCTTCTTCAAGATATTTATTCAGGGGAAATATTCTTTTTCTGTGTTTGTGTGTGTGTGTTTTTGACCCGTGGTTCAAGGCTTCCATATAATGTCATGTTTCATGTTGTACCATCTTTATAAACGCCTGGAAATATTAAAGAATGTTTTCTAAATATAAAAAATATTTTCCAAATATTAAAGAATGTTTTTCAAATATTAAAGATCATTTCCCAAATATTAAAGAATATTTTCCAAGTATTAAAAAATATTTTCCAAATTTTAAAGAATATTTTCCAAATATTAAAGAATATTTTCCAGGCATAAAGCTAAAATTTTCCAATTATTAAGGGATATTTTCTAAATATTAAAGATTATTTTCCAAATATCCAAGAATTTTTTCCACATATTAAAGATTATTTTCCAAATATAAAAGATCCTCTTCCAAATATCAACGAATATTTTCTAAATGTTGAAGATTATTTTCCAAATATTAAAGATGATCTCCCAAACATTAAAGGATATTTTCTAAATATTACAGAATATTTTCCAAATATAAAAGATTATTTTTTTAATATTAAAGATTATTGTCCAAATATTAATTAATTATTTTACAAACATTAAAGAATATTTCCTAAACATTAAAGAATATTTTCTGAACATTAAAGATTATTTTTCAAATATTAAAGAATGTTTTCCAAATAATAGAGATTATTTTCCAAACATTATGGATTATTTTCAATTATTTTTCAAATATGAAACCAATAAGATTGTATCCATAGAGTTGACACACATTCCACACGAAGTATTATTTTACTCATTCAGCGCATAAATTTCACTTTTAACTGACTTAGCGCGGTCACTGACATCTTCCTCATTCAAATGCTGCAGTGGTATTCGAGTGCTTATATGTTCATGATAATATCGTGGGATACTTTTTTTAAAACTTCTGAAGTTTACTCATGCCACCTCCATTGCGGTATCTTTAAAAGGAATTCAATTCCTTTTAGTTCCTTTTCATTGACTTTTAAATCCTTTTGTTTCTTTTGAATGCTTCATCTGCTGTTAAATTTGTTTATATAGTCAACATTAGCAATATGGTGCATAACTTTCTAAACTAAATTTTCTGACATTCTTACATATGAGGAAACACGTAGTACTCCCCCGCTGTCCTACACTCGGCCTCTTGTAGAAAGTAGTTCTGAGTACTTTGGGATATTACCAGAACTTTATGCTCAGAAAACTTACGTGCAATACGATCAGAAAATTGGTTGAGAAGTACTTCCTTCCGTCCTCAAAAAATTGCGCTTTTTTATGTGCGTGTCTGGGTGTGTATCAAAGTTCATAGCTGATCGTGCAGCAGGGAAAAGTCGGAGATATCGATGAAGTTTAGAAATATTCGAGATAGTTTACACTTACAAAAGTGAATGGCCTAATGCAGGGTTTCTCACACTGCGTAGCAGAAGGAAATATGTTTAAGCCTGCTGAGAGAGAGAGAGAGAGAGAGAGAGAGAGAGAGAGAGAGAGAGAGAGAGAAAAATTATGACGACTGTTATGAGGATATCATGACAGTTTCAAACACTTGTTCAAATATTACAGTAAAAGTTTGTTTTTGAAAGTGCCTTATAATGAGGATATTATTATGTTTTCAACCAACTGATCACGTATTGCAGTACAAGTTATATTTATATAAAAGTTTTCGTAATTTATACCCATTTAGTATCATATGTGTCACGGAGGACAGCTAAAGGGTGCCTTATAAAAAAATCAGTAAGCAAAGCCGATATCTTTGTATGGTTATTAAAGAAGTATGGTCTGTTTGAAATATTCTTTGCACTTCAGTCATTCTCTTTTTAGTTCTTTTAAGGTTTTATGCAATAAAAGGGAAACAAAAACATATTCAGTCTGCCATTGCCTGCTACCCAACAACCCAACAATGCAAGGACGTTCCCCTTATGTAGCGGGAGAATTTGTTAAACTTTTCCATTCATTTGTTCGTAAAAGAAACTGAAAATTATCCCGTGACTGGTGAATCAGTTATACCCCTCAGTTCATATTTGCTTTCTTCCATCTTACTTTCCTCAACCCTCTCCTAACAATTGTTTCATAGTGCAACTGCGAGGCTTTCCTCCTGTTACACCTTTCAAACCTCCCTTACTCTCAATTTTCCTTTCAGCGCTGAATGACCTCACCGTAGGTCCCAGCGCTTGGCCTTTGGCCTAAATCTTATATTTTAATTCTAATTCAGTTATACCCAGATTTCCAGCATGGCTCCTAAAATTCTACCTCGAAGCGTTTAAAACTCGATATTAATTTGTTATTTATTGTTAAAAAAAAAAAAGGGCAGTACGTAATCATTTATTCGAGGATAATTATCTGAATAGCATGCGTCATTAGCAGATATCATTTCTTTGTCTTTGAAGACAGTCGGAGCTCGAATCGCTCTCCAGATATTATGGCTTCTGTTTTTATTCCAACTTGTTAATAAACTCACTATTTATTAAATTTTAAAACGTGTTAGTTCCTGGATATCGGCCGAGGGAGCATTAATGAACTATTTATTTTACTGAAAATTTTATTAAACTCATGATACCGATTGTTGCTTCGCATCATGATCCCGCTCTTGGTTTAGTGATGAACCACAAATAACGTTAGTTGGTTTATCAAACATCGAAGCAACCTGGCCCCGATATTTGCTTGATTAAAACCAAGCTTTTAGCAACGACGCCTTGATAGATTTTTTTAGCTAATATACCAACTAGTGGTTTTACCATTAAACCTGTTCCTGTATTGACGTTGGTTTAATGATAAACCACCAACTCGCACGACCATGCTGACGATAGTTTTATCATTAGACCACCTTTGGAGATCTCTGCTCTATTAAACCTTCTCCTGTTGTCACGTTGGTTTAATGATAAACCACCAACTCGCGTTCCGATGCTGACGATAGTTTTATCAATAAACTCACCTTTCGACAGCTCTGCATTGACAGGCACGGCGGTCCACTATTATTAAACCGAATTTTGCATATAGAGCAGTTCACGACTCGTGTTACAAGCACGAGAGGACACACTCGAGCACGCACGTGTCTGCAAACCTCAGTTGAATCCATCCTCTCTCTCTCTCTCTCTCTCTCTCTCTCTCTCTCTCTCTCTCTCTCTCTCATTTCCACAGTACCCAATACCTTGTGAGAAAGTCGTCGAAAATTGTGGAAAATCTATGGAAAACTCTCTCTCTCTCTCTCTCTCTCTCTCTCTCTCTCTCTCTCTCTCTCTCAGCTTGAGAAGTTGCCCCCCACCCCGAAAACACTTCAGAAAATCCTCAAGTGTGCAAATAAGAAACACAATCGTTGCCACAACACAACACAAAAAAGTAATGAGGGCTACTCTTTGTAACCCATTTTTTTAAACAGATATAGATTATTGATAATCAATACACACACACAAAAATTTTTTAAAAAGCGTTTACGAACGAGGTAGAAAAAATAAAAAAGAAGAAGTGAGGGAATTAAAGCACACTGTGAGAACTCACAAGTAAGGCAGGGCGCCTTTAAGTGTTTTTGAAGAAGAAAAGTGTTTCGCTCTTAAAATGTCCCCACTTTCTTTCTTCTTTTAATCCATCGCGTCGAAGAAAAGAAACCGGTGCCGTTTGTGGCGAACAATGGGAGTTTGCTGAACTGCGAATAATAAGAGTTCTTTATTGCTTTATTCCCTGACCCATGGCTCTTTAAGGATTCATTTTTCCTCTTCGTGTACAAGTGAGCTCTATTTTTTTTCCTCTCTCTCGTTTGCTCAAGAATACTCACGTGTGGCAGATACAAATGTGAGGATAAAATAATCCGTGGTGATACGCAGTATGAATGAATATATTTAATGCCAGTTCGTCAGTTTTTTCCGATAGCATCTTTTCAGAATGTGCTCATAACGTATAACGTATGTGCGTGTATGTATGTATGTTTGTATATATATATATATATATATATATATATATATATATATATATATATATATATATATAGGATTATAGTATTATGCACCCTGCACACATATGTAAATACAACTGGACTACGTGTCTGGTCATTGCACGGATGCTTGAGAATGAGGACTGTTTATCCTAGAAAGTTTGTAACTTTTTTTTTTTAATAAATATCTCCACTAGATACCATCCAGTTTGAATGAGGTCCTGTTAGTAATTGTACTAATGCACAAAACAATTTGTATGTGATGTTAATATACATATATATATATATATATATATATATATATATATATAAATATTATATATATATATATATATATATATATATATATATATATATATATATATATATATATATATATATAATTATATTTATCTATTTAAATATATAGGTGGATAGATAGATAGATGATATTCATTCTCTCACTCTCCCATAAACCTCGATTCTTTTCGTATTCTTCTCTGTTCTTAGGCTCCTCAAACCTCGAACCCAGCCCTTAATTTAGACCGCCAGATTCGCTTCTGCAAGCCAAGATCCCAAAGGGGACTTTCTCCGCTTCCTTAACGATGTTTGATCATCATCCGTCTGCAAGACGCTGGAGAATCCTTCGGGATTCCTCTCCATATCCCACAAATCATTCGACAAACTTAAAAGATTCTTTTGGCTGAAATTTCTGCTAACTAATTTCTGCTGCCTTTCCACTGAACTGCTCCCTCGATCATTTCATTATTATTATTATTATTATTATTATTATTATTATTCAGAAGATGAACCCTATTCGTATGGAACAAGCCTACATGGGCCATTGACGTGAAAATCAGTCTTCCAAAAAGCATGGCGTTTTTATTATTATTATTATTATTATTATTATTATTATTATTATTATTATTATTATTATTATTATTATTATTCAGAAGATGAACCCTATTAATTTGGAACAAGCCTATGTGGGCTACTAATTTGAATTTCAAGTTTCCAAAGAATATGGTATTCATTTGAAAGAATTAAATGAAGGTAACAGGAAACACAGAAAGAAGAGATTGGTAATTAGAAAAGGAAAAAGAAATTGAAAATTAATAAATAAATAGATAATAATGTAAAACGGATTTTGTTGTGTAGTTTTTCCCAGGATTTTGTTCAAACACGTGTTTTTTTTATATCCTTGAAATCAGTGACTTTTACCAGTCTAGTGTAACTCTTCAACATAACCCAGTTTCGACTGGTCTCTGTGACTGCTCACCCATCCATATATTCTTACTCAGTGTAATGGCTATGCGATACAGCCTCTCTCTCTCTCTCTCTCTCTCTCTCTCTCTCTCTCTCTCTCTCTCTCTCTCTCTCTCTCTCTCTCTATTTATAATGTGGATGTCTATGTCAAGTGCCTAAAAGAATGTATGTCTTTTTACTCAGAATAATAGCTATGTGAGACAGCGTCTCTCTCTCTCTCTCTCTCTCTCTCTCTCTCTCTCTCTCTCTCTCTCTCTCTCTCTCTCCTGTTTATAATGTGGATGTTTATGTCAAGTCATGTTTGCCTGAAAGAGTCCAGTTCTCTTTACTCAGTTTAATAGCCATGTGAGACAGTATAGTGATGTACCATAGATTTACCCGAATGTTTCGTAACGACACGCGAAAGAAAATGCTTTTCAGTACTTAATCTCGCAGTTACGAAGAGTAATTCGAATGTGAACTCAAAGGGATTTTTCTTTCTAGTGATTTTATAACCAGCATTAAATCAGGGAGCGTTCGCTACTGATTTATCATCACTGTCTCTCTCTCTCTCTATCCCCTTTTAATTAGCTAATGATCCCATGACCTTTAGAGGAGAGAGCCGATCGATGATTGGTTATCTATAGGGATTCCGTGACGGACATAATGATATATTATAATTTGGCTTCTTTTCCTTCTTCTTTAATTCAGCCTGCCAGAGATTAGCTCTGTTCTCGTATTCTCCCTGTTGGGGTACCTTCTTCATCTTAACGGCCACTCTAACAGGCAAAGTGCCCGTATCGTGTACTGCCAATCCGTCCTTTCTCCCCCCACATCAACTACTCTTTTGGGTGGGTCACTCTCCCTCGGTGCCGGTAATAACGTCTTCCTTGGCCGCAAATCCGCCCCCTTTCTGTTTCTGCTTACTGCACACCCAGCTCATTTATCGCTTCAACCCTTTACCTCTCTCTCTCTCTCTCTCTCTCTCTCTCTCTCTCTCTCTCTCTCTCTCTCTCTCTCTCGTGTTACCTAGTCAGAAAATTCCTCGATTTCGGGGAGCGAGCGAAATGTTAGTGTGGGCCTTGTCGTTGGGAACACTCATCATATGTCTCTCTCTCTCTCTCTCTCTCTCTCTCTCTCTCTCTCTCTCTCTCTCCTCTAACCCAACCCTCAGTTTGTCCCGAAACCCAAAAGCCTTAATAATCCACTCGGCCCTACGCGACCCTTTCCCAACATACCAACATCTTGAAGCGCAGTGAAGGTGTGTATTGACATAAGCTCAAAACTCAATACCCTCTCAACGTTACTTGGGATCGCGCCCCCGGGGAGGGAGGGAGGGGTGGCAAGAGGAAGGAAGAGGAGGGATATAGCTAGCTGGCCTGGCGGTGGTGGGGAGCGAGAAGGAGGAGTTTGGGTGGTGGAGTAGAAAGTGGGAAGGGGTGGGAGTTTGCTAAAGAAGGAAAGCGGAAGAAGAAGAAGAAGATCTTTGCTTCTCTCGAGGTCCTTCATGTTTCGCTTCCGCCATTTTCTAAATGTTGGTTGGATCTATTACGGTTCTGTTTCACTTTGAAATATGAATGAATTTTAGAATTATGCGTGA